>NC_072731.1:1835595-2169364 GCF_026930045.1 Uloborus diversus
GTTTCCATTGTCACGTGATCACCGAATTCCAATAGAGTCAGAATGATATTTTTGGCTGTCTTGATAAGTGTTTCGTATCTCTTGATTCGACGTAGTTAAACCAATAATAACCAATGATCACCAATAAGTCATCGCGCCAAGAGTAGTACGAGCCAAGAGGGATACTTGTCATATGACGAGTATTCTCACGTGTCATGTGACACGTATTGTCACGAGACAGTGAGTGTCCCTTGACATATATCACAGCGGTGCTTTTCTGTCTTACCCCTGAGACTTAAACGGACCGGAGTTCTCATTTGACATCGTGATTTCTTCGCGTGAGCACGTGATAAAGTGGCACGAAATGTAAAAGTTCACCTAAGTACCCATTCCCACTCCAACTTGTTGCTATTATTCGTATTACTGACGTAATTAATAATGAAAATATGAAAAACCATGCAAGCACCTGTTACAAAGTGTTCAAAGAAACTGTAAAATACATTTGTGTTATAGTGTATGTAAGAAGTTTTAAATATATAGCTGTTTCAAGAAGTATTATATAAACGTTGATGGTGGACCTTTCCGCACAAGTAAAATCGTCGCAAAACAGTATCTGAGTATTAAAATTAATTTCAAAATATGTGAAAATTATTTACATACATTGTTTTTACAAACATGTAGGTAGATATGTACAGTATTTTACCGCCCATTAGCAATGGCTAAAGCAGAAATACATGAAATTCACCGCCAGCTCAGTCATTTCCAGCCGAGGACTGGAGTTTCGTGCTCATTAGAACTCATCAGCCCGGCATAAGAGTGAGTGAGTGAGTTGGAGGTGGAAAACCTCTTAAGGAAGCCAAGAGTGCCAAACAAGCTGGTAGCTAATACAGAATTAGCACTGACCAGACGAGTGACCGAAGCAATGGTTCGGTTCAACTCGAATATTGAAGGCAAGGCAGGTATATTCAGTAACGAAAAGCACGAAACTGCAGTCCTCGGTTGGAAATGACTGATCTGGCGGTGAATTTCATGTATTTCTGCTCTAGCCCTTGCTAATGGGCCGGTAATTTACTGTATATACCATGCCTTGCCTTCAATCTTCGAGTTGAACCGAACCATTGCTTCGGTCACTCGTCTGGTCTGTGCTCATTCTATATTAACTACCAGTTTGTTTGGCACTCTTGGCTTCCTTAAAAGGTTTTCCATCTCCTGCTTAGTCACTTTCCTATTACGGGCTGATTTGTGCTAATAAGCACGAAACTGCAGTCCTCGACTGGAAATGACTGAGCTGGCGGTGTATTTCATGTATGTAGGTAGATATTTGCAGAAGAAATTACATGATCGGGCTTAAGTAAAGCTTTATGGCACATTTGAGAGTCAAGAATATTTTTTATTAACTATAGGACTACTAACATTTTTGGAACATCTTATCATAAAAATGACGATTCAGACCACGTTACTCACGGAAAAGAATGCAAAATTCACGTGATATTGATGAAAGTTTCTAACTTCTGCAGTGACGACTCGTAATTAAACCGTTCAAAATTAGTAAATGCACTTTAAAAAAAAAGTTATTGAAATAAATATTTTGTAAATTATTACATACATGTTCTTCAGGGCTACAAAAACCCGCTTTTGAATGCTAAAAGCATTTTGAGCTTTTGTATACGAAGGAGCTTCGGAAGCAGCTCGCATCTGTGATTCAATGTTACAATCACACATATAAGTTTGTTGAAGCAAAGATTACCGGAAGGTATGTGTGATAAAGATTCAATTTTAGTGATTTTTAGCTAAAAACAGATATACTAATTATGAATAGATTCAAATTATTTTTCTGGTGCTTTAAAAAAAAGTTATTTGTAAATAGATTCCAAATTGTATTTGCAAGATTGTGGACAAGAGATTGCTCTGATTCTGGTCTAGATAAAAAAAAAAAAAAAAGCTGTCTTTAGGACCCATCCAAACTGGTTAAAGCACGTGTAGTGCTTGGTACGAGGGATCCTGTAGTGTAATGAAAGATTTAGTTTCACCATCCATGTTACAGTTGAATTTATGGCGCTTAACTAATGGAAGCAAATTTTCTTTAGTTTATTTTACTAGTCAATTGACTATCAATATTTAAAAATAAAACGTTATGAATTCATAACTTGTATAATCTTCTCTAATCTGGCCCTAATTGTTTATTGCTTGAACCCCCCCCCCCCCTCCCCGAGATTTGGCAGGTTCTTTTAATTGATTTAAATATTCATTTAGATGTTTCGACAGATGTATTACCTACTGACAGTAAAATATTCGCTACCGGAAAATACAAAACAATAGTCAGAACTGACTACAAGTATTAGAATATCAGACTGTAACAAATGTAAAAAAAAGTCACTTTTTTTTTTAACCTTTTTCTGCTATTATTTTTTGTTGAAGTAGTTTAAATCATTCCTTCTTAAATAGACTAAAATATAGTATTCATCAAAAGAACTGTGCTTTTTATTTTGTTCTTGGATAGTCGGGAGAATAAGAACAATGTATGAAAAAAAAAATCCAAAATTTAGTCGAACTACACTTTTGCATGCTTTGTATAGATATACGCGTGTATGTATATGTAAAACAAGTTATATGGAAACATCAGGCATAGTTTAATTCAGGCATATTAATCGAATGATCATGGATTCAATGCCATGCGAGTGGCCCCTATAGGTCTTAAAATCTGGCAATTGGTCACCGAGCAGCCTGTGTCCAAGAGACTGGAGAAAATGTTCGTGTTCTTTGACCATATGCTAAAGTTGTGGTGGTGGAGATGACTAATGGCGCCATCTGTCGGAGACTAAGGCATCATTTTGAGTGAGAAGCTATGGTTGTCCCTCCTCACTGCAACATTATAAAATGATTTTCGCTTACATAGTATTGACATGAGTAAAAAAAAAGGGGGGGGGGAATATGTTCATAGAATCGAAGTAAAAAATATTTAACATCATTCCAGTAATACAGCATGAAAAAAAAAAAACTTGCACAATATTTAATATAACTCTTTACGCAACATGTACTATTATTTCGCCATGTGTTTAACCTGCAAGGTATACTTGACTACTAACAGTATTATCTATATTTTAAAAGCGATTAACCTAACAAAGTGAATTCAATTAATGTCACTGGAGGAACTGCTAGTGACGGAAGAGAAGAAATTTATTCTTGGAGTTATTTAGCTTACTCAGCTAGATTAAAACTTACTAACACGGTTTTAGTGCTATTACCGACGCTTCCATGATCGGAACAAAATGCAAAATGTTCCAAAAGTGATAATAAAATAAGTATTTTGTCCCGTGTTCTGAAAAATGAATTCAAACTGAAACCGTAAATTATGTTCCCAATATAAATTGTCAAAAAATAATAATGTCATATTTAATCGTGTAAGTAATGTGCAATATTATTTACACTGTGACTTCTTTTTCCCTTCTTTTTTTTATATTGATGTTTTTGAAATGAGTGATGTTATATCAGTTAATATGTGCGAAACTTTTCATTTCTGGTTTAAGGTTATTACTGATGCTTTTCCAAAAACCCAATTTGTCGTGAGCTTGTTATGTTTTGAATGTACTTGAATGTTCTGTTATGGAGTTAAACTGTATAAACATGAAATAAACGAATGAAAAATCATTGGCTTCCTTATTTCTTGCTGTTATAGTTTCAATAACTCTCATGAAAAAAAATGCAATGCTTGTTTTTTTTTTTTTGTTATTTTGTTGAGGGAGAAGTTTTTTTTTTTTTTCATTAGGTACACTTTCTTCTGTAACGAAAAATCCGTTTGTAGAGTTTTTACTTCCTTTTACAAAAAAAAGGAAGTATTGTATTCGCAAAAAAATTTTCACCCAAAAATCGACCTTAATTTCCATTTTGCTCAGCCCCAAATGAATGTTGAGTTTTTTTTTTCGACCCGACCACACGTGGATATGTGCCTAGGAACGCACAGACACCCGAAATATCCATTTTGACGATCCCCGAGTTAATTACAACGAGTTTTCTCGTGACGTCTGTATGCACGTATGTATGTGCGTATGTGTGTATGTATGTCGCATAACTCAAGAACGGAATGTCCCAGAAAGTTGAAATTTGGTACGTAGACTCTTAGTGAGGTCTTGTTGTGCACCTTTCTGTTTGGTTGCATTCGTATGCTCCGAAGGGGGTCTTTTGCTTTTTTTGGGGGGGGGAATCATTGTTAATTTCGATGTAAACTCACGTGGTGTTATAATTTGGCGGACATTTGGCGATATATCGTCCGTCCTTTGGTCGCCAAGTTTTGTCGCCAACTTGGCTACAAATTTGGCAATTTTTTTTATTTTTGAGCAATCACGATTGCTTATTGCTTTTATTTGACTGTTTTTGGCGTCCTATCATTTTATTTTTCCCCCGCCACTCTCCGCACCGTCACCGTCGACCGGATCCTCACGATGCTGCTCCTTTATCGAAAACCGTCTCCAGGTTGCAACCATGTCCTACACACACGCGCATACATACACAACTACACACACACACGCACACATATACACACAAACATACACGCATACATACAGACACCTACACATACACACACAAAAACATACACACAACTACTCACACATTCATGCCTGCACACAGACACAAACACATTTGCCTACACACACATACACATCCCCCCCACACACACATTCATACATACAACTACTCACACACCTATGCCAGCACACAGACACAAACACATACACACACATACCGTCTACACACAAACACATATACCGTCTACACACAAACACACATACCCCCACACACAAACACACACGCCTACATACACACAGTCGTGATAGCGAAAAACATAATTTGAATTCAAAATGTTAAAATTCAAATTAATTTTTTTTTTTTTTAAATCTGGTTTTAATTTGGCCACTGTTGGTGATATTTTAGAGAGTAAACTATTGAATTATATTAAAACTGCCAATAATTAGAAAATGACATTAAATTGGAGTAAAAGGAAGTCATGTGATGCACACATCAGCTCGTTTCTATTGTTTTATCATAAACTTATGTACGCAATAAACTTATGTATAAAACGCAGTTCTGAAAAGATTTCGATTATTTTTAACTGAGCGCAAAACACTAACGCAGCCAGAATTTATCTACTGTGGTATGAGGGGTTTTTGTTATATATTCCATTTATGGACACAAATTGACATGTTAGAATGGTTGGCAATATAAGTTAAAACCCAAAATTCTGGAGGGTTGACATACAACACCGTCCTTGCGACGACCCTGGAAGTTTTTGCTTTCATAGACGCCAGCTTCAGTTTTCGATGTTAGAGCTAACTAATTTCCTATAGCTATAGTCTGAGCAAGGAGAATCGGCGTGTCAATGTCAAATAACGTTCCAACTGTGTACCCTTCACCCCTTCTGGTTGTCATAGTTACGGCACTGTGAACTTTTCTCCCACGTTGCTTCTGTAAATGTTATGTTTTGCAGAAGCAACGTGCGGGAAAAGAGTTTCGTAATCATGACAAAAAGAAAATGAAAACATTGGAGAGTGGGAAAGTTATTTGGCCCTGACACGCTGATTCACGATACATTCACTATATAATATTACTCAAATAAGAAAACTTGATGAGGAAAGGATTAAAAAGATTTTTTGAAAATCATAAATAGTTATTTTGAATAAACTTTCTTTAAAAGTGCAAGGCTTTACAAACCCCTGTATAATTCAAAAAATCAGTAATCCAACGTCAGAAAGCACAAATATTGCAAAATATTGCAGACACGTGTTTCGGTGTTACAAGGAACACCTTTTTCAATGCAAAGAAATGTGAGCTTCTGGATGAAAAGTCATCCGAGAAAAGCAACACGGTGGAACAGGAGATAGTATAAATATCAAAAACAGAAATTAAACAAAACAAAAAAGATAAAATGACACCTGGAGGCAAAATTTATTGTATAATTCCATCAGGAAAAAAACCGTTAAGTAATAAATTTTCCAAGAAAACCCATAAACAATGCAAAAAGTCCAAAAATGAAACCACTCTGAATAAATTAGCAATAAATTTACCAGCGGGAAAAACTATGTATGAAAGCAATGTATCAAATGGAGAAATGCATTTAAGAACAAAGTGAAGGATAAACATATTGCAATTAGATAATCACAAAACGAAATAAGAAAGCAAAAAATTAAAAAAAAAATAAAAGTAAGAAATGTACGACGTTTACATAAAAAATAATATAAAAAATAAACCAATTTTAACAAAGAAGTCCACACAGAAGAAAAATAGGGGAATTGCAGTAAGATCATTGACTAAATTAGAACGGTTTTTTCAGGATGTGGAAAGATTCCCAAAAATCAAGATCCAACGAATTGGGGCATTTTTGGATAATTTGATAATTGTTAAAATCAAAAGAATGATTTGATTCCCAACAGTGTTGGGCAATACTGGATTTATTCAGCAGTTGTTTCCTCACATAGTTTTGATGTTCTTTTAACCGAAATTTCAAAGAACGGCGGGTCTGTCCGATGTATCCGAGTCCGCAATTGCAGACAATTTTATAGATCCCACAACAATTAAGACGATGAATAGGATCTTTAAGAGAAGAGAAAGAAATTTTACTAATAGGAGAAAATATCACTTGGAATCGCTTCAGAATCTTAGCATCCTGAAAACTTATACCAGGGAAGAAAGGCAGAACAACTAAATTCTTAGTGCTAAAAGTTCTATTAAGAGCAATATTTTGAGATTTTTTGCAAAGTTTCTTATAAATGGAATCAACTAAGGTGGGCGGATAGTCTCTATCAACAGCCACAGCTCTTAAATAGTTGAGTTCCGCATTGAGAAGCTCAGGTGAAGAACAAATATTCATTGCACGATAAACAAATGTGTTGAAAGCTGAATATTTTTGATTAGGAGGGTGAGACGATAATCTATGTGGAGGTAATGAAACAGCAAAAGGTTTGCGATAAACTGTAGTTTCAAAATCGGACTCAGTTCGAGAAACGAGAACATCCAGAAATGGAAGGCAATTATTCTGTTCTTTTTCACAAGAGAATTGAATATGAGGATCAATGGAATTTAAAATAGATAAAGCATCATCAATGCTTAGTTGATCGTAATTCATAAGAACAAAACAGTCATCAACATAGCGAACATAGAATTGAAACTGTAGTTTCTGAAACAACTTGAGCTCAAAGTAATGCATGTAAATATCACTAAGGATGGAGCTAAGTGGGTTTCCCATTGCCAAACCATCCGACATTGTATAAAATTTAGCATTAAAAACAAAGGAACATTGCTTTAGACAAGTATGAGTAAGGAAAACTAAATCCTCAATTTCCTTAGAAGTAAAATGAAATTCAGACAGTCTACTCTGAAGGCATAACAATGAACCCTCGACCAGAACGTTCGTAAATAATGAGTTCACATCAAAAGAAGCCATAAAAGAATTATTTGGAACGCAATTCTGAATTTTTTTGACAAAATCGATAGAGTTTTTTGCAGTGAATACATTATGACTCATAAGAGGAGAAAACACAGAGACTAAATATTTTGCAAGTTTATAAGAAGCCGCACCAATATTGGAAACAATCGGCCTGAAAGGAATGCCAGCTTTATGTACCTTAGGTAAAGCATAAAATCTAGCGCAATTAGCAATAGAAGGAATAACAGAGCGTTTAACATTTAATGGAATAGACTGAACAGACTTGACAGCAGAAGAAATAGCCTTTAACTCATTTTCACTCGGATCTTTAGAAATATCTAAGTATGGATCAGAAGAAATCAAATCATTAGTTTTGTCAACATATGATGATTTGTCAAGAACAACAATTTGACCACCCTTGTCAGCTTTGGTAACAACAATATCTGAATTAGAAATTAAATTCTTTACAGTACGACTAACAGTATTAGTAAAGACGGGATAGCAATAAGATGCCTAACGCAATCTTTTTGATTGGATGATAAGGCACTAAATTTAAAAGCTTTCTCAATAGGAGCAATAAGCTTAGAAAAAGAAGGTTTGCTGGCCAGAGCAAAGTTATCATTGCATTTCAGAGCATTAATTTGAGAACTGTTTAAAGGAACACTTGAAATATTAACGACAAGATTTTTATTTACCACTGGTAAATTTTCCGAAGGAACAACTTTCGAATTTCTACAAAGTTTAGCTAATTTCTTTTTCAAAACAACTTGATGATTCTCCGAAGAACGAAGGGTTCTAGACCAAGAAGTTCTATTAACACAATCAAAATCAGAAATAGAATTTGAAATAGAGAGATGCAAATCATAGAGCTCACGTTCAATAAACGAGAGGCGTTTCCTAGTTTCTTGGATCGAAGCTCTAAGTAGAGCCAATTTCGACCGAAAAATAACTTTATCAATTTTTACAGACCGTGGAAAGTTACATTTCAAAGAAATAAAATTCGGAATAACTTTCCTGATTTTGATTATGTCAATAGAACTTCTTGGTCTAGAACCCTTCGTTCTTCGGAGAATCATCAAGTTGTTTTGAAAAAGAAATTAGCTAAACTTTGTAGAAATTCGAAAGTTGTTCCTTCGGAAAATTTACCAGTGGTAAATAAAAATGTTGTCGTTAATATTTCAAGTGTTCCTTTAAACAGTTCTCAAATTAATGCTCTGAAATGCAATGATAACTTTGCTCTGGCCAGCAAACCTTCTTTTTCTAAGCTTATTGCTCCTATTGAGAAAGCTTTTAAATTTAGTGCCTTATCATCCAATCAAAAAGATTGCGTTAAGGCATCTTATTGCTTCTAATGTGGACTTTAATTCTAGAATTTCCAATCCCGTCTTTACTAATACTGATAGTCGTACTGTAAAGAATTTAATTTCTAATTCAGATATTGTTGTTACCAAAGCTGACAAGGGTGGTCAAATTGTTGTTCTTGACAAATCATCTTATGTTGACAAAACTAATGATTTGATTTCTTCTGGTCCATACTTAGAGATTTCTAAAGATCCGAGTGAAAATGAGTTAAAGGCTATTTCTTCTGCTGTCAAGTCTGTTCAGTCTATTCCATTAAATGTTAAACGCTCTGTTATTCCTTCTATTGCTAATTGCGCTAGATTTTATGCTTCACCTAAGGTACATAAAGCTGTCATTCCTTTCAGGCCGATTGTTTCCAATATTGGTACGGCTTCTTATAAACTTGCAAAATATTTAGTCTCTGTGTTTTCTCCTCTTATGAGTCATAATGTATTCACTGTAAAAAACTCTATCGATTTTGTCAAAAAAATTCAGAATTGCGTACCAAATAATTCTTTTATGGCTTCTTTTGATGTGAACTCATTATTTACGAACGTTCCGGTCGAGGGTTCATTGTTATGCCTTCAGAGTAGACTGTCTGAATTTCATTTTACTTCTAAGGAAATTGAGGATTTAGTTTTCTTTACTCATACTTGTCTAAAGCAATGTTCCTTTGTTTTTAATGCTAAATTTTATACAATGTCGGATGGTTTGGCAATGGGAAACCCACTTAGCCTCATCCTTAGTGATATTTATATGCATTACTTTGAGCTCAAGTTGTTTCAGAAACTACAGTTTCAATTCTATGTTCGCTATGTTGATGACTGTTTTGTTCTTATGAATCACGATCAACTAAGCATTGATGATGATCTATTTTAAATTCCATTGATCCTCATATTCAATTCTCTTGTGAAAAAGAACAGAATAATTGCCTTCCATTTCTGGATGTTCTCGTTTCTCGAACTGAGTCCGGTTTTGAAACTACAGTTTATCGCAAACCTTTTGCTGTTTCATTACCTCCACATAGATTATCGTCTCACCCTCCTAATCAAAAATATTCAGCTTTCAACACATTTGTTTATCGTGCAATGAATATTTGTTCTTCACCTGAGCTTCTCAATGCGGAACTCAACTATTTAAGAGCTGTGGCTGTTGATAGAGACTATCCGCCCACCTTAGTTGATTCCATTTATAAGAAACTTTGCAAAAAATCTCAAAATATTGCTCTTAATAGAACTTTTAGCACTAAGAATTTAGTTGTTCTGCCTTTCTTCCCTGGTATAAGTTTTCAGGTTGCTAAGATTCTGAAGCGATTCCAATTCCAAGTGGTATTTTCTCCTATTAGTAAAATTTCTTTCTCTTCTCTTAAAGATCCTATTCATCCTCTTAATTGTTGTGGGATCTTTAAAATTGTCTGCAATTGCGGACTCGGATACATCGGACAGACCCGCCGTTCTTTCAAATTTCGGTTAAAAAAACATCAAAACTATGTGAGGAAACAACTGCTGAATAAATCCAGTATTGCCCAACACTGTTGGGAATCAAATCATTCTTTTGATTTTAACTCTTATCAAATTATCCAAAAATGCCCCAATTCGTTGGATCTTGATTTTTTGGGAATCTTTCCACATCCTGAAAAACCGTTCTAATTTAGTCAATGATCTTACTGCAATTCCCCTATTTTTCTTCTGTGTGGACTTCTTTGTTAAAATTGGTTTATTTTTTATATTATTTTTTATGTAAACGTCGTACATTTCTTACTTTTATTTTTTTTTTTCATTTTTTGCTTTCTTATTTCGTTTTGTGATTATCTAATTGCAATATGTTTATCCTTCACTTTGTTCTTAAATGCATTTCTCCATTTGATACATTGCTTTCATACATAGTTTTTCCCGCTGGTAAATTTATTGCTAATTTATTCAGAGTGGTTTCATTTTTGGACTTTTTGCATTGTTTATGGGTTTTCTTGGAAAATTTATTACTTAACGGTTTTTTTCCTGATGGAATTATACAATAAATTTTGCCTCCAGGTGTCATTTTATCTTTTTTGTTTTGTTTAATTTCTGTTTTTGATATTTATACTATCTCCTGTTCCACCGTGTTGCTTTTCTCGGATGACTTTTCATCCAGAAGCTCACATTTCTTTGCATTGAAAAAGGTGTTCCTTGTAACACCGAAACACGTGTCTGCAATATTTTGCAATATTTGTGCTTTCTGACGTTGGATTACTGATTTTTTGAATTTTCAGCACAAAGGTATTTATTCGTTATTTACCCTGTATATTTGTTTTGATTTAGTTTAAAATTTGGTTTCATTGGGATGCAATCCTACTGGAGAATAAGTTTCATTTGCTGTTAGTGCTTAAAGAACTCTACAGATTTAAATCTGAATAATACTAAAGAAATTCTTAGGATAATGTTAAGATTTAAATCAAAACCGATAAAATATCTGCAGATATTGAGCAGAAATCTAAAGAATACCTGCAACAAACTTGTGTTCTTTGACTGACCGCCCCCCAGCCTTTTTTCTACTTACTCTGGAAGACTGGAGATAAATGCTAGCTAATACATCTACTCTCGTCTCATGCAAAAATGTTTTATGCATCTTATGATCGCTTTTTTGTGTATTCAACTTTTGATGTTTTGAATGGAAATTAATGCGGGGGGTCTGTTTTTGGCACCAGTTACTTTAAGTGGCGGGAAAAGTTAAATTTAATATAACCTGCTCTAACGTGCTTGCTTGTACTTCAAAAAGTAATCCAGAGGTTAAACAAAAATGGCGGAAATGGAATGCAAGGGTTTTAACTAAATTTGCTTACAGATGGATTCCAGATATGGACTAATGTTAATTAATTTCCAGCAACAATCACTCACCATTTTCGAAAATTTAAAATTTTCCGATTTCCAAATTTAAAAAAAATATGGATAGTGCATGGAAGATATAAATAATTTTGTAATGGCCGCAACATATTACATTTTTTTCTATTGATGTACCGTAAACGGGGGTTACTTGGAACCGAAAGTTCATATCTTTTGCGAGTACTACACTGATATTTTTTGTTAAACCAATAATGTGCACTGATAACCTTTACCACTTTTCAGACGTTCAACTACCACCTTAAGCTATTTCTAAACAAAAATTTTAGCTCTTTATAATTTTTCCCTATTTTTAAAAAGTGAGTTCAAGTAGCCCCGCGCTGGGACTACTTGGTCCACTTCAGCAAATCCATCAGAAAAAGCTGTAAAACAGGTGGTGGGTATCAAGAAGGACCAATGATTTTGAAAGAAAACTCAAAACGTACATTCTAGTGAGCAAACTATTTATATAAATTGTAAATTATTTATGTAAATTAATATAAAACCAACGTATACATAAAAAACATATTTTTAGGCAAACATAATTTCTCAAATAGAAACATAATCAAACTACAGCAAAAACTAATTGAAATGCTCATTATTTAAACATTAGAAAGAATGAAAACTCCTCTCTTTAGTGACTTGGGTGGATTAATTTTCTCTGATACTATTTATAATACCTGCTCTTCCTCTGCTCTTCCTCGCTACAAATACTACAGAATGCCCAGGCTTGTTTTGTGAACGATATTTTAATTTCCTTTTCAGAATTGATATACTTAAGTCAAAATGCGCTGATGCCACTCTCTATGACATTTCTCCGGAATTAATTGACTCTGGACACAATTTTAATTTTTTCTCTTAATAATCCACATATTTCCTACTTCAAAGGGTTCTCTTTTCATCCCCAGATCTGCAAATGAACGGGTATACTTAGTAACTAAACTCTTTGTTTTAAAAGATTACAAACCTTACTTACGCTGGGTTCAAGTAGCCCCATTTTAAGGCTACCTGTGCACGTTTAGTAACTCATATTAGTTACTGTGTCAACTATATAGCTATGTGCCTTGAAACACTATTATTTTATTAAGAAATAGAATGCAAACAAAAAACTATATTTACCCTGATGATACCAGGTGTTTTCATGAACTTACATGTGGCGAATATGCAGACACAAAAAAAAGCAACTATTTAGACAACTTGCAATTATAACCTCAATCAGAAAAAGACGAAAATAACAGAAACTTTGTTTCATGCACCAGCCTCTGCCTCGTATTACTTACCTGTAACGGATAAAGTTTTTAAGTTTATACATTGAGTTTTATAGGACCAGGACGGATTTTGAACACTTTTTTCTCATGGGTTCAAGTAGCCCCTGGAGGCTCAAATATCCCCGGTTTACGTACGGTATCTTGTTGAAAGTTCCTCTTTGACTGAGATAATAACTTCAATTCCTGCAGTAAATGCTAATCGGAGTAATGTTGATTAAAACAGATGTAGTATTATACATGCGATATGATGATCTTACGGAATTCAGTAGTTTTGCTATGTCATCCACTAGGACAGGGATTCCAAAAGTGGTTGCCGCAAGGCGATACTTTTGGTGGGGGGCGCCGCAGTGAGAAAACTCTAAATCTTCATAGGGGGTCGAGAAGTTTAGAAACTCCTGAACTAAGAAGTTAGCAATTATGTCATGAGTAACATCTTCAGTGACTTTAAAAAATAGAATGACCGTTATTGAATCAAGTCTTCTTTATTGCTGATAAGGAAATATAAATTATGTTCTGTAAATTCCTTATAGGCTATTATTTAACGCAAGTTTTTCTGAAAAAAAAAGTGTCTAATATGTTTGTTTTTCCCCGCTATATGGTTGTTGAATTATTTATTTATTTTTATTCACTGGAAGTTAACGCAAGATTACAATTTCAAAGTGTCAATAAAGTTTTTAAAATGTTCATACGGTACTATATTAAGTTCAACACACTTTCATATTTTAAGAAACCCAGTCTAAAACGCTGTTTTTTTTTTTTTTTTTTTGCATGTTTTTTAATAACTTTCTGAACCATTTTCGAAGACTAAAACGAAATGATTTCATAAATGCAACAGATATATTCCTACCTTTTGCAATAAAACGAATTGTAGCACATAAATCGGAGTTTAATAAGCAAAATCAGCGAGGCTTTTGATAAATTTAACAATACCATAATGTATGGTAACTTTGAACTATGTGGCCCAACTTTGCACCGCTTGGTATATTTTCCGATGTTTGATGTAAAAAAGGCAAACGACTATTTTATCAGAATTCTACTCTTTACTTTACGACATAATTGGCATCACTGCACGAAGGAAATAGTACGCACTTCTTCTACATAAAGTTACTATTCAGAAGTTAACATTTGAACGTTGAATTAAAAGCATTGAAAATCATTTACTCCCTACTATAAAAAAATAATAGAAATTATTGATGCTACGAAATAAAAAGAAAGCAATTTTTAAACACTCAAAAGTTGTTGTTTTTTTTTTATGTTTTAAGGGTTTACAGTACTCAAAAATGATGAAACGATCAAAAAACTTTTTATTGCTTATTTCAAAACTAAAACCTATTCTCAACACAGGGAAAAAGTTCCATTGCTTTAGCTCAAATATTTAAAAAGTTGTGAGTGGATTTAGGGCATGCTCCCAATGTGTTCTTATGCAAAAGAAAAACTTTAAACTGCTTTTTCTCGATGATGGTTTTTTGTGTTTTCATGTCATTAGAATCCTAAGGATTTTTTTCTATTAAAGATACAGCTTTAAAGTAATACTTTTTGCAATTGGGATAACATATTTGACAAAACTGTGCATTGGATAAGCATTTTATAAATTACTCAAATGTTTAGAGCATGTTAAACCTTTAAAAACTAATTTTTAAAAAAAACTTTGATTTTTTACATAATTAATCACAGAAAGTTTTCTAATAAACTCATAAGCAAATGAATGCACAGATTTTTAGAGATGATTATAGTGATCGTTAAGCAAAAAACATTTTTTTAATTAGTGCAAAAATAAAAAAGCCTTAGAGATTTCAAAAAAATGAAATTTTCTTCAATTTTTTGAATTTTTAAAAAAGTAAGCAATATTTTAAAATTTTGAAAATAAATTTTTGATTAAGAAATAAGTATGCATGTTATGGTTTCAAAAAAATATATAATTTACTTAAATCTAAAAAAAAATGTTCGAAAGGTACTGTGACTTCTTAAAGTTGCACTACTTTTAGAAAAACAACGTATTTGCAGCATCCTTATCACGTGGCTCAAAGTTACCCCAAATTAACAGGAAAGTTTTAAAACATGATACTAATTGATTTTAATTATTTTTAAAAGTAATGTCTCTTAATTTAGGATAATTATGAAACACTTTAGGAGTTCTTCCGTTTTATGCCAACAGACTAAATAACACTTAAAATATAAGTTGGGAAATTGAGGATAGATTACTTTTGAATTAAAATTAACCTGAATGACTTCCCGTTAAAAAACCTTATTTATGCTGTCCAGATTTCATATTTACTCATTAAGGAGTCACAGTATCTTTCAAGCAATTTCTTTTAATTTATATAAATTTTATATTTCTTTGAAACCATAACATGCATACTTATTTCGTAATCAATAATTTATTTTCAAAATTTAAAAATATTGCCTACTTTCTTTGAAAATTCAAAAAATTGAGGAAAATTTCAACTTTTTAAAATCCCTAAGACTTTATTTTTGCACTAATTTAAAAAACGTTTTTTGCAAAACGATCACTATAATCATCTCTAAAAATCTGTGCATTCATTTGCTTATGAGTTCATTCGAAAATTTTCTGTGATTAATTATGTAAAAAATCAAAATTTTTTTAAAAAAAATTTGGTTTTTAAAGGTTTAACATGCTCTAAACATTAGAGTAATTTGTAAAATGCTTATCCAATGCACAGTTTTGTCAAATATGTTATCCCAATTGCAAAAAGTATTACTTTAAAGCTGTATCTTTAATAGAAAAAAAATCCTTAGGGATTCTAATGACATGAAAACATTTCTTTTGCATAAGAACACATAGGAAGCATGGCCTAAAACCACTCATAACTTTTTAAATGTTTGAACTAAAGCATTGAAACTTTTCCCCTGTGTTCAGAATAGTTTTTTGTTTTGAAATAAGCAATAAAAAAAATTTGATCGTTTCATCATTTTTGAGGTACTGTAACCCCTTAAACTTTATACGAAAATAAAAAATAAATCAATAAAATACATTCAAACCCACAACAGGATTCATATATTCCCTTTTTCTTGCATTTCCAAAAACAAAAGTGTATCATCAAAATCGGAATTTTATGATATGAAGCGGAATTTACTTATAAAACTTTACCAATACCTAAATGACACAGAAACTGGTAAAAATAAAAACGTGATCTCTAATACGTTTCTTCCCTGTAACGACCCATTAAAAAAATCAAGTTAGGAAGAAAATGTTAAGTATGATATAATTACGACACCTTGATAATATTTTCTTAGTTTCTGAGTCACTTTTTAAAACAGTGATGTAGCAAGGAAAAGTACCTCGCCACCTGTTTTAACTTTCGTTACATTCATTTCTTGTAATCGCAACCTTTAGCATCCATAAAAGAATGTTAGCTGCAGTTGAACAGATTTAATAGACCATGCTCAGAACTGATGATAATAGCATTCCTTTAGTTGCTTAGCAACGTTATAAGCAAAAGGTATGCATTCTTTCTAGCAAATTTATCCTGTTAACCCAGACGATCAAGTCATTAGAAGAACATGGTTATAACTAAAAGTTATTGATTTTGAATAACGGAATGGATTAAAAGATATTTCGCTTTTATTAAGTGGAGTAAATGATTAGCTATGAGCATTCATAATTATTTTTGAGAAATTTGGATACAGGTGTTGCAGTTCAAGGTGACGGAAAATACAAATTACAACTGCGTTAGAACTTGAAAATTACACTTTTTTTAGCTGTGATACGTTTATTAATATTCAGTTATTATGTACGGGTTTTTTTTTTTGAGTAATCACGATTGCTTATTGCTTTCATTTGACTGTGTTTGGCGTGCTATCATTTTATTTTCCCACCAGCACCCTCTGCAGCACCACCGTCGACGGGCTCCTCACAATGCTGCTCCTCTAGCGAAAACAGTCTCCAGGTTGCATCCATATCCTACACACACGCGCATACATACACAACTACACACACACACACACACACACACGCACACACACATACACACGCACACATACATACACACACCTACACACGCATACACAAGCACATACACACACTCATACATACAGACATCTACATATACACACACACACATACACTCAACTATCCACACATTCATGCCTGCAGACAGACACAAACACATATGCCTACACACACACACATACCCCCCCCCCACGCACAAATACACTCATACACGCAACTACCAACACTCATGCCTGCATACAGACACAAACACACATGCTTACACACACACATACACATACCTCCTACACACAAACACATATACCCCACACACAAACGCACACGCCTACATATACACACTCTCGTGATTGCGAAAAACATAATTTGAATTGAAGATGACAAAATTCAAATTAATTTGTTTTTTGAAGTAAGTTAGAATACATTGAGTTGATCAGTAATAATTCCACTCGCTCAATTATGGTCATACTAATAAAGGTAATGATAATGCTACCTGGATTAAAAAATTTCCACGTAATATACAAAGAAAAAATATTCAACAATGCTAAAACACTTATTTTTCTTGTAATATATTCTAATTTAAAATTTCTTGACTCATCAATTCGAGTAAAACTAATATTATAGAACGGATGAGTGACTAATTGGTTTTGAAAGCATTTAAAATTTAACGTTTGCTTTATTTATCATATGCTTTTTCAGCAGTCCTAACTAATAATTTCGAGTCAAGATGGTAAAAGAAAAAGAAAAGGAAAGAAAACGAATATTGTGGTTATATGTGCCCTAACTAAAATGCTGACTTTTAAGTGACAAGTTAGGGGTGTGATGCAAACAGTAGCTTGCAGTTCTAGTCAAAAATTTAAGTTTTGAAACGCATTAAAAACTTTTCTCTTTGTTCTGAAACTTCACGTATTGTAAATTTTGACGTATAGTTTCTTGTTAATACACAAATATATTTTTCAAATTCAAAACACGATTCAGAATATAAAAAAGCATTGTTTTTTGTGAGCAATTTTATTTAATGTTTTGTCTGTTGAAAATATTTGTGTCTAAATCCTACAAAAAGTTACACCAAAAATGGCAAAAGTTCCTTCTGCATTTTGAAATAAAAGTGCTTAAAAAAAGTTTTTGACTCAAAAATAATTCGTTGGAAAACCAAATGAAAAAGAACAAGGAATGCGCTTAGGGGATTGGTGGGATATTTTTTTTTTTTTTTAACTCGGAAATTTTGAAATAAAAATCAAGGGAAACATTGGATAAAAAAAAAGTTTTTTTATGAAAAAACCACGCCGCATACGTTTTCCTTTGATATTATTATTTCCTTTGATATCCCCTTTAACGGACATTTGGAAAGAATTCAAAAACAGAAAATCGATGCCGATTTTTAAAATGAGATAACGCTACCTTAAACTTTACTTTTTTTTTTCTTAATTTTTACGGCTTATGACGTTTTACAGATAGAAAGACGTTTTTTGTAAAGAACAAGGCTTATGGTGGAAAAAAAAATTACACGAAGGAACGTAAAAAATTCAAAACTAAGCGTATGTTTTGTATAAGAGCATATTTTATTACTTGATTTACTGTTGAAAAGATACTCTCTATGCTTTGATTGTACGTAACTATATAATGAAACATTGTAGTCATGGTGTAAATTTTGAAAGCGTTTTTTTTTTTTTAGCCCTGTTCTTCATTTGTTTTACAAAATATTGATCTGTATAAAGAAATAAAGCGTAATTGAAATTATCAAAGATATTAGAATAGAGTATTCTGATGACATAATAAATTTTTCGCTATTGGGATATGAAACAGTTTCTTAGCTGACGATATTCGATAATCTAATAGTCATGCAACTCATTAGAGAATATTTTTAACTTGAAATCATATATAATACTTCTCAAAGTGTGCATGTGTTTTTTTGAGCAATCACGATTGCCTATTGCTTTCATTTGACTGTTTTTGGCGTGCTATCATTTTATTTTCCCACCACCACCCTCCGCACCATCACCGTCGACCGGCTCCTCACGATGCTGCTCCTATAGCGAAAGCCGTCTCCAGGTTGCATCCATGTCCTACACACACGCGCCTACATACACAACTACACACACACACGCTCACACATGCACACACACAAACACCTACATACACAAACAAATACACACAAACACAAACATATATACACACACAAACACATATACACGCGCATACATACAGACACCTACACATACATACAACAACCCACACATTCATGCCTGCACACAGATACAAACACATATGACTACACACACATACACATACCCCGCCCCCACGCATACAAACACTCATACACACAACTACCAACACTCATGCCTGCACACAAACACACATACTCCCCACACACAAACACACACGCCTACATAGACACACACACTCGTGATTGCGAAAAATATAATTTGAATTCAAGATGACAAAATTCAATTTTTTTTTTTGAGCAATCACGATTGCTTATTGTTCTTACTTGACCGTTTTTCGCGTCCGTGCCTTTTTCATCTTGCACCAGGCCTGCAGCACCACCGTCCACCGGCGGCGGCGCGGCTGGTCCTGAGCACTGTCCCCCGAAATCCACTTTTGCTGGGTGGTGGCGTCCATGTCCCACACACACGAACGCCTACACACACACACACGAACGCCTACACACACACACACACGAACGCCTACACACACACACACACGAACGCCTACTCACACACACACACACGAACGCCTACACACACACACGCACGTACACAACACTCACTCACACACATGCATACCCATACACTTACGCATCCACACACATGCGCCTACACAAACACACGCTCGTGATTGCGAAAAACATAATTTGAGTTCAAGATGCCAAAAATTCAAATTTTTTTTTTTTTTTTTTTTTTTTTTTTTTTTTGCGGGTATGACTTAATTTTCTCAATAATTCATCTAAAGTAGTGTAGGGCGGGGCAATTTTTCACTTGAGCGGATAAAGCTCCTCAACGATAAGTCTCAATCGATTGTTATGCAACCTCATGGATTAGTAATGTATCCCTTTTGAAAAGTGTCCATAGTAATTTGTTGCTAATAGCACACGTTTAGGAACTACAACTTCTGGAATGCAAAAAGTTAAACTTGCTCAACGTACCCCGTAGATGGGGTACAGCAAGGGTATGGGACAAGTTGAGCACTTATAATGTCTAGCCAAACCATAGGACAAATGATAACAAGAGATGAAATAAAATTTGTTTGACAATCAACTCTTTATTTATAGACTTTTAGTGACAAATAACAAAACTTAAAAGTTTTTCTATTTTTTCGAGTTAAATGAAATGGTTCTGGTTTTCGGATTTACAGTTCCGAATTATGTTTTAAAAACTTTGTAAGCCAATATTTCCGGGCCATCTTATTTAGAGTCCAGGTAGTGGAATTTTAATGCTAAATTTAACAGCACATTCGTAGGCAAGGCGACGAACGTCTTTTGGGGAATATCCATAATAGATTGATGCCATTTGCGGCAAGTATTTTTTTTATCGAGTCCTCCAGTTAAGAAGAAAACACTTGCCTCTGTTTTGCATAACCCATGAATGGATCACCACCTTTTAGTTTCTTCAAAGATATTGTCAAAGTCCTCCGTTTGATACCGAATTATTTCAGGGCGGCATTCTCACTTTTCCCCTCATTATTGACAGCCTTTTCAGCATTATTCAAATCTTCAGAAAGGAAAGATCATAGCGAAGTTTTCCTTTTATAAGTCCACATCCTAACAAGAGCAAAAAACATATTACTACTTTTATTTTAAGTCGCGGGGGTCAGTTAAGCAATACTTGCTCAACTAATCCCAAACCAAAATCTTAAAATAAAAGTTGGATTACGAAACAACGGTACGAATTATTCTATACATATCAAAAGTGCAGTAAATGTATGAAAGAAAAAAACTTGCCTGACAGAATACATCCACAAAATAAATAATATGCAAGTTGACTTCACTCATTTGTCGAGCTGCAGTTGATGATCGTGCTTTGAGTTTCCCTCCCATAACCCTTTTTTTTCACCATTTGATGCCTACGCGTATGGTGAATAGTTTTCGAGGCTCAATGTGCCCCTATGCACAAATAGCCACACCCTACCCTAAGGCATTAGTTTTAAGATTTTTTTTCACCATTTTTGTGGTTTTCCGAAAAAATCAATTTGTACTTTTTTCTTCTTTTTTATAATAATTAATATTTAGCATTGCATTAATGTATAGCAACTCGCGAGGGTGGCATATTTGGAGCAGTTGTTTAGATTGGCGCAGCTGCTTGCATCTTGCGAACGACGCATAGGAAATAGGTTCGATCACCCATGGTCAGAAAATATCTTTTGAATTAATTATTTTCCGCCCCAAAATGCTCATTTTCATGAATATATAATCCTAAGCTCCTTGAAAAATTCTGAAGTACAGTTATGTCGTTTTTTCAAAATCAGAAATGAAGACATTTACTTTAATATAGTAAATCGTAATATAATGTTTAAAAGTTTTTTTTTTTTTTAATAGAGGCCTTTATTTCAATAAACTTTGTTATTTTATCACGCATTGCGCTAATGCATAGCATCTTCATAGGGATGCCCATAAGGAGTAGGTGAAAGCTTTGTGCAAGTAACGCAAAGGTCGTTTTTTTTAAATTTAAAAACAATTTTTATTTATTTATTTTATTTTATTTATTTATTTATTTTTTTTTTTTTGCTTTTATTCGCTTTAATACCAACAAAAAATTGCGTTCAACAACAGTTTACGCCTCGCCATATAAAAAAAATCATTTTTAGTGTGCCTAGAAAATTTTAAGACCCATCTCGATTTATCCAGGATCTCATCATCAGACCTGTACCAGATGACCATAGGACCACCTGGGAAGTATACCCTTTCAAGCAAAAAAAAAGGATTTTCAAAATCGGTCCTCGCATCTTCGAGTAATCGGAGACCATACATTAAATGATTGCGACGACTTTTAAACCTCCTCCTTTTTCGATTTAAAAAAAAAAACAAAACAAGGACAGAACGAATAACGAAGTAATTTATAAAAACACAAGTTGAAATATTCAGTAAGTTACCGGCCTATAGCCAAGGTTAAGGCAGAAAGACATGAAATACACCGCCAGGTCAGTCAATTCCAGCCGAGGACTGCAGTTTCGTGCTTATTAGCACTCAGCAGCCCGGCATAGGAGTGACTGAGCTGGAGGTGGAAAACCTCTTAAAGAAGCCTAGAGTGCCAAACAAACTGGTAGCTAATATAGAATTAGCACTGACCAGACGAGTGACCGAAACAATGGTTCGGTTCAACTCGAATATTGAAGGCAAGGCAGGTATATTCAATAAATTACCTCCCTATAGCCAGGGCTAAGGCAGAAATTCATGAAATATGTCCTCGGCTGGAATTGACTGAACTGGCGGTGTATTTCATGTACAAGTTGAAATGTTTAAACGCTCACATAGACTAAAACGCGTTTTTGTATTCTTCAAGACCTATTATAGACGATCCTACATATAAAGCAAGTGTAGGAAAGGGGTGAAAATTTCACATCCATATGCATCAAGAGCCCAAACATTTCATATTTTTGGAATATATTTAACATCTTTTTGCAGGTCCCACACCTTATTCATCGAAATTATTGACTTTCTTCACACGTCATTCAAGAAATGTCATGTAACCCAAAAGCATTAAACAGGATTGAACAGAAAGCCATTTTTTAAAACGACACTTGCCCTTTCACTTCCAATAATAAAGCTCATTCGCCGTACTGTTTTACCTCTTATTGATTTCGACTTTTTCAATCTTTCTTTTCTTCCCATTTCAGAGAATGACGACATAAAACTTCAATTTCACCACTGATCTCTGAGATTCGAATCCCCTCGCTGTTGACGCACTTAGTAATGAGAAAGGATTAAGGGTACTTCTATCCTAATATGGGTGATAGAAATAGCTTTTTAAATTCTTTAATGCATGCATTTTACTTGAAAGTATTTGCTATCTTTTAAAATTTGAAAAAGGATTTTAATGTAGGTTTGACAAAACAGACATTTCCGTTGAAGTTCTTGGAAGTTTTCAACTTTGGACGGACGTCTAAGAAACGTAGCGATTTTTTATAATCTTTATAGAAATCGTAAGGCTGTTTGTGTCGGCTTTTCGACTGAAAATCAAAATTCTTGGAAAAATAATTTTATATGGAATGTGTTATAAACAGAATCACTAAGCCGTCATTTTTGAGAAATATTTATATTTATTTTTCTCTAAATAGAAAAAAAAATATAGAATAAAATTTATTAAGGAATAAGTTTTTTTTTCCATTGCATATTTTTAATACTTTTTCAAAAATGTGTTTCCAAATCAAGACAAGGTACCGTTGCCTCTACTGAAATACGGTTTTTTTTAGGTAACCAGAATTAATTTACCACAACATTAGCAAGAAAAAGGTCATTTTATTATTTTCAGCGCCTGGAAGTTGAACTCGCTTGTAACGAACCCTGATCTAACAATGCCCGGATATCACGTAAAATTCTACAATTTTTAGTCTATAGGAGCATAACTCTCTTTTAACGAAATAACCTCGGTTATAGCGACTAATATTTTTGTTATTTACATAACTTCTACTGACTCCACCGCTTCAGCTTAGCTAATATTTTCTTGGAAAGCTTCCTGTAATGTTCCGAAGTCAACCAAAAGTTAGTCATGAGTTATAATTTCTGTGAACAATTGATGCTGGCTCTTTTTTTTTTTTTTTCAATTTCCCATTCCGGAGTACAGTGCTCCGAATATTGTTGTAGCTTAAAAGAAAAGCAGATGCAAAACAAAACTATGATTGAGGCTAGGATACGACGATTGTGTAGAATTTTTAAGTTGAACCAGCTAACACCCCTCACATGTTCAAACGGCGTTGAGAGCGTAGAAAACTAAACACTTTTTACTTCCTTTTACAAAAAAGGAAGTATTGTATTCGCGAAAAAAAATTTCTCTCAAAAATCGGCCTTAATTTCCATTTTTCTCACTCCCAAATGATTGTTGAGTTTTTTTTTCGACTCGACACACGTGGATATATACCTTGGAACCTACAGACACCCGATATATCCATTTTGACAACTCTCGAGTTAATTAGAACGAATTTTCTCGTGATGAACATGTGTGTTTGCGTATGTATCTCGCATACCTCAAAAACTGTATGTCCTATAAAATTGAAATTTGGTACGTAGACTCCTATAGGGGCCTAGTTGTGCACCTTCATTTTTGGTTGCACTCGAATGTTCCTAAGGGGGTATTTTGCCCCCCCCCCCCCGGGGAAATCATTGTTAATTTCGATTTAAACTCAAGTGGTGTTATAATTTGTCGGACACTTGGAAATATATCGCCAGTCTTTTGGTCACCAAGTTTTGTCGCCAACTTGGCGACAAATTTGGCAATTTTTTTTATTGTAAATTTGGTTTCGATTTGGCCAGTGTTGGTGATATTTAGAGAGTAAACAGTTGAATCAAATTAAAATTACCAATAATGGGGAAATGACATTAAACTGGAGTAAAAGGAAGTCATGTGATGCACACATCAGCTCGTTTTCAAATAGGTTTTAAATGACAATGCCTTTCTGCTCATAAGCAGTGCCCGACTAATCGCGGGCTCCAGGTCGGCTTTGATGCCAGGACGCTAAAAAAATGCATTTACGACTAGTTGTTTTAGACGCAATGTTATACTGAATTTTCGTATAAGCTCTGGAAATTAATTAGTCTAGCGTCTAAATGTTTGTTTGACTCCAAAGATTTTTCGATTTTGCGGTGTCCATGAATACGCTCCGAAAAACACTGGCAATAGAGTAGAGCGAGACTTTGAAAATCAAGCTGTGAGCTCAATTTTTTTTCCTTTCGAGTAATCTTATTCGAGTGAAATGCAAATTTTATAATTTTTAAATTTTCAATTAAAATGAAAGTTCGTTCCCGTAAAACAAACACAAAAATAATTGGGTCATCCTAAGGAAAATATCTAGAGCTCGTGCAAGGAAGACTTTAGTTATTCTTTCAAAACTGCTAAAAAGAAATTGTAACTAAGTGTCTATTGCTCCTTTTAGCAACGGATATCATTTTCATTAAGAAATTTTTCCGGGGGAAAGTTTTATCTACGTTTTCTAATTTTTTCTTTATAATATAAAAACAGGGATTCTTTTTTATTGAACGTCTCAAAAGGAGTGTTACTTAAAGGTTGCAAATTGAACTGATCGCTCAAAAAAGAAACTATTATCTAACGTTCACTTCATCTATTTTTTAATCTCTGAAAATTATTCGTCTTTTGGTTTGAACAGACGAAAAAATAACATAATAGTTTACAAACTAAAAAAAAAACACTCTTTTGTCGCAATATGAGCTAAAAAGTAAAATTAATCATTGGATGTTAAGTATGATAAAATAATTGAGCAAACAATTAACTCTAATGTAAAAAAAAGTGTAGAGCGATGTTTATCTACATTTTTGCAACGACAACTAATGGAAGAAACTCAAGACAACTGATATAAAGTCCCCCACGCTTTTTTTTAAAGTTAATTGTTTGGTCAATTATTTTATCATACTTAGCATCCAAAGATTTTTTTTTTTTACTTTTTATCTCATATTGCTACAAAAGTAAGTTTTTTTAGTTTTTTAAACTACAGGTATTTCGTTATTTTATTATTTATTTTTTTTTTAGTTTCACTTGTTTTACGAAAAAATATTTATTTTAACATAATTCATGATTTTCGATATTCATGAAATCCTCCCCCCCCTCCCCCCCCCCCCAAAAAAAAACGACTAAAGGACTTGTGCAACATTCGAAACGATGATCGCTCGAACTCCAAAAATAATAATGATATTCCTTAAGGTGTAATAGTCGAGTTCTAAAAATGTTCAACTTCTCCTTGCCTGTCTAATCCAACTATTCCGTATCGTTCATCAATGTACCTGTGTGGAAATCATATTTATATTACTTTAAAAATTTGAGATACATTAAAAAAAATTATTGTTCAACAATGACCGAGATCAACAATGAATTTTCATTCGAGGGCTTACCTACATTTTCGCATGAAGTTAGTTTACAACAATTAAAATTTACGCTCTAATTACCTTGGAACTTTCGAACTAATTTTATCTTACGCCGAAAAAATTAAGGGCTTCTATCGATATTTAATTCTAATTTTTGAAAGCATTTTTCGTCCTCATAGTAGTGGATTTAAGCAAAAATTGATTAAAACTGGAAACAATTAATAATGGGATTGTTTCCTTCAGTCAAAAGTAGTACTTTTTGTCACTGAAATTGATAGAATAAGCAATAATAATAATAATAATAACATGGACCCAAAAAATACTTTCATTTTCCCAACAGTTATTTTTTAATTATTTTTTTAAAATGTCCAATATTTCAACCAAAGCGTGGTCTTGATGACGTCACAAATGACGCTCTTTGGCGCATCTTTCTACAACGTTCCACGTTATGATAATCAAGAAGCGAATTAAAATTGCGTTCTACGCTTGCTATCAACCATATCGTTGCCAATACACGTGAGTAAAGATGCGAATTAAATATTTTGCACTGCGAATGGCAACACTGCACGGCATTTCATCATTTGGGATGTCACCGGCAGAGCGTAAATATGAACGTGCAGCGATTTAAGTTTTCTTCTTTAAAATATTAAACTTAAAAAAAATAGTTAAAAAATGGTCAGATCCTATGTTTTTAAGCATGCTCTTTCAGAAAAAAATACTTTTAAACTTTTGGAACCGATCCCAACAATAGTTAATTCATTTGATCTATATAATATTACATTGTCATCGGGTATGAGGTGGCATGGCAAATTTCAAAACAATACAATCACAGGAAGTGAACAAAATTGGAGTTGCAAAGTTCCGTTATAAGATACATACATACATACATACAGGAGAAGCTAATAAAAGCGTGTTAAAAAGAGTTCCCTCTTTATTGATATTTTTCTCTTAATCTCTACTAATAATAAAGCTGAAAGTCTTTCTGTCTGGATCTCTGTGACGCGCATACGCCTAAACCGTTCGGCCGATTTTCACGAAATTCGTCACAGAATTAGTTTGTAGCATGGGGGTGTGCACCTCGAAGCGTTTTTTCAAAAAATCGGTTTTGTTCTTTTTCGATTCCAATTTTAAAAACATTTTACCCTGCAAATTATTATAACGTGGAAGAATAAATTACCAAATTATCATAACGTGGAACCTAGGCGAGCAAATGAACATCATAGCCATACTAGCGAGAAATTCTCATCCATTATTTGTAAACATACAGGCGAACCAAATGACCTTTTAATATTCTACTACGGGCAAAGCCGTGCACTTATCGCTAGTTAACTAAATAAAGAAACAAGTTGTTTAAAGAACAAATGTTAATATTATGATGGATTAAATTCAAACTACAATTAAATACGTTTAGACCTAATAAATTCATATTACACTAGCTGTACCCGACGCGCGTTAAATATACATTATTATACTGATTTTCATGACAATCGGTTGAACGGGGCAGAAGTTGCTTCTTTGCAGTGCCACCTGGTGGCGAGTGGCTTCAATGAGCATATTATGCACTTTCTCCGTGGAAAAATACATATATATAGCAATTTTCATAATAATCGGTCCAGGTATCAAGTGAAGCCGTGACTATACTAAAATTTTGTACTCACGCAGTTTGCAAGATCAATCCATCGCTAAATATATCAAATAGAAAAAGTTTTAAATCCCCCCGTTGCATGAAAAGCCATAAAACAATAAAGAAAGAATTTATTTGTTCAAACTCAAGAAAAGTGGCAACAGCCAACTTCTTATCAACGAAATCTTTCACGCGAATTAATTAATTTCTGCAGCCGATAATTTTATTCGTATTTATCCAATGGATTGTGACTTAAATTGGAATAAAAAAGGAACTATCGATCGGATTTTTTTCGAACTGGTCTATAAACATTCCCCGTACCAAAAATAACAAACGGCGAAAGTTTCAGCCAAATCTGCCGGGTAGTTTTTGAGTTCATGGATGACATACAGACAAACATTCATTTTTATATATATAGATAACAGTAAATCATACTGTTTCCAATTAAAATTTGAAAAAAAAAAATCTTGGAAAATTTAGCGCCTTAACTGCTTTTTAGTAAACAAACTTCGTTTCTGTGCTGGAAACGAGAGTTTAATCCTTCGAAAACTAACACGGATCTTATAACTCGGTCTAATATAGAAACGTAATCTGTTTAGTTCAAGAAATAATCTTCGCTTCGTAGCTTCAGTTAAATCTTTCGTATTAAGCTTTGCTGCTAAAACTTAGTTTACAAACGGGGACCTTGTTTGGGTACTAATAAAGATTAATGACAAAAATAAGTCTATGTATTGAGAAGTAGCTTTCAGAAAAGCCATTGAAACTATTTTTGCATTTTATGAATTGCATGTTTTATAGTTTTTATGAACGTATTTTTTTTAAGAGAGTAAGGCTATTTTATAACTTATGCTTACTCCGTTTAACTCGTCACTTTCGGAAGTAAATGAACCTAGTTTGCCGTGTGCACCACCATCTCATTCGAAAGAGTCTCTCTCTCTCTCTCTCTCTCTCTCTATATACATATATATATATATATATATATATATATATATATATATATATATATATATATATATATATATATATATATATATATATATATATATATATATATATATATAAGGGTGTCCCAAAATTAACGCAAAATTTGAATTTGCCACAATTTTTGCTGTAAATTGTTGGCAGCCACGGAAAAAGAACAATTTGACAGCTGGGAGATTAGGGTTAGTAAAAATGGAGTGTTATGCTATTATACAGCCAGCGAAACAATTATACCCTAGATCGTGTGATTTTACGTCATTAGACTTCTTCCTATGGGGTTATTTGAAGTCAAACGTCCATGTCAACAATCCCACAACCACCCACGCATTACCTAATAGCGATATCGAGTGCCAATAACAGTAAACTGCTTGACCCGCCCAAACTTTCATTATTTTTCAAATAATTGTTCGATAATGAAAACGCATTATAGAATCGAAAACGCTCCATTTGTAATAACCCTAGACCCTCAGCTGCCAAATTGTTCTTTTTTCAAGATTGCCCTCCATTTATTGCAAAAATGGCGGCAAATTCAAATCTTGCGTTAATTTTGGGACACCCTTTATATATATCTTTAAGTTTTAAATCAAATCATAAATAAAATTATTTTTTATACCTTCTAAAGGTTAACACACTTACATAATTCAAATCTCCTTCGATGAAAAGAAATCAACTACTTGTTGCATAAAATAGTCAAATACAAACTTAAACGATCTTGTCAAATTGCAGTAATTTTTAAGTATAATATTTGAAATAAGAAGTTTTCATTTTTAAATCAAGTAATTTTTCCATATGTAGGAAGACACAGAACTGAATATCAATAATTTGTCCCCCTTTCAACCCCTCAGTATGAGTTGTTTACTGCTGAAAAAGTAATTTTTTTCTGTTAAATATAATTGCAGAACACAGTCAATTTTTTATTATTCCATCATACAGATGACTTTATTTATTTATCTATTTATTGATTTATTTATTGATTTATTTATTTTGCGAATAAAGCAACTACTAAGTACACTCTTCCGTCCTACCTTTTCCTTTATTTTATTGATGCAATGTTTTTGAATTAGCTTTCCTTGTAAATATTCACGATAGAATTTTTTTTTTAATTGTGAAGTATTTAACTTTTTATTTAAGGATTTTCTTTTCTCAAAATAATTACCGAACGTGTAGCAAATAAACTCACTGTTGTATCAGAAACCGATACGTAAAACTGGAAAAGAGACGCCTTGATGCGATCATTTCCTCACAAATTTTTGTTTTTATACCTAAGTACTATATTTATTTTTCTAAGGAACCACGAAAGCTAAAATACATTTCCTTCGTTTGCTCGCCAAACATTGAAGACTGAAATGTGCAGATGTATTCATCCCTCAAAAGGTAAAACTCAAATAGCATTAATAACAAAATCTTTTTAAATATTCTAACCAACCAGAAAAATCCTAACTTGGAATGAATTCATTTAACCGTAAATATAGTCAGAAAGTTGTAAAAAAAATCTTTTCGCGTAATCTTCTTAATGTTTAGCTCCCGTAGTAAATCTGAAGGTTAAAATACTTACGTTGAAAACTTTCGAGAAAGTCAAAAGTTCTGCTTTACTTCTTTCAAAGCATTCGTTTATAAAAATTGCGTTAATCAATAAACAAACTTAGTTGCATCCAATAATAAAAATGACATTTTCTCGAGCGGCGAACTGGAAAGAATTGGGGGAGTCAACAGCTGACTATTTGAATATCTTATAAAGCAAAAATGCATTTTCTGAACTCACGAAGATTGTTGCGGAACGAAATAGTTTGTTTCCATCTTTGTTTGCGGAAAAGCAAATTCATTTTCTCATTATGCAGTAGCGATCAAAAATAGCTAAATGTGAAATTTACCCAGAAAATATCTCTATCGGTAGAAATAGCGGCATATCTACAAAAAAAGACATCAGAGAAAATCACGTTTTTATATGACACTAATTTTAAGGGATTTATTTTAAACCAGCGGTACCCGCACGACTTCGCCTATATTGTTGAAAACTAAAAAGCCATTTAGTTCGCCTGTGTATTTAATTAACTTCTATAATGTGTATATTATTTTTTTGAGCAATCACGATTGCTTATTGTTCTCATTTGACTGTTTTCGACGTTACGCTGATTTTATTTTCCCGCCAGCACCCTCTGCTGCATCACCGTCGACCGGCCGCCTCACGATGCTGCTCCTCTTGCGAAAACAGTGTCCAGGTTACGTCCATATCCTATACACACACGCATACATACACACACGTACACACGCATACATACACATACCTACACACGCATACATACATACACCTACACACGCATACATACACCTACACACGCACACACACACACCTACACACACATACACACAACTCATGTCTGCACACAGACACAAACACACATGCCTACATACACACACACGAACGCCTACACGCACATGCGCTTACACAACACTCACTCACACACATGAATGCATACATACACTCACACTCACCCACACACATGCGCCTACACAAACACACACGCGCATACACACGCTCGTGATTGCGAAAAACATAATTTGAATTCAAGATGCCAAAAATTCAAATTAATATTTTTTTTCAATATCTGATAATTTTAGCAGATTTGAAAATTTAGCAATGCGCCTATAGACCGACCGCAAACAACCCTCATTGCTAAATTTTTATTGCTAAAAATTTTCATTGCTAAATTTTCAAATCTGCCAAAATATTCAGGCAGATTTGAAAATTTAGCAATCCTCCTATAGACCGACCGCAAACAAATGACCATTGTCAATTATTTGAGAAAACAACTTCCTTCCTTAAAATATGTAGAGAAGAAAGAAAGGACGACAGCCATATTTTTAACCATCGACTTTTCGAACTCGAGAAAAAGAATACGATGGATGATTTTTAACCGACTTCAAAAAGGAGGCGGTTATCAGTTCATACCGTATGTATGTTTTTTTTTTTTTTGTCCACTCATAGCGTCTCACCTAGTGAACCGATTTTGATGATTCTTTTTTTAATGGATAGAGGATGGCTCAACTTAGGTCCCATTACTGTTTGACCATATTTGTTCTTTAGAAAAAAAGTTATGGGCAAAAAACTGTAAATTTCCCTATTAAATGATTAAAATAATATTGTAGCGAAGTTCGCACTTTGCATCCGTGGATAACGGTGGCTCAGTGGTAGAATTCTCGTCTCCCACACCGCGACCCGGGTTCAAATCCCGACTAGGACAAAGTGAATTTTACTAAAATTTCGTTTCTACTGTTCCCCGTATTTTCTCGAATGTTCTATTAATGTCTGTATCTTTCAAAGTCTGGAAAGTTCCAGCACTTTCTCAAGTTGCATATAAGGAGATGTAACGTTCATTCGTGGTTCTGAATAAAGATCTCGAGTTGAGACTAACGAGTATTCGCTTCATTTGGCTTTCACATTGTCTTCGCTGTCTTCATCTACGCGACAATATGAAACTCATTGTTATAAAAGTTTGGTGCCATATAACTGTAACATTAATAGTAATTGTAATGATAATTCTGAATAAAGGCTTTTCTAAAGCAATACAGTGATATAGAGCCGCACTTCTTACTAGGTAACTTCATAGTTTTATTGAAATATCTACATTTACACTAAAAAGATTGAAAAAAAATTTTTTTTGAAAAAAAAATAGAACCGACTTCAAAATTGCTCTAAAAAGTGAAAAATAATTTTATTCTTTAAACACCATCGATAATACTTTTAAACATAATTTTTGAAGTTGGCGCAAAAACAAAAAGTAAAATCCATTGTAACCATGCTTCGTTCATATTTTTATCAAAAAATCATCGAAACTTAGGAACGAAACATTTATATCGTTACTCAAATATGCTGTCATCAATGCATAATGCATGTGGTAGTGAAGAAACTAGACGTGGTTAAATTTATACTTGTAACTGAGTTATGGCTGTAAATGATTTTATCGATCGTTTTTGCGCCAACTTCAAAAATTATGTTTAAAAGTATTATCGATGGTGTTTAAAGAATAAAATTATTTTTCACTTTTTAGAGCAATTTTGAAGTCGGTTCTACTTTTTTTTTTTCAAATTTCTTTTATTATTTATTCATTTGTGCTTATATATTTATTTATTTATTTATTTTTTAAAGAACATAAATCGGTGAAGAAACAATGCAGAAAAAAATACAAAACTGATACCAATGGAATAAAAATTTCAAATATTAGTTTTCAATTTTCAAATGAAACTATGCAACGTCCTTAACTACTTTCTGGAATAAAATTAGTTATGAGAAAAAAAATTTATTCATCAGTGTTTCGTAACATGCCTGGACACGCTTCCCTTGTTTTCTTGAATTTGGATGACGAACGTCTTCAATTGATATTTCAAAACGTGCTTCCTTCTCTTTTTCCGAAATTTTCTCCCCATTTGACCGTTGTGCAAGCTTTAAGAGCACTTAGTAAAATAGAGGCTCAATTAAACACATGACCCGGTACAGTAGAACAACTCAGCAAAACAGACGAAATCACCTTGCTGTTCTTAGCATCAAACAGATAGAATTAACTCACTGCAGCAAAACAGACGAAATCACCTTGCTGTTCTTAGCATCAAACAGATAGAATTAACTCACTGCAGCAAAACAGACGAAATCACCTTGCTGTTCTTAGCATCAAACAGATAGAATTAACTCACTGCAGCAAAACAGACGAAATCATCTTGCTGTTCTTAGCATCAAACAGATAGAATTAACTCACTGCAGCAAAACAGACGAAATCACCTTGCTGTTCTTAGCATCAAACAGATAGAATTAACTCACTGCAGCAAAACAGACGAAATCACCTAGCTGTTCTTAGCATCAAACAGATAGAATTAACTCACTGCAGCAAAACAGACGAAATCACCTTGCTGTTCTTTGCATCAAACAGATAGAATTAACTCACTGCAGCAAAACAGATGAAATCACCTTGCTGTTCTTAGCATCAAACAGATAGAATTAACTCACTGGCTTCAAATTTTACGTAGTAGTTTGCGATAGAAAGTTAAAGGCTAAAAGTTCTACGGAAGTTTTAAATATTTAATAAATATTAACTTTGTTTTTTTTTTCCTTTTTAATCTCTAAATTTCATGTCTCTAGCTATAGAGGAAGGCATTAACTCAGAGTCATAATTTTTTGCATGGTAATTAGAAGTAGGGTGTCGCAAATTTTCCTCACTACATATATACATATAATGTCAATTCGTGGTTCAAAAAAGAAGAAGCTTATTTTTTGACGATTTTGAGAAAAACCCTAAGCACATATAAAATGTAGCAACTTTTTCCAACATATTTGACTAGCTTTAGGTATAGCTTACGAAAATGCCTACAATTTTCACTGGGGTGGTTTCCGTCAGTCAAAAGTACTACTTTTAGTCACTGAGATAGATAGAATGAGCAAAAAAAATTACATGGACGCAGAAAATACTTTCATTTTCCCAACAGTTTTTTTTTTAATTAATTTTTTAAAATGTTCGATTTTTCAAACAAGGCGTGGTCTTGATGACGTCTCAAATGATGCAATTTGGCGCATCTTTCTACTACGTTTACACGTTAAGATAATCAAGCAGCAAATTAAAATTGCGCTCTACGCTTGCTATCAACCATATTGTAACGGATTCGGTGCGACTTCCACTTTCTTGAAATGAAAACACAGTTCTTGATAAAAACACAGGAAATTTATTTACACTATGTACAGGAAAGATCTTCAACAACTGCTAAATTATTCATCAGCAATTAAGCAATTATCACACAACACCGTAAACTTAACGTTTACACACGTATTTACTTCCAAATACGAAAACAACACAGCGAAATGCCTCGCAATAAACAGAGCAAAATGCTCTCAGTTCGAAATATCAATCGAAACTAACTGTTTATCCATCGCTAACGGCTTAAATACACCGAAAAGAAATTTCTCAAATATTCCACACGCTTCTGTAAAGTAGTAGACCGTTATCAATGAAAAGAAAGAAAATAGGGGTCGTATACTTTAGCCGAATGAAAAAGGGGTTGTATATTCATTACGGGAAACTATTTACAGGTTACGTTCCTACAATAATTACTATTTATAGAATTTGTAACATTGCCCCCTTCCTAAGGACTGCACGTCCCGGGCAGTACAATCCCCAGAAAGGGTGCCAAACTTCTATCACAAGATTACAAATATACACATTAATTAACAACTAACAGATACAGAAAACACAATAATAACAAGAAATATTACTAAACATTAAAAGCAAAAATTATCTACAACTTTTATGTTATCAACCATGGTTGTTTACGTAATACTCATGAACTATGGCCATAGTATGGGGCTAACCGATCATAATGTACAACCCTAGGTTTTGCATTAGGTGATTTTTGGATCCTCACTACGACGTCATTTAGTCGATTAACGACTTTGTAGGGTCCATCCCAATGCAACTGCAATTTGGGTGAAAGACCTTTCCGTCGGATGGGATTCCATAACCAAACCTTGTCGCCTTCGTTGAATTCACGTCCAGTAGACCTTGTGTCGTATCGGGTCTTCATCTTCTCCGCCGCGATGTTGATTCGCTCTCGTGCGAAGTTATGAACGTCTTCCAACCGGGCCTGGAGATCCTGGATGTACTCCTCAGGCGATGAAGGCGCATCCGGAGGACGACCGAAGACGAGATCACAAGGTAGCCGAAGCTCTCGTCCGAAGAGCATCTGAGATGGGGCATATCTGGTAGTCTCGTGGACAGCACCGCGGTAGGCCAGCAGGAACAAAGGTAGCTTCTTGTCCCAATCCTGTTGATTTCTGGATACCATAAGTGAGAGATTATTCAGGATTGTGCGGTTAAATCTCTCCACCATGCCGTCCGATTGTGGGTGTAGTGGTGTTGTCCTAGTTTTCTCAATTCCAAAAATTTGACATAGGCCCTTAAACACAGCAGAGATGAAATTCCTCCCTTGATCGGAATGAATCTGCAAAGGTGTTCCGTATCTCGAGATCCAATGTTGGACTAGAGTCTCTACTACGGTAGTAGCCTCTTGATCTGGAATGGGATATGCTTCCGGCCATTTGGTGAAGTAGTCGATGGAAACAAGAATGTATTTGTTCCCATCAGCAGTTCTTGGTAGAGGACCCAGGATGTCGATCCCAATTCGTTCGAAAGGAGCTCCAACGTTGTACAGATGTAGCTTCCCTCTGCTTCTCTTCTTCGGTCCTTTACGAGCAGCACAGGCGTCACAAGAATGGCACCACTTCTCCACGTCATCCTTCGCCTTGCTCCAGAAGAAGCGCTCCCGAACTTTATTGAGAGTTTTCAAGACACCAAAATGTCCTCCAGTCGCACTACTATGTATTTCTTTCAGAACATCTGAAATCCTGGATCGAGGAAGTAGTAACTGCCACCTAGATGTCTTGCCGTCGTCAGATTCCCATTTCCGGTGTAGCACGCCGTTCCGTAAATGGAGTGAGTTCCATAAAGCCCAGTATCTTTTTGTTGCAGGACTGAAGATGGAAACGTCCTGCCAGCTAGGGCGTCGACTGTCACTTTCCATGAACTCTAAAATTGGTTTTATGTCGGGGTCTTCAAGTTGATCTTTTCGAACTTGGTCATCACTCCATGGATCAGGTTCTGATGATGTTGGAGTCACTGTCACCTGATAGGCGGTAGGGCTAGTCGTTCCATACTGTTTCTCGATTCGGGAACAATAGTGGCAGTTCTCAGGACAGGGTCTCCTTGATAAAGCGTCAGCATTACCGTGAGATAACCCTTTTCGATGCTTGATCTCCATGTCATATTCCTGGAGCCGCTGTATCCATCTGGCTATCTGGCCTTCTGGATTCTTGAAGTTCAAAAGCCAAGTTAACGAGGCATAATCTGTCCGAAGCAGAAATTTTCGGCCGTAGAGGTAATGATGGAAGTGTTCTACAGCTTTCACTATGGCCAGTAACTCCTTTCTGGTGACGCAGTAATTTCGCTCCGACTTTGATACGCATTTGCTCCAGTAAGCGATGACATGTTCATTTCCGTCAATTTCTTGGGATAAAACAGCTCCAATTCCCTCGTTGCTCGCATCAGTGTCCAGGATGAAGGATTTTTCAGGCTGAGGATAGGCGAGGATAGGCGTTGATGTTAAAGCCTCCTTCAGTCGTAGAAATGCAGCTTCGCATTCTTTGGTCCATTCAAACTTTTGCTTGCTCTCCGTCAGCTTATGCAAAGGTCGTGCAATGTTGGAAAAACCCTTCACAAACTTCCTGTAGTACGTGCAGAGCCCCAGGAAACTTCGCAACTGATGGATGTTTTCGGGACGACTCCAACTCCTGACCGCAGATACCTTCTCTGGATCGGTTTGTACACCCTCAGAAGAGATGATGTGACCAAGGTAGTTCACTTCCCGGCGGAACAAATTACATTTGGACGGGCTTAACTTCAGATTGGCTTCCTTAAGCTTTTGCAGCACCTTCCTAAGATTTGCCAGATGTTCTTCGAAGCTGCGTCCCACGATGATGATATCGTCTAAGTAGACCAGACAGGATTCGTAAGAGAGTCCTCTTAACACTGTCTCCATAAGACGCTCGAACGTAGCTGATGCATTGCAGAGGCCGAAGGGCATCACTTTAAACTGCCATAAGCCTTGTCCAGTTGTAAACGCTGTCTTCTCTCGGTCCTCAGGGTGTATCTCAACCTGCCAGTAGCCGCTCTTCAAGTCCAGTTTCGAAAACCACTTGTGTCCGGAAAGAGTGTCCAAGGTATCGTCTATCCGTGGAAGAGGGTAACTGTGTTTCTTGGTGATTTCATTCAGTCGTCGGTAATCGACACAAAATCTGGTGGAGCCATCTTTCTTTCGGACCAAGACGATGGGAGAGGCCCAAGGACTGGATGACGGTTCGATTACATCATTCTCCTTCATCTCTTTCAGGAGGGTTTCAACCTCTTCCTTCTTAGCGAACGGTAGTCGTCTTGGATGCTGTTTAATAGGGGGGTGTTCTCCAGTGTAAATCCTATGCTGCGTTAAATTCGTACGGCCAACATCCTCCGATGTAGATGAAAACAGATGCTTGAAGTCGTCCACCAATTGTTCCGCAGCAGTTCTTTGATCTTTCGATAATGGCGCACTCCCAATTAACTTCGACGTCAAGGACTCAGAAGACACAGTCTCAGGGGAATTGATTCTTCTAATGATGCAGTTTACTGGAGTACAAGTTGCCAGCACTTCACCTTTTCGGATATTCCTTGGCCTTTCACTCACGTTGGCGACTCTCACAGGAATTACATCCTTAGAAAGGTCCACAAGCGTAGATGCTACCAGTACTCCTTTTAGGCTATTGCTTAGGTTAGGGTATTCAATGAGTCCAAATCGAAAACTATTGCTTTCCTCAAGGGAGCCAGGTATTAATGATTCTGACCTTGAGGGAATCGATAAATCTGTTTGAGCTATTATTTGATGAGCGGATTTTACATCACTCTCTGCAGGGAAAACGGCTATGTCTTCTCTCATCGAGTGCAGCTCATTAGTCTTGAAGTCGAGAGTGAAGTCATATTTCTTCAAAAAGTCCAATCCGAGAATGAAGGGGTCCGTGATATTAGCGACGAATGCCGTATGATGGTAGGTGGCATTCCCAAACACTATTTCCAAGTCCACTTTACCGTCAATCTCAATTTTGTCACCTGTCACAGTCTGGAGACTTACGCGTGGCGATGTCCACAGCAGTTTCAATCCGAATTCACGAGCCACATCTGTCCTAATGATTGTCACATTGGCTCCAGTGTCAACAATCAGTCTGCAGGGGTTCCCATTTACATGTGCGTAAATGAAAAGTCCATCACTGCCACTACTAGAAGAGGAAATCTGCAGAGCTTTAGTGGTGGTGATTTCCTTCCCTCGCGTAGCTTGGCAAGCCGGACAACTCCTCCGCAGGTGTCCTTCACTACCGCATTTCCAGCAATTCTGCTCTTGTTTCTTTTGGGCTGTTATGCTGCTCAAATGTCTTGTCAAGTCACCGAGTTGTCTCTCAAGTTCAGCGAGGTGGGACGACCTGGAATCAGACTCATCAGCTTCCTGAGTCCGGATTAGATGGCGATCCACACGGGTTGCTTCTTGGGCGGCCTCGTATCTCATCGCATACACAACGGCAGAATTCAGGTCTTTGACATCCGCCATCCGTAGAGCTTTCTGGATTTCCGGATCTCGAACCCCGTCGATGTAGTAGTTGAGTGCCAGGTTGTCTCGAACATCCGCAGGGCAGTCGTAAAAAGCAAGATGAGACAGTCTCTCGATGTCCGCCGCAAGCTCTTGCAGGGTTTCCCCAGTTTTCTGGAAACGGGACTTCAACTGGAGTCGGCTGAAATCTTTCTGGCACTTCTCACCGAAGCGAAGCTCCAACGCAGAAGTGAGGGCGGCGAAATCCAGGCGCTGGCTGTGCGGAAGGGTCTGAAGAATGTCCGCTGCGTCACCTCTCAGGGATGCTGCAAGATGGCAGGCCTTGGTAGCAGAGTCCCATCCGTTCGCTTCCGCCACTATCATGAATTGAGTTTTGTAAACCTGCCACGAAGTTTTCCCATCAAATGTGGCAAGTTTAATGGACGGTCGAGCAACCGATGTGGGAGCGCCAAACTGTACAGAGCTGCTTTCCGCGGTCGCCAATCTCCTTTCCACGTCCTTAAAGATCTCTTCTTTTAGTAGATGAAATCTTCTATCTTCATCCTCAAATTTATTTTCTACAGCATTGAATCGGCTTTCAACGGTATTAAATTTTTCTTCAATAGCATCAACTCGATGCTCTATGTCATTAAATTTATTTTCCATCACAGTCTTTACCGAAATAAGGTCGTTTTTAATTTCTTCTTGGTTAGACGTTAAGTCCTTTTTCAGCACCGTTAAATCGCTTTTTAACTGGTCTTGATTTGCCAACATACTTGCAGTCAGATCATTTTTTAATTGTTCTTGATTAGCCGCCATATCATTTTTTAATTGTTCTTGATTAGCCGCCATATCATTTTTTAATTGTTCTTGATTACCCGCCATATCACTCTTCTTAGAGGTGATTGCGTCAAGAAGTTGTTTTAATTGTTCATCCATTGCGCGAGTAATCACCATAAAAATAAAGTCCTAATTCAAAAAAAAAGTCTTTAGGAAAAAATGTCCAAAGTCACTTACTCCAAGAAAGTCCAGAAGAAGCCCCACGTTGGGCGCCAAATTGTAACGGATTCGGTGCGACTTCCACTTTCTTGAAATGAAAACACAGTTCTTGATAAAAACACAGGAAATTTATTTACACTATGTACAGGAAAGATCTTCAACAACTGCTAAATTATTCATCAGCAATTAAGCAATTATCACACAACACCGTAAACTCAACGTTTACACACGTATTTACTTCCAAATACGAAAACAACACAGCGAAATGCCTCGCAATAAACAGAGCAAAATGCTCTCAGTTCGAAATATCAATCGAAACTAACTGTTTATCCATCGCTAACGGCTTAAATACACCGAAAAGAAATTTCTCAAATATTCCACACGCTTCTGTAAAGTAGTAGACCGTTATCAATGAAAAGAAAGAAAATAGGGGTCGTATACTTTAGCCGAATGAAAAAGGGGTTGTATATTCATTACGGGAAACTATTTACAGGTTACGTTCCTACAATAATTACTATTTACAGAATTTGTAACATTATCGTTGCCAATACATATGAGTAAAGATGCGAATTAAATATTTTGTTCTGTGAATGGCAACATTGAATTGCATTTCATCATTTGTGATATCACACGACAGAAGTGAAAATAATAAAAGCGCACGATTTAAGTAATTTTTTAAAAATATTAAACTTAAATAAATTATTTAAAAAATGGTCAAATCCTATGTTTTTAAGCATGCTCTTTTAGAAAAAAAAATATTTTAAAAATTTTGGAAACGACCCATTCTCTTACAGCTTCGCAAAAGGAACCTAAAGGAAAAAATGTATCTCAATCAAATTTTAATCATTATACTCGCTTCAACGCTCAGTTAAAAATGAGACATAAAAAAACGTGCTGACATAAACAGTCATGAATCTGATTAATAATCCTTTTATTAGAAACATCAAAAAGTTTCTCTGTTAATAACTTCATGCGAAGTATATTTCTTTTAATTAATGTTTTGGTTTGCATCTTAAGTAATTAAGCAGATTTGACTGCACGATTCACTGAACTGTATAATGTCGTTTCGTGTTTTCCATTAGAGAACTTTTTTTTTTAGATATTTTATTTCCCATTGAAGAAAAAGTGGAAGGAATGTCGTTCGTCTCGTTCGAACACTAATTATAAAAATGGAATATAACTTTATTTAAAAGGACATTAACTATTTAGAACCTCTCAGCGTTTTTAGGTATTCTATGGTTAAAAACTTACTTTTATGGTTCGATAAGGATAAATGTGAAATAGTTATTTCCATAGGAATGGCAAACACCTGTTAAAAAATAGTTTTCTGATGAGAAATGATCTGTATGTGTTCCATTAAAAGACAAGTTGTTTTAATTCTTTACTACGAAGCACTCGTCACAGATTTAGAATATTTTTTAAAGAAGTAAGATGCTTAAATCTTAAATTTTCACAAAATATTTCAGAAACTATTTGCGTGCCCGGCGTTGCACGGGCTACTTAAAAAATAAAAGGGATGTCCAAATGGTGTTTTTGTATTACTCTGACATCAGTTTCTAAAGCGCCAAGGAGTAAATAAATACGCGTAATGCAAGGTTTGCAAAACACCAGTAGAGCATATTTTTGGCAAAAATCTCTTTAACGTTAATCATAGTTATCAATGATACAAGTTATGAGTATTTTCAATTAGCACAAAAAATGAAAATATATTCATTATCAACTATAATCTGTGCTCATGTTAAAATGAATTACATCTGGTAGACTGTATTTAAAATATTTATTTAAAATTACAATCAGCTTTTTACATAAAATGACATACACTTTTTGATTGATAACGTGAAACTAAAATACCAAGACTAAATAAATACCAATAAGCATTAATTCAATACCAAGACATAAGATTCCAATTTAACTTTAGTTAAAATCCTTAAAAACAATATTTTTTGTTCAACTCTGTTTCACTTAAAGAAATCCAAACAATCTTTATTTAACATGTTCTTTTAACGATACAAACTGTATTTCAAAAATAGAAACAGGAAGGAAAAAGAGAGTTATTACAATTTGAAAACTCACCAACGGGAAAAAGTCCAACAAAATAAATATAATTAGTCGCACATCCTAAATGTACCAAAATATGAGGCCAGTGAATGATACTTACACTACAATCAATAAACATAGCTAAAGAAACAATTTTCATATGCTGAAAAGAGTTAAGAACGTTGAATGTAAATATAAAAACAAAGACAGACGATAAAATACAGGCTATGTCCGAATAGAGCAACCAATTTTAAACTAATTTAAAATGAAAGTCTAGATGGAAACATACACTAATAATAAGAATAGACCGAGCTATGGCAATCCTTTTGCTGCTCATAAACCAAACCATGTGACTGGTGGATATCCTAGCAACAGCGGCCGTTGATCGTAGCAGACGATCAACGCCCGCGAGAAATAAAATAAATAGAATTGATGGAACACGGAAGAATGATCATTTATGGAGTCCGATATGTAAATTTGTTGTTCTAAGTTGTAAATATTTTGTTAATATAGCGAGTTTTTCGTTTAGATATTACTGTGCATTTTCTTTAGTCAATTTCAATAACTCTCGAAGCAATTAAAGATGCAAGCGCCCAAAAAGAATTATTTTTACCTACAATTTCAAATTAAGATACCGATATGTACATTTTTGTGTTAACACAAAACGTTTACGCCATTACGTTCACGCCAACGCTGACGTAGCAGTTCCGAATGAAATAAAAGTTACTGAAAACTGTGATCAAAAACTAATTACTAATGTCAAAATAATGCATACCTAAAAGAAAAACAGTTCAATCTCTGCACCTGGGAAAAAATTATAATAAAAACACATTACGTCTTAAAATGCATGTCGAGTGCCAAACTATAGATAATGTTGCCATCTAGCAACCATGCTGCCAAAGTTTTCGCCAAGCCTTCCACTAGTCACATGATGTATCCATGAACCAATTTTTTCATCAGCAAGTCTGGGAAAGCTCGGTCTACTCTTATTATTAGTATATGGATGGAAACGATGTTTTAAGATTTGGACAGCAGCCAAAAAAATCTCTTTTAAAACAATTATTAGAATTTTACTTGCTCATCCGTGTGTAAAAAGACAACAGGAAAGAAATAAAAATTCCTGAATAACGTTATTTTTTTAACGTTTTAATTAATATCTCCGCTAATTAAAGTTGCACAATTACGAGATTGGTCCTATTGTTTTCTTTGGAAAATTTTAAATTGATCGATATCTCGTTTGACTCTCGATTCGCAGCGGTTCTCGAGAAGATCGATCTTCAGACAGACAGACAGACGGACGCGAACAGATTTTATTATAGTGGACTAGCCTGCGTGCCCGGCGTTGCACGGGCTACTTAAAAAATGAAAGAGATGTCCAATTGATGTTTTTGTATTACTCTGACATCAGTTTCTAAAGCGCTAAGAAGTAAATAAATACGCGTAATGCAAGGTTTGTAAAACACCAGTAGAGCATATTTTTGTCAAAATTCTCTTTAACATTAATCATAGTTATCAATGATACAAGTTATGAGTATTTTCAATTAGCACAAAAGATGAAAATATATGCATTGTCAACGATAATGTCTGGTCACTTTAAACTGAATTAAATCTGATAGACTATATCTGAAATATTTATGTACAATTACGATCATCTTTTTACATAAAATGAAACACACATTTTGATTGATTATGTGAAACTAAAGCACCAAGACTAAATAAATACCAATAAGCATTAATTAAATACCAAGTCATCAGATTCCAAGATAGCTTTAGTTAAAATCCTTAAAAACAATTTTTTTGTTCAACTCTGTTTCACTTAAAGAAATCCAAACAATCTTAATTTAACATGTTCTTTTAACGAAACAAACTGTATTTCAAAAATAGAAACAGGAAAGAAAAAGAAAGTTATTGCAATTCGAAAACTCACCCATGTAACGGGAAAAAGTTCAACAAAATAAACATAATTAGTCGCACATCCTAAATGTATCAAAATATGAGGTCGGTGAATGATAAACTTACACTACAATCAATAAACATAGCTAAAGAAACAACTTTTATATGAGGAAAAGAGTTAAGAACGTTGAATGTAAAAAATAAAAAAAGGACAGACGATAAAATAAAGGCTATATCCGAATAGAGCAACCAATTTTAAACTAATTTGAAGTGAAATTCTGGATGGAAACGTTGTTTTAAGATTTGGACAGCAGCCAAAAAAATCTCTTTTAAAACAATTATTAGAATTTTATTTGCTCATACGCAAAATGGCAACAGGAAAGAAATAAAAATTCATGAATAACGTTATGTTAATTAACGTTTTAATTAATATCTCCGCTAATTAAAGTCGTACAATTATGAGATTGGTCCTATTGTTTTCTTTGGAAAATTTCGAATTGATCGGTATCTCGTTTGACTCCCGATTCGCAGTGGTTCTCGAGGAGATCGATCTTCAGACAGACAGACAGACAGACAGACAGACAGACGGACGCGAACAGATTTTAATATTATAGTGGATGGATTGATCAGTATCTCGTTTGACTCTCGATTCGCAGCGGTTCTCGAGAAGATCAAACAGATTTTAATATTATAGTGGATGGATTGATCGGTATCTCGTTTGACTCTCGATTCGCAACGGTTCTCCAGAAGATCGATCTTCAGACAGACAGACAAACAGACAAATAGACGGACGCGAACCGATTTTAATATTATAGTGATAGTTTCCTTCTTACAATGAGTTATATTATTTTTTGCTATTATTTTAACTACAAAATTTCTTCTGTTTACCAAAAACTGTGAAACGATTGTTTTACAATTATTTAACTCCATGATTTATACGGATACAAGATTTTTTTTTTCAATATAAATATTGGTGTTTAAAAAAAAATAATTTGAATCAAAAAATTTAGTTTAATTTTTTTCACAGTTAATTTTTTACAAGGTAATTGTAAATTAGTATTGCAACCAAAAGTGTCCTATATTCGATGCCCTAGATCAGCGGTTGGCAACTGTCAGACCGCGATCGGTTCAATTTTGGACCGTCCAACACTATTCTTAAAATATAACTTACACAAACAAATCACTTAAGAATATTCTTCTGCATGAGCAATACCTTTGGGTGCTTAAATCACTTTAAAATCTTCTTTTGCGGGTAACAATACCTTCGGGAACCCCTCTCAGACACTCACCATTATTTTAATGTACTATAGTTGGAGCAAACCTAACCTGGCAATATTGTGAACGCAACACAGATCCTAATCATATCATTCCGACGTTGCCGGCTGAGGTTTGCGCCAAAACCACTTTAAACTCACCACTATTTACATAAACTTCTACTTGCTTGAACCCATTGACTCCCATTGATTTTTGAATACAAATAAGCCTATCGATGGTATTGAACATTAATTTGGGAATAAAAATTTAAATTTAAAAAATGCAAGGCATATGCTGTCTGACCACGGATTGTATGGAAAGGCAAATATCCGGTTTACAGGCGAAAATAGACGCGTCTATTAGTTTTAGGGATGTCAACGTTTGCAGATGAATTTTAGCCTCTAAATTAAGCAGAGTCTCATTCAAATGAATGGAACACGTGCATCAAATTTTAACTATTCCACCTCGTTAAGATAGACTCGTTTTAACTGGACGTTTGCCAATTCCATACAATCCGTAGTTAGACAGTAATTTTTGCTTCTGGACTTCGATGAAATTGTTGCAGAAGTATTCGGACCCCACTTAAAATTACTTGCCGACTCCTGCCCTAGATCATAAAAACACGACAGACGGCACGCGGAGTACGTGCTGAGTACGTGCTACTGAGTTTTATGAGACCGAAAGTCTGGTTGACGAAATAGTTGCCATTGGTGCAAGAGAATGGGGAAGATTTCCGTCTCCGAAGGTCTGTGTCCTAATTGCGAATATGAAAATAACCAGTTGCGCCATCTCTCGATGATTGATTCATTTAGTTTCGTCCCTATGCCCTGCATCCTGCGCAGAGGATAATAGCGTCAGTCTTCTAGATGCTCCTAATCAAATGGCCATTATTCCAGTCATTATAGTAAGTTCACCTCGGAATTGGAGATACCCAGCTGTAAGTCTGTAAATACTTATATATTGACACCCTAAAAGTTGTCTCAAAACCTACATATGGTAGGGTGTACGCAACTATTCAATTTCAAGGTCAAAGGTCACAAAAATCGTTTTTTTTTTTTTTGCGTTTTTTTTTTTTTTTTGTAAATATCTCATTTCCTATGGGTTTTTTGCTATTTGTATTTATTATCAATATTGTAGAATACAAAATTCTCTACAAATTTTGTTTAAAAAAAAATTTTATACTGTGAATCGTTTTCGAGACAGAGGGCGAAGAGCGCGCTGTCACAGGATCACTTCAGGTCAACCGGTGCCTCCGGTCGAAAACGCACCATATATAGCTGATGAACTATCGATACATCAATGATTATAAATATTTGTCAATTTTTATTAACTATTATATTATATTTTATCATTTGTTTCCTAACCTATCCACTTTTTATTCAGTATTAATTTACTTAACAACACTTACCTGCCCATGTAATTGCAGAATTGTTAATGAAAATATAGGAATTATATTTGAATTTTAACCTAATTAATATTAATAATTTCTTTCATGATGGAAAAAAACGAATAAATTATGAATTAATCTTTTTATTAAAAAATATCATTCAATGCATTTATTTTTATTAAAAGTAAAAAAATGGAATAAAGAGTACAAAAACTACAATTTATAATTTTAATCATCTTCTTCCTCTTCATCGTCGTCTTCCGCCTCGCGCTCTCCGCCCTCTATCTTGAAAACGGTTCACCGTATATAAAAAAATTTTAAACAAAATTTGTAGAGAATTTTGTATTCTACAATACTAATAATAAATACAAATGACAAAAAACCCACAGAAAATGAGATATTTACAAAAAAAAAAAAAAAAAAAAGCACAAAAAACCGATTTTTTTGACCTTTGACCTTGAAATTTAATAGTTGCGTACACCCTACCATATGTAGGTTTTGAGACAACTTTTAGGGTGTCAATATACAAGTATTTACAAACTTACAGCTGGGTATTTCGAATTCCGAGATTCTTACCTAATTTAAGCTTAAATAACTGGACTACATCCGTTTCGCGATGTGAAAATAAAGAGCAAAAACAACATTATTGCTAAGAAAATAGTTAAAGCAAGCTTTAAATTTAAAAAAAAAAAAAACAGAAAATTTTAATTAATTTATCGCTGAGGCAAAAACAATAGAATTAACTTAATTCTACTTTTTGTTATCAATTACTCCAAAATGATGTAACAGTATCCCTTTTGTCAGGTCCGGATCATTTTAATCATTTTAGAAGAACTAACAAATCTCAAATGCTAATATTCGTCTTAATGATGCCAGAATTACGAAAATTTGAATTGAAATTGTGAAATTAATGATGCATTGTAGTTCGATAAACTATTTTTTTTTTACGTATCATTCATTATATATTCTCAATTGTTTATTTTATGAGTATGCTTCGTGATTTAATTTATGAAATAAGTAATTATGTTTCATAACTAAATTTTTCAGTACTTCGTACAAAGAAGTTTGTAATCAATGAACAAAAATTTAAACGAAAAGGAAACAAATGGCTTTCTACAAAAGAAAATATTATGTATTGCTCTTCATAAAATGGTTCAGTCATTCAATTATTCATGATTGTCGCGTGTCCTGTTTGCGTTAAAATACGTAGTAAACTGGTAAATACTAACCAACCGATTTCTCAAGATATGCTTTGCACTTTGTTTACACTGACAAAATAATTACATCACAGGGGGCTATGTGCATAACTTCAGGCATGTTAAGTTCTGTTTCATTTTTTTCTTAAAAGTCTAAACACAGAAACTTGCATTCTGCTAATCTTAAGATTTTAAATTTAATTAAAACTAAATTTAAGGTTCTTGATCTACCGAACTTCAAAGAACACAATAAATATCAATAAAAACTAATGCATTCTCACCCCTCTGATTGCACAAACATCCGTGGTAAACCTGTGCAACTTGTAGCGAAAAATCAGCAAATTGTTGAGAGTACAACAAGAACATAAACACACAATTCAACTGCATTACTACTTAGCGCCGTGTATCTAAACTATAAAACAGTCTCAAAAGTAAGATCTAACGAAAATTTAATACAAACATTGAAACTGAAGAATAAACATTGCGTGATACAGAAAGTACATTTAACTTTCAAAAACTAAGTTGATAATTATTTTGCATTTTGCTTCATAGCAAATCATTGCAAATTAAGTCCTCAGTCACTCAATTATAATGTGAATTTTTCTCTTTCAAATACACACTACAGGCGTGCAGTAAAATATAAATAAAGAACTAAGTAATAAAAAGTGCAATTTTCACAAAAGAATGCCTCTAATTAACAACTCCAAATTGTTAATATTTTCATTGAAAGTTCAGTTATGTGTGATCTTTTGAAAAGGAGAGAAATCTTCCCTTCCCGTAAGTGTCGACTAAATCGATTTTCTAAGTTATCTAACGAGCATGAAATTTTCGGTCATTGAAAAAGTAAAATAAACCTCCATTAAAAGCTCATTTAACTCGAACTCACTGTTAGTAATTTTACGTCTTTTTTTTTTTTCTTGAAAGCCAATGAAATTATTCCATTAGGAGCTTATATTTTTAAATTTACATAATTCATAATCCGAATTTGTATAACAAAAAAAAAATGTGTGTAATCACATATATGCATATAGGATAGTATGCCACTCTGAGAAATACAATTTACCATAGGTATTACTGTTTATTACCTGGCTCTTAAATTTTAATCCGATTAAACACGTTTACACTTTAGACATACCCCCCCCCCCCTCCCTAATTCATTTGTTGATGAAAGTATTGCATTTCTGGTAAACGTAATGTACTTAGTTTTAAATGTTACTAACGGATTTTTTACTTTTATTGCATAATGATCCTCTTTTGGTAATTTTTTCTTTGAAAGTGAGATATTATTCATGTAGTGTATTTTAATGCCGGGTTCCACTGCTTTGCGACATTTTCAAATAGATGAGTGTTTTACAGCAACACAATGTTGCACAATATTGAATCTTATTTAGTAATTTTCGAGGCAGTCTATCATTATTCCTTTCCAGGGATCGCGTTAAGCATTCGCCAATGCGCCAAATACGATAAAATCGTAAAATCGGCGAACAAAATTCGAATTTGGCGAATTTATTGACAAACAGAAAATTCTCTAAAATATACACAGAGGAAAAAAAATCGCCCTTGGCCTGAATGGCTTGTTGAATGGCGCGTTTGTTTCATTGTGTTCGATGTCTGAAACATCGGAGTAAGATAGGAATGCAGTCTTTACTTCGTTAAAAGCTTTTATTTCTACTCTCAAATTTATTGAAGAATGATAAATACCACTTGAAGTTGTTTTTAGCCATTTTTTCCTTTGAAAAATTACATATGATTTGGAAAAACTACTTAATTTGCATTTTTTTTCTCACCAAATTCCTAAAAACGAACAAAAATTCCTGGATATACCCCTGTCCTTATCCTCAAAAAATTGTCAAAAATTAAGTTATACTTCACTTTCTGATTAAATATTTCTGCAGACAGAAATACATTTAAAATGAGTAAAAGTTACTCTTTGACTAAAACTTTTGAAATTTGGCTAACACTTTAACATTTTACTTAAACATTTGGCGAATTTACTGGCGAACGATTCGAAATCCTTAGCGCGATCCCTGCTTTCTATAACTGTATGACGTAACTTGAACACTCAATACGCAATTTATGCTTGAAAAATAGCAAGAAGAATGGATTTACTCGGAATACTGACGCGGGAAACTCGACATTATATGCATACATAAAGTTTTGTTTTTGTATTTTCGAAACTTTGCGTGCCAAACTTTGTGTAGTTTGTATTACATTTAATCCGATATTTACTCATTACCTTTTTCTTTTATGTGATTTTGAAAAGCAATCCCTATAACCAAATAACAAAGATTGGGGAAATCACGGTTTTATGTTTCATAAGTAAAAATAGTTGGTAATTGGTATTTCATAACTACATGTAAAGTTCTAGCCATTAAAGCTATCAAATATAAACTGCTGTGATTTACGTCACTTACGTTACGCTTCAGAGAAATCTTATCAACTGCAAAAAAATATTAAACTTTTAGAACGTTTATTTCTATCAAAATGCAAGAGTTTTTTTTTTGTGGAAATTTTATTGAAATTAGTCATTTTTTTAATTAAAATAAAGTATTTCGATGGTAAACATTGTAACTGTAATTAGAAACTATATATTATCATTTGGTGAACGATAGATTTTCATCATATAAACGAAAATCATTTCAACTGTCATTAAAAATATTTTTTTTTTTGTTACAACCATTACAGGGATAATAAGGAAAGAAAAATTACTTGCCTTTTTTTGCAGAGGCAGAAACTTTATTTCCATAAATGCACACAAGAAAATAAGATTTTTAAATGTCACAGTTAAGTTTTTTCAGGTAGAGGATTCGCAAAGTGGTACATTTTCAAATGGGGTCCCATCGTGGTCTAGATTTTGAGAACGTTTAAATCTAATAAATTTGAAAGAGACATTATAAATTGCAGTTCTAGTCTTGTTCTTAGAAATGTATATTTATAAAAATGGATAGATGTATGTGTGCTTTCATAGAAAGAAAATGTTTGTAAGGGTATCATCAATTATAAATGAAGTTCTACACAAATTCTGGTATAAGTCGTCCAGATTTTAAGAAAGTTCTAATTGTTGGAGGAAGTTTTCACGACAGCCTGTACAAAGTTCCCCTACCATCAAAATGGGCTTCGTGTTTACGAACCGTATATACGTGGGTAAATGTCAGAAAGTGCATTTTTACGAGTTCTAATCTCGAAGCACTAAAGGGCATTTTTCGTGTAGAAAGTGAGATTTAAAAAAATCAATTAAACTCAATGTTTTACACTAGCAACAATGAGTTTCAACAATGAAGAAGAGTCAAAATTAATAGTAATTAGTTTCGCTAACTAAGCGAGCTGATGTGTGTATCACATGATTTCTTTTTACGCCAATTTAATGATAATAGTGATTTGGATTTAGCAAGGAAACACTTTAATATTTTTACTCGTAGTCTGTTACGAACCGAAGCAAAAAAAAAAAACGTTTTACATAGATTAATTTTCCCAATATAGTGACAAAACTTGGCGACCAAAAGGCTGGCAATATATCGCCAAGTGTCTGCAAAATGATTACACCACTTGAGTTTGCATTGAAATTAACATTAATTTCCCCCAAAAATGTATAAAAGACCCTTCTTGGAACATCGGAATGTAACCAAAACGAGAGGTGCACAACTAGACCCCCAGTAGGAGTCTACTTACCAAATTTCAACTTTCTATGAAGTCCCTTTTTTGAGTTATACGAGATATTTACGCAAATACATATACATATATACAAACGTACATACGGACGTCACGAAAAAACTCGGTTGTAATTAAATCGGAGGTCGTCAAAACGGATGTTTAGGGAATCTATACATTCTTAGATATATATGCACGTGTGACCAGGTCGAAAAAAACTCAACATTTACTTGGGGGGTGAGCAAAATGAAAATTAAGGCCGATTTTTGAGTGATTTTTTTTCGCGAAAACAATACACTTTCTTTACTATGTAAAAGGAAGTAAAAACGCTCATAATATGTTTTTTATAGTAGATTCAGGTTATTGTTCCTTGGGCGCCTTGTGAAAAACTTTGTTTGGAGTATTTTTTTATGACCTTTTCAACCATATCAAATTCGGAAAGATTGGACCACTCATTCGCTTAGAAAGAGCTGTTTAGGGCGAAAATGCGTTTTTAATTAATGTATCTGTTAATTAGCGTCTGATTTCAAAACTTTTTATTGATGACACTAAAACTCGGCAATAGCTGCTGAACAAAAAAAGAATGAAGAAAACCGTTTGACAAACAGAAGGGAAAATGGTACCGAAAGAAAACGTCTTGCATATTAATGTAATAAAGATTTATATGTTTTTATCCCATAATTATTACGTCTTAGTTTATGTAAAATATACAATACCATAGTTATTCTTCAGTTTCATGTCAGTAGATACAGTAAAATTTAAAAACATAAATGGGAGGGAGTATGAAATTAAAGAAATTTTGAAGCGAAGTTACCCCATATGACTACTGTATGCGTCATTTAAGAGCTGAGGTTTTTTCAATTAAATTAGTTGACGGGGGACGATTTATGATAAAATAAGAACAATGTTCAAAAACACGTGTAAAGGTAAAAACATGTGTAAAACCATCCCATCAAAAATTAATTTCAACTAATTAATGGTAATTACCTTCAATCATTTTTAAAGCAAGTTCTACCCTTAATAATATTTCAGGGCAACATAGAACTTCCGAATCTTCTTAACGAAAAATTAGAATTATTATTGTATAAAAGAAAAAGGTTGAAATGTAATCTTTTCTGTTTTTCGTGCGAAAAAATGAGAGGTATTTTACGAGATTGGTGCTCCCACCCCCGCCCCCCAAGTTTTCGTGGAATTAAGATTTTGCATTGTTTGTTTTTGCATTAAAATCAATGTTTTTAACTCATTAATAAGTGCCTTACTAAAACCAAAGTTTTTCTTGGCGTTAAAAAATGCGTTTTAATTATGTATATTTTTTTCATATGTTAGTTAAATTGGTAAAAACGCAGAAAGTGGAATTTTATGTAAATAGAAACAAATTACTAATCTCCTAATAGCTTGTTTGCGTTTAAATATTTGATTTTTTAATATTTCGGTGATTGTTTTGATCAAGTAGTTGTGATATATTTTCATTGCTTCATTTTAAAATTTAAAAATATCTTGAGTAAACGAATGCGAGGCAAAGTGAAAAGGTAAAAAAGGTACACTGTTAAAAATTCAGGAAGATTTTCTGGTAATTGTTACTGTAAAATTGCATCGCCGACGCATCGCTGATTTTTACTGTAATTTATACCGGAGAAATAAGCGATCCCAGCGCCAATTGGTTGCTGCGGCCTACCGAGGATACCGTATAATTTTACAGTAACATTTGATTTTTACGGTAATAGTTACTGGCAACATGGATGCCAGTAACAATTACCGTAAATTTTCCGGAAAATTTTTAACAGTGTAGGTGACAATATTACATTACTTCTTATTAAGCCTTGTTAGGAAAAAACGCCTAAATTGAAGTTAAAGATAAATGTCTTTTTAATTTTAAAATGAAATCATTCCTATGTTAAGAAAGGGTCCATTCAACTACCAAGTAAAAATACCGAGGCACAAGAAAAAGTACAAAAGGATAGCACGCGTTGTCAAGTTGGTTGTGGTAGGAACTGGACTATTCGCATAAGACGTGTGAATAAAACTTGACTTGATTTTGCATAATACCGAATGCTATTTTTTGCTGTATTTGACTCAGTTTTCTTTTATTATAGTGCAGTGGTACCGAACCTACTGCCCGTGGGTCGCATAGGGTGTATAGCCCTCTATACTTCTCAATGTTAGAAATCGAAACCCACGACTCTTCACAATGTCACTAATTGGAGCGAAATAGTAAGGGACTGGATTGTATGAAAGAAAACAGCTTGAACTAATGAAACAAGCATCAGGCAATGATAATAACAATTCTTGGTTTGAAATTATCTTCAGTTTTCCCCGTTTTCCAAAGTTATTTAGAAATTTTTGAAATATTTCGGAATTTAATGGGTGTCCTAACCCGCCTGAATTATTTTAATATGAGGTGCGGCACCCGCACGTTATCCTCATGTATATAACAGCGAATGATCGAGTAATGCTCCTGACGTCATCAGCAATGAAACTCGCTCCACAGCATGGTAATCTGATAATATTTTTTGGTGATGTTTGACATGCAGGGACATGCTTTATTTTGACGAGGCTGAACTGGATTCGGCATCTTAACTGTTTTACTGGTAAGATGGTCATTTTAGGAGAGTGATGAAACGAAAAAGTGGTTAACAATGAACGCTATCTACTGGAGTTTAGGGATAGTTCACTGGAGTTAGGGTTAAATTTTCCAAACTATCAAAATGTCACCACGTAGACAATTACTTCATTCAAGTGTAGAAGCAATTTTCACCCCTCCTACCTTGATGGGCATTTTTTTAGTATTTAAATAATTCTCGGGGAAAGCGAAGATTGAAGAAATAGTTGACAGGTTGGGTACCACTAAAGCCCTGAATCGTAGCTTATAAGTAGCTACACGTCCGCCATCTTGGGGCCAAACGATGCTTTCTTCTTTATCCGCTATTTGCAACTCCAGAGCTCGAATACGCTATCTTGCGGTGATTAACAATACTAAAGAAAAAGGTAAAACATTCCATTCCACGTGTTTTCTTTGGGGTAAATTACAGGCTTCAGACAGTTTGAGGTGTAATGTTATTTCAGAAAAATAGAAAAGAAAGCTTCCCACAAACACGATGAAAAATTACTGCCATTCACTAAGCGTCAAAGCAAGTTTTAAGTTACGGCATTTGTTTGTTTAATCTTTTTCATCATGCTAGTAGACAATGGCTGTAGCGCCCCCTATAGTTTATTGGAGTTGCGAATAGTGAAGTAGCGTGTTTTGCTTCTTAATTGTGGTTTCTTATTAACTCCATGTTAATTCACAATCAAGAAACACCACATTCAAGAAGCAAAACACGCTACTTCATTGTAGCAGACATAGAAAAAAGCATCGTTTGGCCCCAAGATGGCGGGCGTGTCGCTACTTAAGTTACGATCTAGGGCTTTAGGTACCACTGCTCTGGTGTAAGAAAAACCCTGAAGGAACTATGAATAACCCTGTTGCAACATAATAATGTCTCTAAAGCTTGATTTGCAAAGTTTTTAGTTTCAATCCCCATTACGCCGCAATTCAAACTCATCAGCTATCATTCTACCGTTTGCTTAATGATACTATTTATATTCTAGTGCATTTACAATAATCAAATCTCGTATTGATATTTTTTTACCTCTTAAATTACTCTCATTAGTTTCTTGAATTTAGCAACCCGAAGTCCTCAGTAACTCGAGAGCTATCAGTGTACCGTTTGCTTAATGATACTATTTATATTCTAGTGCGTTTACAATAATCTAATCTCGTATAGCTGTTTTTTACCTCTTAAATTACTCTCATTAGTTTCTTGAATTTAGCAACTCGAAGTCCTCAGTAACTCGAGGGTTAAGAGCACGTCCCCTGTGCGTTTACTTTTTGCCTTCATTAACCTTTGGAAATACACTGAAATTTCTCTGACAAGTAGCCTGCAGCATTGAGCAATAGCTCAACTTAAATCACAGCTAAAAATACGTGCGCAAATATCACTGATCGCTCAGTTACAACTTAATTTGCGATGATAAGGACCATAAAGATAGCGGAAAAAGTTACAATAAAGGTTTTTGTTCATAATTTTTGCTTAAAAAGTTTCTAGCCGAGTATTTCAAATAAATGAAAATTACGATATCAAAATGCATAGTAAAATAATTATTTTGATTTCTGAAATCTAATGAGCTAGGAAGCAACATCCTCTTGTGTAACTTACAACACAAGTACCTGTATTATTGACTAGTGGTACCCGCACAGCTTTGCCCGTAGTTGAAAATTAAAAGGTTATTCGGTTCGCCTGTATATTTACAAATAATGGATGACGAATTTCTCGCCAATTGGCTATGTTTATTTGCTCTCCCATTCCACATCATGATAATTTCGTAATTTACTCGTCCATCTTATGATAATTGTGCTCTGGAAAATGTTCTTAAAATTGAAATAGAAAAAGAACAAAATCGAATTTTCGAAAAATCGCTTCGAGGTGCACAGCCTCACGCTACAAACTAACTTTGTGCCAAATTTCATGAAAATCGGCCGAACGGTCTAGGCGCTATGCGCGTCACAGAGATCCAGACATCCAGACAGAGAGACTTTCAGCTTTATTATTAGTAAAGATTTCCTGAAAGTACATTAGTCGCATATTTTTTACAATAACTTTTATGCAAGAACAAAACACAAAGTAAGGTAAAAACGTAGGCATCGGTATGATAAAATCAAAAACATAATTAAAATCGATATGTGCTATCTTCAAAATTTTAAGTCAGTTAATTTTATCCTTTCGTTGTTTTCAATCCCGATATAATACTTCTATTTACTAAATCCAATCCTATTTTGCCTCCGCTGTAAGATACAATTTTCCAGGTAACCGAAGAATCGATTTGTTGCGTTTTCTCGTGCTTTTGTATTAAGGGAGAATCTAAATTGTAAAAGACCGAAATATTGGCAACGAAAGATGTAAGAAATGAAATTTCTGTTTTATTTTTCGGATAAGATTGTTTATTTGTGCAACCTTTTTGATGCCTCCGAGTATATCTGATAAAGTGTTATTTCCGCAACGTCATCGATTTCTGAGTTTTTTTTTTATTATTATTATTATTATTATTAAATCATACCTCAATTTACCAGTTATTAAGTTTTCAGAAAATGATGAAATTTGTATTTTGCACAGAATTTCTCTTCTTTTGGTGGGGCTGTGTTAGTTCCTAGCCAACTTATTTCCATTTATGGTTTCCGGCACGAGTCTAAAAGCTAGGTTAAAAAGCAAAAATTGTTCTTTCATCCCAAACGGGAAGATAAGCACTTATATTTCATATCAAATTCAATGTTGATCGTAGGCTTTATTATTACTAATTTTGAATCTGTACAATAATGTGACAAGGGTTTTATAGACTGCTTCAAATTTAAGATAAAATGATGCATATCAAATTTTATAAACGTGTAAAAAAGAATTAAAGTAGTAATTAATAGAATAAAAAGTAATAATAATTTCGCAATAACTAAATATTTCCGGTATGCTACAGAAAAGTAAAAATCTGGTATAATCAATGTAATATTTTCAACAAAAAGTTCACAGTAATTGTTTTGCTCAGTTTCTACCCCGTTATATCAATCCCAGAGATAATTCAGAGGGCACTTGTGTTGGTCTTCGAACTTCACTTATTATAATGATCTTCCTTCCATTGTGACAAATTTAACTGGAGTATGCACTTAGCCACATAACGGAGGCAATATTTTTTTTCGTATGTGTTGGCAGATTTTCTTCATTTTTAGTTTCGAAACTAAGAAAGAAGTCCGTTTTATTTGAAACTTCAGTGTTAAATAGTTTTCTTTGGGGGGAAAAAGGCCTAGTCTTGCTTAATAGTTACGCAAAATAACGTGCTTTTTTACAAAAATTTTTTACAACGGCTGCCGCAACAGTCAACACAAACATCACAAAAATTTGCCCAACTATATCATTCATATAGGCTTGTCAGTTTTGTTTAATTTTCCCTAGTGCTCTTCAGTACTAGTTAAACATATTCGAAACACATAAAAAACTTCCATTACGTCTTAATTTTGTTTTTGAAACTGAGATTTTTTACACTTTGAAGCAGAAACTCATTTAGTTCGCTACTTTTAGAAATGAAGTGACACTGTAATTTGTTTTACGGGAATGTCTGCGTGGATGTATTTGGCTGCTTTTTGAAGTAGAAATTTACTTAAATGTCTAATTACAAAAAAAAGAAGAAGAAGAAGAAGCATCCAAACACTCTAACGATGAAGGCTTAGCAGGAGATTGCTTACCTCTATCAATTCCTTTGTAAGTACAGTTTATTGTTGATGGGAATCATTTATTTTCAGTTTTTCCTAACATTATTAACCACTTTTTTTTGGGGGGGGGGGGGAGGGTAGTTTTCAGCGTCAAAAACTTCACACTTTTTGCGAATATTTTTTTGGAAAATGGTTTGATTAAATGTATTAAACTTTTTGTAAATTATTATGTATGGTTTTAAGAATCTTTATCTTTAATAATAGTAAAGCTGAAAGTCTCTCTGTTTGGATGTATGGAGGATGTCTGTAGGATGTCTGGATCTCTGTGACGCGCATAGCGCCTTGAACGTTCGGCCGATTTTCATGAAATTTGGCACAAAGTTAGTTTGTAGCATGGAGTGTGCACCTCGAAGCGATTTTTCGAAAATTCGATATGGTTCTTTTTCCATTCCAATTTTAAGAACAAAAATATCATAAGATGGACGAGTAAATTACGCAATTATCATAACGTGGAACTGTAACACGGACACAAGCTAATTGGCGAGAAAATTCATTATACATTATTTGTAAATATACAGGAGAACCAAAAGAACTTTTAATTTTTCCATTACAGGCAAAGCCGTGCGGGTACCACTAGTAGAAAATAAGGATGAACTTTTGTTTATTAATAATGACCAAGATAAAATATGTCAATAAGTTGAAATTTTTTTGTCTCAAAACTTTTGTATAAGTTTTCAAAAGCGAACTGTTCTCAAAAGATCTTTATCTACATTTCCGATAATACACACTTGATAAATGTTGAAATCTTACTATTTTGAGAGAAACTATTTTTAAAAAAGTCCGACGTATTTTACAGCAAAAGTTGATAGCAGCGCGAGTCCCTTTAACTTTGCTGTAACTTTCACAAGGTGCTGTGTCTGACCACTACTGAGATTATTACCACACTCTGCTTTAAATCTCACAAGCTGCTGTTTCTAATGGTGCTGTGAATGTTACAATACATTGCTATGGTTGAACTGAAAAAAGAACGTGCTCGCCTTAGTTACGCATAGTAATATCAATTTTATTGATGCAGATGTACGTGCGGTAATTTTCTGTCCTCAGAAGTGAGAGATATTCCAAAGCAGCGAGGGAATCTTAAATAAAATGAATGTCTATTACCCGTGTTTAGTAGAATAATAATGTTACAAAAAAAAAAACTGATAAATTCTGTCACCTTGAAGTTCATTTGAATCATCATTTAGCATTTTATTCTAGGAAAGTATTCTCGACTGCTTGTACGATCTTTCACTCAATAAGTGCATACTTGTATAAAACTTTCCCCCTTAAACTTGATTTCCAGTATGCGTGAAAACTTCTAAAACATCATTTCCAAACGAACTTTGTACTACTTGCTTTATTTTTTGAGACATAAAGCAGCCTTGCTCTTGATTTTTTAAAAATCAAAAGGTTTTCTTTTCAGAAATGGGAGGCTCAGCTTTTCGCTCGTTGTCACTCACTTACGAACTCGAAAATTAAATAATAGTATTTAAAAAAAAGCTCGTTATGATTAGAAAAATATTAAAATCCCTTTTCCATCGGAAGACAAAAAGAACAAGCTGAAAAAATGCATAAAAAAATTTAAAAAAAAGTTTCGAGTAGCACCCTTTCCTCGGAGTCCAGACTAACTTGTGACAAATTTCGCAACTACAGCCGCTCAACACCTAAGGGCCTCCCGAGCATAGCAAAACGGGCATTTTGCACGCTAGAAAAGTCTTTTTCAAATTCGTCGACTCTAGTAACATTTTGTTCTTTAGCTCCGGGGTTGAGTTCAGCTTTGGACTCTCGCTAATGTAGAATCTCATATATCATGTTCAGTTAAATGAAAAAATTGAAACAAAATTCATCTTGTGCAGAACAGCTATTTTGAATGACATAGAACGTTAAGGGATGTGCAAAATTTTTCCTTCCCTTAGTAGACAATTTATGTGAAATTTAACAGAATATATTATTACTAAAAAACTAATCCAATATTTCAAAAAACGCTCTAAGATTACTCGCGGTCCAGTAATTTTGTACTAAATATAAAGGCCTTAGGTGCTGAAGAGTCTCCTGGACACAGGATAGCCACAGACAGAATCTCTTTAAAGTTACTTTTGTAATATAAGAACCATTATATAAGATTACACCATTACAGTAACAGTTTAGTAAGTTCTTGATTCACAACAAGTAAGACAACTCGATCCGGTGCCCTTCGCAGCTGAGGCATTCCACGGAAAAGCCCCGACGCTGGTCCGGGCTGGACCAGACCGCTTACGCGGCCAGTCTCGCACAGTCCTGGTGTAGTGCCACACCCGCTTCGGACCCCAGCCCGACGGGACAGCCCTCAGAGCCAATCCTTATCCCGAAGTTACGGATCGAACTCCCCGATTTCCCTTACCTACATTGTTCTATCGACTAGAGGCTGTTCACCTTGGAGACCAGTTGCGGATATGGGTACGAACCGGCACGAAAATCACACTCTCTCCCTCGGATTTGCAAGGACCGGCAGAGGCGCACCGGACACCGCAAGTCACAGCAAGTAAGATAAGAATTGTGAGTAACAAAACAGTAAAAAGTGAGTCTAATTTGGCAAAACGACATGCACCACCAACTGGTAACAACGCAGTAAGCGGGTTCAAAAAACTATCGGTAATATAAATCCAAGTATGAAGGATAGATTCACCTCAAGCAATTCAAAAAAAAAAAAATCATTTCGTCTTCTACTTACGCACACATTTACCAATCTATCGCAACATTTATGATGATATACATTTATCTTGAAATGCACGGAAAATATTTATTTACTTTTCCAAGGGATTTTTTATGCAATTAAAAATTTGCAAAGACTAGATAATCAGAAAATCTCCCGATTTAATTAGTAAAAAGGCGGTTATCAAATGTTCTTTACAATCAACTAATTTTCACATTTTCCGTATAATACCCTGATTTCCATATTTTCCAAATAATCAGATTAATTCCAAATTTTACGGTTGATTAGGTTATTTACAAATGTTGCTTATTATTCGGTAATTTTCAAATTTACTGGACAGGTGATTTTTACTTTTCCTAGATACTCTGGAAATGTAAAAATCGGGAGCTCACTGAAATTGATCATTAAAATTAATGAGTTTCGTAACTAATGCGGTAGATTAACGAGAAATTAAATTTTAATTTTACAGTGGCAGCAGGAAAGGGATCTAATATTTACTATAAATATACTCTTAACGGAATTAACATTTTATTTTCACTTTTTAAACGAATTCGGAAGTTTAATCATTTTAATGAGTTTGCTGCACTTGTATAGTTATGTTTTTATATTTTTTCATGAAACTTAGCAAAACGATAATGACCAAGACAATCTATCCATAATTGACGCCTGAAGCCTGTGAAGTCTATACATAGGAGGGTAAAGCGCAGTATCTGAGAAATAAGTTTTTGAGATATTTGAAGAAACGTATCTTAGATTTCGCACTAACAATAGAGAAAAGTTGGAACTTGACTTTTTTCCCCCGCGCTTTATTTTCAGCAAAAACCAAATAAGGTAAACTTGTACAATAAAGCTAAGGAGCAATAGATGAAAAAAAATGCTAAAAGAAAAATGAAAAATTTGCAGGTTCTGCCCTTTACATTCCAATGGCAGTATAAAACGCTCAATGCAATATTCCCTCTATTTAAACTTAAGGAGCTTCTGATAGCTCAACAAGTTTTCGCAATTTCTCTGTCATTCAATGTCTCTTTAATTTTTATTTTTTTAATCTAACTAACACCTACTACTAAACCTAACCTACTGGTTAATATAACTAATCTACTTCAGTCATGCAAACATTTCATACCGAAGTCTCAATGTTTCACCTAAAACCGTTTCATTGTGATAATACATCACAGTTCGCAATACAGCGTTGTTATTTTCTATGATACAATGTAGAAACTTTTTCTTTAACTTTTTTATAAAAACAAGTACATGAGATTTTAATAAATTATTACATAATTTTTCTAATATATTCCGATCCTTTACGCCCTTTCCACAATAATTAACAATTATTACAAATAATATTGAAATTTAAATAAATATCATTCAACTACATTTACAAAAATACTGTTACAAATCCTGTAAATAGTAATTATTGTAGTAACGTAACCTGTAAATAGTTTCCCGTAATGAATATACAACCCCTTTTTCATATGGCTAAAATATACGACCCCTATTCCCTTTTTGTTCATTGATAAAAATTTGATAACGGTCAACGCATTTCGAGAAGCGTGTGGAATATTTGAGAAAATTCTTTTCGGTGTATTTAAGCCGTTAGCGATGGATAAACAGTTGGTTTCGATTGAGATTTTCGAACTGAGTGCATTTTTGCTCTGTTTACTGCGAGGCATTTCGCTGTGTTGTTTTCGTATTTGGAAGTAAATACGTGTGTAAACGTTGAGTTTACGGTGTTGTGTGATAATTGCTTAATTGCTGATGAATAATTTAGCAGTTGTTGAAGATCTTTCCTGTACATAGTGTAAATAAATTTCCTGTGTTTTATCAAGAACTGTGTCTTCATTTCAAGAAAGTGGAAGTCGCACCGAATCCGTTACAATTTGGCGCCCAACGTGGGGCTACTTCTGGACTTTCTTGGAGTAAGTGTGACTTTGGACATTATTGTCATAAAGACTTTTTAAATTTGGACTTTGTTTTTATGGTGATTACTCGCGCAATGGATGAACAATTAAAACAACTTCTTGACGCAATCACCTCTGTGAAAAGTGATTTGACTGCAAGTATGTTGGCAAATCAAGACCAGTTAAAAAGCGATTTAACGGTGCTGAAAAAGGACTTAACGTCTAACCAAGAAGAAATTAAAAACGACCTTATTTCGGTAAAGACTGTGATGGAAAATAAATTTAATGACATAGAGCATCGAGTTGATGCTATTGAAGAAAAATTTGATACCGTTGAAAGCCGATTCAATGCTGTAGAAAATAAATTTGAAGAAGAAGATAGAAGATTTCATCTACTTAAAGAAGAGATCGTTAAGGACGTGGGACGGAGATTGGCGACCGCGGAAAGCAGCTCTGTACAGTTTGGCGCTCCCACATCTGTTGCTCGACCGTCCATTAAACTGGCCACATTTGATGGGAAAAGTTCGTGGCAGGTATACAAGACCCAATTCATGATAGTGGCGGAAGCGAACGGATGGGACTCTGCTACCAAGGCCTGCCATCTTGCAGCATCCCTGAGAGGTGACGCAGCGGACATTCTTCAGACCCTTCCGGACAGCCAGCGCCTGGATTTCGCCGCCCTCACATCTGCGTTGGAGCTTCGCTTCGGTGAGAAGTGCCAGAAAGATTTCAGCCGACTCCAGTTGAAGTCCCGTTTCCAGAAAACCGGGGAGACCCTGCAAGAGCTAGCGGCGGACGTCGAGAGACTGTCTCATCTTGCTTTTTGCGACTGTCCTGCAGATGTTCGAGACAACCTGGCACTCAACTACTACATCGACGGGGTTCGAGATCCGGAAATCCAGAAAGCTCTACGGATGGCGGATGTCAAAGACCTGAGTTCTGCTGTTGTGTATGCGATGAAGTTGGAGGCCGCCCAGCAAGCAACCCGCAAGGATCGCCATTCAATCCGCGGCGTGAAAACTGATGAGCCTGATCCGGTCTCGTCACGCTTTGCTGAACTGGAAAAGCAAATAAAAGAAATTGCAGGAATCCTCAAAAGGACTTCGACTCCCAAGTACCAAAATGGACAATCACTTAAGTGCTGGAAATGTGGCGGCGAGGGTCACTTACGAAGAAACTGTGAAGCTCGCCAAGAAACCAGAGGGAAGAGCACCTCTCCCTCCCAGGTCCAGGAAAACTAAGCCATGGCAATCTCGCGGGGCGGAGGTCGCCAAATTGGAATGAGCCCCATCTTAAAGTTTTCCAGATTTCATCGACGAGTGGCGGCAGTAATGGACTGTTTGTTTACGCATACGTAAACGGGTTTCCCTGCGAACTGATTATTGACACTGGAGCCAATGTTACAATTATTAGAACAGATGTGGCTCGTCAATTTGGACTCAACATTCTATGGACGCCGCCCTGCGTTACCCTCCAAACTGTGACAGGTGACAAGATCGAGATTGAAGGTAAAGTAAACTTAGAAATTGTGTTTGGAAATGCCACTTACCATCATACGGCATTCGTTGCTGCTATCACAGACCCCTTCATTCTCGGATTGGACTTTTTAAAGAAGTATGACTTCAACCTCGACTTCAAGACAAATGAGCTGCACTCGATGAGAGAAGACATAGCCGTTTTCCCCGCAGAAAGTGATGTAAAATCCGCTCATCAAATAATAGCCCAAACAGATTTATCGATTCCCTCAAGGTCAGAATCATTAATACCTGGCTCCCTTGAAGAAAGCAATAGTTTTCGATTTGGACTCATTGAATACCCTAACCTAAGCAATAGCCTAAAAGGAGTGCTGGTAGCATCTACGCTTGTGGACCTTTCTAAGGATGTAATTCCTGTGAGAGTCGCCAACGTGAGTGAAAGGCCAAGGAATATCCGGAAAGGTGAAGTGTTAGCAACTTGTACTCCAGTAAACTGCATCATTAGAAGAATCAATTCCCCCGAGACTGTGTCTTCTGAGTCCTTGACATCGAAGTTAATTGGCAGTGCGCCATTATCGAAAGATCAAAGAACTGCTGCGGAAGAATTGGTGGACGACTTCAAGCATCTGTTTTCATCTACATCGGAGGATGTTGGCCGTACGAATTTAACGCAGCACAGGATTTACACTGGAGAACACCCCCCTATTAAACAGCATCCGAGACGACTACCGTTCGCCAAGAAGGAAGAGGTTGAGACCCTCCTGAAAGAGATGAAGGAGAATGATGTAATCGAACCCTTATCCAGTCCTTGGGCCTCTCCCATCGTCTTGGTCCGAAAGAAAGATGGCTCCACCAGATTTTGTGTAGATTACCGACGGCTGAATGAAATCACCAAGAAAGACAGTTACCCTCTTCCACGGATAGACGACACCTTGGACACTCTTTCCGGACACAAGTGGTTTTCGACCCTGGACTTGAAGAGCGGCTACTGGCAGGTTGAGATACACCCTGATGACCGAGAGAAGACAGCGTTTACAACTGGACAAGGCTTATGGCAGTTCAAAGTGATGCCCTTCGGCCTCTGCAATGCACCAGCTACGTTCGAGCGTCTTATGGAGACAGTGTTAAGAGGACTCTCTTACGAATCCTGTCTGGTCTACTTAGACGATATCATCATCGTGGGACGCAGTTTCGAAGAACATCTGGCAAATCTTAGGAAGGTGCTGCAAAAGCTTAAGGAAGCCAATCTGAAGTTAAGCCCGTCCAAATGTAATTTGTTCCGCCGGGAAGTGAACTACCTTGGTCACATCATCTCTTCTGAAGGTGTACAAACCGATCCAGAAAAGGTATCTGCAGTCAAGAGTTGGAGTCGTCCCGAAGACATCCATCAGCTGCGAAGTTTCCTGGGGCTCTGCACGTACTACAGGAAGTTTGTAAAGGGTTTTTCCAACATTGCACGACCTTTGCATAAGCTGACGGAGAGCAAGCAAAAGTTTGAATGGTCCAAAGAATGCGAAGATGCATTTCTACGACTGAAGGAGGCTTTAACATCAACGCCTATCCTCGCCTATCCTCAGCCTGAAAAATCCTTCATCCTGGACACTGATGCGAGCAACGAGGGCATCGGAGCTGTTTTATCCCAAGAAATTGACGGAAATGAACATGTCATCGCTTACTGGAGCAAATGCTTATCAAAGTCGGAGCGAAATTACTGCGTCACCAGAAAGGAGTTACTGGCCATAGTGAAAGCTGTAGAACACTTCCATCATTACCTCTACGGCCGAAAATTTCTGCTTCGGACAGATCATGCCTCATTAACTTGGCTTTTGAACTTCAAAAATCCGGAAGGCCAGATAGCCAGATGGATACAGCGGCTCCAGGAATATGACATGGAAATCAAGCATCGAAAAGGGTTATCTCACGGTAATGCTGACGCTTTATCAAGGAGACCCTGTCCTGAGAACTGCCACTATTGTTCCCGAATCGAGAAACAGTATGGAACGACTAGCTCTACCGCCTATCAGGTGACAGTGACTCCAATATCATCAGAACCTGATCCATGGAGTGACGACCAAGTTCGAAAAGATCAACTTGAAGACCCCGACATAAAACCAATTTTGGAGTTCATGGAAAGTGACAGTCGACGCCCTAGCTGGCAGGACGTTTCTATCTTCAGTCCTGCAACAAAAAGATACTGGGCTTTATGGAACTCACTCCATTTACGGAACGGCGTGCTACACCGGAAATGGGAATCTGACGACGGCAAAACATCTAGGTGGCAGTTACTACTTCCCCGATCAAGGATTTCAGATGTTCTGAAAGAAATACATAGTAGTGCGACTGGAGGACATTTTGGTGTCTTGAAAACCCTCAATAAAGTTCGGGAGCGCTTCTTCTGGAGCAAGGCGAAGGATGACGTGGAGAAGTGGTGCCATTCTTGTGACGCCTGTGCTGCTCGTAAAGGACCGAAGAAGAGAAGCAGAGGGAAGCTACATCTGTACAACGTTGGAGCTCCTTTCGAACGAATTGGGATCGACATCCTGGGTCCTCTTCCAAGAACTGCTGATGGGAACAAATACATTCTTGTTTCCATCGACTACTTCACCAAATGGCCGGAAGCATATCCCATTCCAGATCAAGAGGCTACCACCGTAGCAGAGACTCTAGTCCAACACTGGATCTCGAGATATGGAACACCTTTGCAGATTCATTCCGATCAAGGGAGGAATTTCATCTCTGCTGTGTTTAAGGACCTATGTCAAATTCTCGGAATTGAGAAAACTAGGACAACACCACTACACCCACAATCGGACGGCATGGTGGAGAGATTTAACCGCACCATCCTGAATAATCTCTCACTTATGGTATCCAGAAATCAACAGGATTGGGACAAGAAGCTACCTTTGTTCCTGCTGGCCTACCGCAGTGCTGTCCACGAGACTACCGGATATGCCCCATCTCAGATGCTCTTCGGACGAGAGCTTCGGCTACCTTGTGATCTCGTCTTCGGTCGTCCTCCGGATGCGCCTGCATCGCCTGAGGAGTACATCCAGGATCTCCAGGCCCGGTTGGAAGGCGTTCATAACTTCGCACGAGAGCGAATCAACATCGCGGCGGAGAAGATGAAGACCCGATACGACACAAGGTCTACTGGACATGAATTCAACGAAGGCGACAAGGTTTGGTTATGGAATCCCATCCGACGGAAAGGTCTTTCACCCAAATTGCAGTCGCATTGGGATGGACCCTACAAAGTCGTTAACCGACTAAATGACGTCGTAGTGAGGATCCAAAAATCACCTAATGCAAAACCTAGGGTTGTACATTATGATCGGTTAGCCCCATACTATGGCCATAGTTCATGAGTATTACGTAAACAACCATGGTTGATAACATAAAAGTTGTAGATAATTTTTTTTGCTTTTAATGTTTAGTAATATTTCTTGTTATTATTGTGTTTTCCGTATCTGTTAGTTATTAATTAATGTGTATATTTGTAAACTTGTGATAGAAGTTTGGCACCCTTTCTGGGGATTGTACTGCCCCTGACGTGCAGTCCTTAGGAAGGGGGCAATGTTACAAATCCTGTAAATAGTAATTATTGTAGTAACGTAACCTGTAAATAGTTTCCCGTAATGAATATACAACCCCTTTTTCATATGGCTAAAATATACGACCCCTATTCCCTTTTTGTTCATTGATAAAATTTGATAACGGTCAACGCATTTCGAGAAGCGTGTGGAATATTTGAGAAAATTCTTTTCGGTGTATTTAAGCCGTTAGCGATGGATAAACAGTTAGTTTCGATTGAGATTTTCGAACTGAGTGCATTTTTGCTCTGTTTACTGCGAGGCATTTCGCTGTGTTGTTTTCGTATTTGGAAGTAAATACGTGTGTAAACGTTGAGTTTACGGTGTTGTGTGATAATTGCTTAATTGCTGATGAATAATTTAGCAGTTGTTGAAGATCTTTCCTGTACATAGTGTAAATAAATTTCCTGTGTTTTATCAAGAACTGTGTCTTCATTTCAAGAAAGTGGAAGTCGCACCGAATCCGTTACAATACAAATGAACAAGATTTATGCTAGTGAGGAATCAATCTTTATACAAAACAGTCACTTGAAATTATCACTACAGATGATGAATTAGAACTGTTATAAAATTTTGGTTGAATTTTTTAGTAAATAAGATGTCATATTTTAAAAGTCGTTGCTCACTGTAATGAGCAAAAGTATAGCGTTTAAATTAAACCCGAGTACATATTGAGAAAATCATCAGTTTTTCTCCTTGCTGAAGAGCAGCCCCCCCCCCCCCCCCCTGCTGTTTTAAACAAATGAACTTATGTTTACTGCGCTCGCAAATCTAGACTTTTCAAACTACTACTACCCCCCCCCCCCCCCCTTCTTCAGTTTCAAACAAATGAACTTGATGTTTACTGCGCTCGCAAATCTAGACTTTTCAAACTACTACTACAAAGCAACAGAAATATACTTGAAAATTTCACGGAAGCAATTAAAACTTCAAAACTTTGAAAATTTCTGGCTTAAACTGGAACAGATAACAATGTATCTCTTTATTAAATCTGCATGTCGGTGAGAAATATTCTAAAAGTTTTCGGATTTGCTTTGTCAGTTTTGTGATAGAAAGTGAAAACGCAACAAACGTGACAAAAATTAATTTAATCAGTTTACAAGATATTTCAAAGTATTTAGCTTGTGAAAAAGAAATATCAAATGCCCAGAAGAGAGAAAGAAAACAAATTTAATAAAAATTAGGATCTGATCTTTATCAAAATTTTTGTACGTGGAAAATATACAATACTTTACTTCTAACTGAATATTTAACTAGTATAGAAATAAATAATTGCTTGCTAAAAATTTAAGAATTTTTGGAAAATATTTTTCTTACACGTTTGCATTAAAATCAGTTTTTTTTTTTAATTTTTATAACCAAAGTGAACTTTTAAATATATATTTGAAAGGATTTTGGTGGCAACATCTTATTCTTAAATTAACGAGGCAGGCAAGATTTCTAATGAAATAAGATACATTTGATTTTTTGTCGAATGCCTTTTCAAAAAAAAATTCATTCATTCAAAAGATTAATGTCATAAAAACAAATAATAACTTTAAAAAATAGTGAGGTATGTGTGTGGTTTACATTTTTTTACGACATGCTTGTTCCAGAAAAGTTTTACCTAAATGACGCAACCAAAGCTCAAATAGAAGTGGAAAGTTATTAAACTGGTCTGAATATATCAAAAATATAAAGCAGACGATGTTTCTTTGCTTGTTTGTACCTGATGGTCAGAAGCCCCCATAGCACCTACAGCTCTGAAACTTGGCACAAAATACTAGAAAGTTAGAATAACTGGTAACATATTCAAGTGATAATAATATTTAGAAAAGGGTGCCTTTTTACTTCCTTTTACAAAAAAGGAAGTATTGTATTCGCGAAAAAGTTTTCACTCAAAAATCAGCCTTAATTTCCATTTTTCTCACCCCTGAAGTTTTTTTTTTCGACCCGACCACACGTGGATATATGCCTAGGAACCTACAGACGCCCGAAATATCAATTTTGACGACCCCCGAGTTAATTACAACGAATTTTCTCGTGACGTCCTTATGTACGTATGTATGTATCTCGCATAACTCAAAAACGGTATGTCCTAGAAAGTTGAAGTTTGGTACGTAGACTCCTAGTGGAGCCTAGTTGTGCACCTTCCCTTTTGGCTGCACTCGGATGTTCCTAAGGGGGTCTTTTGGCCACTTTTGGGGGAAAATCATCGTTAATTTCGATGTAAACTCAAGTGGTGTTATAATTTGGCCAATCGCCAGTCTTTTGGTCGCCAAGTTTTGCCGCCAACTTGGCGAAAAATTTGGCGATATTTTTTTTTTTTTAATTTGGTTTCAATTTGGCCACTGTTGGTGATATTTAGAGAGTAAACAATTGAATCACATTAAAACTGCCAATAATGGGGAAATGACATTAAATTGGAGTAAAAGGAAGTCATGTGATGCACACATCAGCTCGTTTAGAAGACATCCAAGAGTTAATGTCCCGTATTGAATTAGAGAACAACTCCCATCATAAGACGTAAAGAGCGTTAGACAACGTTGGGAAAAACTGAAAATTAATTATTTCCAGGAATGATGAACTATAATTATAAAGTTATTGATAGAGGCAAGCAATCTCCAGCTATGCCTTCAACATCAGCATCTTCGGATGCATTTGTTTCTGTAATTAGCCATTCAAATAAATTACTGCTTTAAAAAATAGGCGAATACATCAAAAAATACATCCCTGTAAAAGGGTTATTTTATTTCTAAAAGTAGCGAATCAAATAAAATTCTGCTTCAAAATGGAGGAACTCGTATTCACAGTTGACCTGTACATATATCACATTTTCAAAAAGAAAAATGCGTACAGCTAAAAATTTTTATTCATTAATGTTTAGAATATGAAGGCTTTAGGGAAAATTAAATGAATTTCACATACGCCGTAAAAAAAATTGTATAAAAAAACGAAGTTATTTTGCATAACTACTAAGCAAAACTAGACCTTTTTCCCACAAAGAAAACTATTTGATACTGAAGTTTCAAATAAAAGACTTCTTTCTTAGTTTCGAAACTAAAAATAAGGCAAATCTGCCAACACATACGCAGAAAAATAGGAGCTTCATTATCAGGCCAAGTGCATACTCTAGTTATATTTGTCACAATGGGAGAAAGATCATTAAAATAAGTGAAATTCGACGACCACTACAGTTGCCATCTGGATTTGCAATTATTCTGTGATATTTGATCACATGTCTGTTTCGTCACAAATGTCTGGGATATATTTAAAGCGGTATAAAGTGCGCGAAATAATTAGTGCAACGTTTTTGTAGACAATATTAACCAGATATGGACATTTTTTGTAGTTATAACAGATTATCAGATATAGACATTACCAAGTTATTACCAAGTTATACCAGATATGGACATTTTTTGCAGGCTACCGGAAATCTTTAGTTTTTGTGAAATTATTTTTATTATTATTATTGTATTATTAGTTTTTTTTTTACGCTTAACAAAATTTTATGTTCATGGCGCGAATATAAAATTTTGTTAAGTTGTATTTCGAATGCAAATTTTACATTAGAAATAGCTACGAATTCATGGAAAACAATTTATTCTCCTTATTTTTGTTGCTTGTTGAGCTTGGCAATTATTGCCCTATTTTCTCATTGTGCCATTTATTGGAATTTTACAAAAGTTTACTAAAATCAACATGTCTTCATTTAGACAATTTCGAAAAGAAAACGAATAAGAAATAACATCCTACTATAGACAAAATAAGATTCATTCCCGTAGTTTTATTCATTTAATACATACCTATTTAATAATATTTTATTTCTTTGCTGCCTTTACTGTTCAAAAACTGACCAAAAAGCCAATCGTACAAGCTTTGTGACAGTTTCTATTCGATATAATTATAACACATCAAATGCATGGTAGTAGCCATTTATTTTCCGTGTTTTCGTTGATTACAATCTTTGCTGATTTTTTTTTTCTTTATTTCTCCATTTATTTGTTCAGAATAAAACAAAAACTGATTAAAATAATCTCTTGTAAGTATATTATAAAAGGAAAAATAAATAAATATACCAGATAAAAGGAACCAGGAAATTTTTTTGCACCAGAAAAAAATAGAAAATAAAAAATAACGACATAAGCTCATTTCTTTTGCATTGAAAAGGGCGTTCTTTAACTCCGAAACACGTGTCTGCAGTAACCTGCAATTTGTGCCATTTGACGTTATTTTCTTTACATTTTATGCTGATAGGTATTTATTTAACGCAGAAAGAAATATTTAAAAAAATTCGTCTATTATTCAATGCGAATTATTCTCAAACTAGTCATTTTGTTCTTTTAGGAACACTGAACTTCCCCAGCAGAAGTTATTAATACGTGTTATTTCCGTACAATAAATAGAAAAAGGAATTTGTGTACCAGAAGTATCGAATCTTCCCACAGCTTTAACCAAACCGTTTATCTTTCCGCTCTTCTAAATCACAGACGATATTAATGCCTTCTGTTTCACAGACGATACGACGGAAACGCTCATTTTTTACTTCATTAATTGATAATTTCTACTCCGTTCCCTAAATATGTCTTTTGACGATAATAGACTGAATTAATTATATGGGCGTACGAGGAAGCGACAGGAGGTCTGATAAGAAAGAAGGAAGGCAATATTTCAATTAACTTCTTTCTGAGGTCGATTCTTTTTTGATTAAGCTGGTAAGTGAATTCCAAAAAAAAAAAAAGACAGAAATAATCCATTTTGATAAGAAAGTCGGAAAAATTTTTGAACCTCGTTTCAAGTCGCTAGTTATTACAACATTGCTTCTTGTTGAGTCTTGTATTCGTAAAACTGTCATCATTGTATATTGTACTGTAATATCAGTAATCGTTGTGAAACTGGTGTGAGAGGATCAGATTTTTTTTAACGCATAAATACATTGAACATTCTATAGGTTTTTTTTTCAAAATATAATCACAAACATTGTGATAGATTGGAAAAGTGCAGGTAAGTATCAGAAAAAATTTTTATTTATTAAGCAATCACGATTGCTTATTGCTTTCATTTGGCTGTTTTTTTTTTTTTTTTTTTTTTTTTTTTTGGCCTCCTATCACTTTTATTTTCCCACCGCCACCCTCCGCACCATCACCGTCGACGGACTCCTCACGATGCTGCTCCTATAGCGAAAGCCGTCTCCAGGTTGCATCCATGCATACATACACAACTACACACACACACACATATATATACACACGCATACGTACAGACACCCACTCACACAAACACATACACACGCGCATACATACAGACACCTACATATACACACACAAACACATACACACGCATACATAGAGACGCCTACACATACACACACAAAAAAACATACACACACATACACACTTATGCCAGCACACAGACAAACACACATGCCTACACGCACTTACACATACCCCCTACACACAAACACAAATACCCCCCACACACAAACACGCATACCCCCCACACACAAACACACATACCCCCCACACACAAACACGCATACCCCCCACACACAAACACACACGCCTACATGCACACACTCGTGATTGCAAAAAACATAATTTAAATCCAAGATGTCAAAATTCAAATTTTTTTTTTTTCATTTTTTAAACAAGTTAAAAAAGTTTCCTCAGATAAATGAGTTTGCTTCTCATTTGCAGTTATGTTTTCATGACTTTTGGTAAAATTGTGTAAAATGATATTGAGTAACACAAATTCTCCATAAAGGACGCGTGAAGTCTGTAAAGTCTATACATATATCACCATAAAGTTTAATTCATGATTGCTTTCCTCTAAGTATAAGCAACTCCTAATAGCTCAACACGATTCCGCAATTTTTCTGTTGGAAAGCGCATTTTGCCGATTCAGAAACCCTTACATTTTTATTTTATTATTTTTTTTAACGTAACTCTTTTAATCTCAGTCACAAACTATAATAACTTGTGGAATAAGAATGCAATACTGCGTACAATAGTCTACTCTATCTGAAAATTACTTCATGAACAGAACACTGACGAACACAAGATAAAAAGAACAAACTTATTTACAAGAATGCAATCTTAACTGAATTACTGCTGGTGTTACCAAACAAGAAGTCTAAATTCTTAAAAGCACAAATCTTGATACGATACATAATAATGATACGATATATTACACAAACATTTCATACAGAAGTCTCAGTGTTTCGCCTAAAATCGTTTCATTGTGTTAATACATCACGGTTCGTAAACAAGCGTTGTTATTTTCTAGGAGACAGAGAAATAATGTTGAAACTTTACTTAATTTGTGTATAAAAGCAAAGAAATGAGATTTTAATAAATGAGTATTTGATTTTGCTGATATTTTCCGATCGGTTTCGTTCTTTACTTCATTTCTAAAATAATAAACCAGTATTAAAAATAATATTGAAAGGAAAATATACGTCATTCAAGTTCGTTTACAAAGATTTAAAAAAAAAATAATTTGAATTTTTGGCATCTTGAATTCAAATTATGTTTTTCGCAATCACGAGTGTGTGTGTGTATGAATGCGCGTGTGTGTTTGTGTAGGCGCATGTGTGTGGGTGCGCGTGTGTGTGTGTGTATGCATGTGTGTGCGTGTTGTGCATGCAGTGCTGTGTACGCGCGCGTGTGTGTAGGCGTTCGTGTGTGTGTGTATGTAGGCATATGTGCTTGTGTGTGTGCAGGCATGAGTGTGTGTATGTGTGTGTAGGAGTGTGTGTTTGTGTCTGTGTGCAGGCATGAGTGTGTGTGTGTGTATGTGTGTGTGTGTAGGCGTGTGTGTGTATGCGTGTGTGTGTAGGATATGGACGCAACCTTGAGTGACGGTGGTGCTGGCAGAGGGCGGTGGTGGGAAAATAAAATCATATTAATTCAAAACAGTCTTATGAGAACAATAAGCAATCGTGATTGCTCAAAAAAAAAAAAAGTTTCGCACTGGTGAGGAATCAAATCTTTGACAAAGCGTTCATTTAAAATCATCACTACCGATAATAAATAAGAACTGCTATAAAAGTTAACTTAGATTTACACCCCCCACCCTACTTCTCCTACAGTTTCAAACAAATGAACTTGATGTTTACTGCGCCCGCAAATCCAGACTTTTCAAACTACTACAGCGCAACAGAAATATACTCGAAAATTTCACTGAAGCAATTAAAACTTCAAAACTTTGAAAATTCCTGGCTTAAACTGGAACAGATAACAATGTATCTCTTTATTAAATCTGCATCTCGGTGAGAAATGTTCTAAAAGTTTTCGGATTTGTTTTGTCAGTTTTGTGACAGAAAGTTAAAATGCAGCAAACGTGACAAAAATTAATTGAATCATTTAACATGATGATTCATAGTATTTGTTTTATGAAAAAGTAAGCTCAGATGTCCAGAAGGGAGATGAAGTAAATTTAATTAAAAGCAAGAATCGGATGTTTATCAAAAATAATTTTCTACTTGGAAAACATACAATATTTAAGTTCTAACTGAATACTTTAGTGTAGAAATAAGCAATTGTTTCCTGAAGGTTTTTAAGAATTTTGTGAATATTTTTCTTATACGTTTGCATTAAAAACATTATTTTTTTATAAAAACCAAAATGTACATTTAAATATAATTTTGAAAGGCTTTTTTTCAAAACGATCGTATGTTTGAATTAAAAACGTATTCAAGATTTCTTCGAAATAACCTGCAAATACAAATTTCCCAATTATCTTGCATTTGATTTTTTGTAGAATGCTTTTTCGTAAAGAAATTCAAAAGTCGTAAAATTCGTGTTATGAAAAGTAAGTAATTAAAAAAGTATTGATTTGCTTTTTTTCACGAAATGTTTATTCCAGGAAGGCCATATCTAAAGAACGCTGAATAAGTTCAATTATGAATAGAATAGTTATTATATTTTTTCATAATAAAACTTTTTGCATGTTTGTACTTCTTCTATATATATAAAAATGAATGTTTGTATGTCATCCATGAACTCAAAAACTACCCGGCAGATTTGGCTGAAACTTTCACCGTTTGTTATTTTTGGTACTGGGAATGTTTATAGACCAGTTCGAAAAAAATCCGATCGATAGTTCCTTTTTTATTCCAATTTAAGTCACAATCCATTGGATAAATACGAATAAAATGATCGGCTGCAGAAATTAATTCGCGTGAAAGATCTCATTGATAAGAAGTGAGCTGTTGCCATTTTTCTTGAGTTTGAACAAATAAATTCTTTCTTTATTTTTTATGGCTTTTCATGCAACGGGGGGATTTAAAACTTTTTCTATTCGATATTTTTAGCGATTGATTGATCTTGCAAACTGCGTGAGTACAAAATTTGAGTATAGTCACGGCTTCACTTGATACCTGGACCGATTATTATGAAAATTGCTATATATATGTATTTTTCCACGGAGAAGGTGCATAATATGCTCATTGAAGCCACTCGCCACCAAGTGGCACTGCAGAGTAGCAACTTCTGCCCCGTTCAACCGATTGTCATGAAAATCAGTATAATGATTTATTTTTCTGTTGGCGTAGCAACGCGCGTCGGGTACAGCTAATTATTTATAAATTTGAAAAGAATAGTCCACAAATTAGTAATTGTCTACAGAGCCATTTCACAGAATTTCGGACAAATGTCCGTTACGTGACACTTTTTTTGTCACGTGGCAACGTGCCTGAACTCAGCAGAATAATCAAACGCAAATCTGGTAAAGTTATTTAAAGTCACCGGCTTGTGCTTGGCTGTGGCACGGTACCTGAAAAGGTGTTGAAGTATAAACTTACGATTGATCCTAGATGGGACTGTTTAATTTATGTTTATTACTTTAAATGTAATGCGTTTCAGTTGGAATCTTTACTAATAATAAAGCAGAAAGTCTCTCTGTCGGGATCTCTGTCTGTCAGGATCTCTCTCTGTCCGGATCTCTGTCTGCCAGGATCTCTGTGACGCGCATAGTGCCTAGACCCTTCCGCCTATTTTCATGAAATTTGGCACGAAGTTAGTTTGCAGCATGGAAGTGTGCACCTCGAAGCGATTTTTTGAAAATTCGATGTGGTTCTTTTTCTATTCCAATTTTGAAAACAAAATTATCATAAGATGGACGAGTAAATTACGAAAATATCATAACGTGGAACCGTAACATGGGCACAAGCCAACTGGCGAGATACAAAATTATCATAACGTGCAACCGTAACATGGGTACAAGCCAAATGGCGAGAAAATTCACCATATATTATTTGTAAATATACAGGCGAACAAAAAGACCTTTTAATTTTTCTATCACGGGCAAAGCCATGCGGGTACCACTAGTATACAATAAAAGGTTCGCTTTTAGTAGCTGCATTACCTTTAACCACCGCCATAATTATTTAAATTACTGCTTGATTTGCAAGTTACTTTAATTTGGGTTTGTGTGTTGGTAGGACAAACTCAAAATAAAATAATGTGCTAATCAAACAGTAAATTAAAAATTTTGGCAAATAAATTCATGCTACGGACTCTACATAATTGTCCAAAATACCGTGAAATGACCCTTTAGGAATAACGTTTTTCCTAGTTTTTTACAACAATGGTATCATGTTTCAATGCTTCTTCACTTTCTCAATTTTGCATTTAAATACGAAAAAATAAATAAGGGGATAAATAAAAACATATTTCTGAATTATTAGTTCAAGAAGAGTTCGAGAAAGCTATTCAATGATCATTTGTTGCAGTGATATGATCTATTGAGTCATCATTTTTCCCCCCGTGTAGAACATGGTTCCCAATACCTTGACTGCATCAAAGTTCCACTCGAAATCGAACAGCAAAAGTTCTCAAACTCAAATGCAAAGTTATCAGTCTTAGTTATGTTGCTCATTTTTAATACATCCAGTTCGAATGCTTCGTATCAGAATCATGGAGCTATTTATTGGAACTCAATGATATGGGGTGATATACAAGCCTAAATACCGGCTTTGCTATTAGTTACCTTCCGCAGTTCACGCGCATGCGCACACGTTAACAGTATGTGGCAGGATTCACCATGTCAAACATCACAACACTTGTGATTTACCAAAATAAAATACATGCGAATCAATTTTTACCTTTCATGGATTGATAATGCTTACCAGTCATTGATTGCTTAAAACACAAATTAATTAGATTAAAAAAAACATCCATCATACACTTGAATGTTCACGTCTTGAATTCTGGTTGTGTTTTTCGCAATGAAGAATATCGATAGGATTCTACTCGTAGGGTTTCTTGTTTCTACAATTGGAACGGAATGGAAATGGACAAGAAACTTGCACCCGTCCTGTTATGACTGGTGATTTTCTTAAATAAGTAATGTGAGGCATATGCATAGAAAAAGAAATGGTGATTAGAATGCGGTAATTAATAAAAAGATTTCATATCCGATGTCCACCAGTACACTTATCATAGGCATAAGATTATTTAGAGCACACAATATCCGTTATGTATTTTCTTTTTCTTATCAATCTTAAATGATGGAATGAGTCATCTGGAAATTTTGTATTTAGATGAAATTTTGCTGTTTAAGTTCATCTGTAAAGGTATTTTTTATTGAAAAGACGTAATTTTTTGAAAACCTTATTTTAATGTAAAGTCTGCTTGAGTCACTTTCTGAAAAAAATGGGAATAAAATCAAACTGCAGACGATTTGCAACTATGGCGATGGAAATTTTGCTCTCTAAACAAATATTTAAAAAAAAAACGTTGCCATTGTGATGTATTTATCATTTGAGATGGAGTGTGCATGTGTGTATTTACACATAGCAGAGGCGAGGCATAATTTAAAAAGGCACAATACTTTTATTATACATTATTCACATCTCGAACAGAACCGGAACTGAAACTTATACGCACAAATATAACCGTTACGGTTATCACTAACCGGTTACATATCGATATATGACAGCCATAATGATCTAAAAAATCAGAGCAACGTCAACTTTGGTCAAGTGAAGATAATAAGCCATTCGTGATTGCTCAATAAATCTCAAATCTGGTTAATAACAGAGGAATCTTTTTATTCAAGCTAACAAAATCACTTAGCAGAGAAAAGGTTAGATTAATTCATGACATTGCAAAAACATGCTTAATGAGTGGTCTGTGTCTTTGATCGTTAGTTTAGTACAACAGTCGTATGATGTTACACGAAGCTTAATGAAGTGTATTTGAGCAATGTATGGGGATAATGATGACTTTTTATGATGAAACGTGCTTTAATTGTGTTTATTCCTTACTAGGAAACATCCCCAGCGTTGCCTGGGTCAGTAATAATATTGAGAAACATTCTATACCTTCCTTTATTTTTATCTGTGCCCCGTGGTTTCACCCGCGTTAATAAGACAACAGTGTATTAAAAAACTATTTTAAGTACATCGCGCTATGATGTAAAATATGACACCATTGTCCATCGACGTTTTTCGTTAAATAAGAAAATCGAAAAAAAAAAATTCAAAATAATTGTAAAGCTTTGATTTAAATTTCAATTTAATTTTATCGGTATTTTTAAACGAAATAGGACGCTGAAAATCTTCTCGCCCGCAGTCGGGTTCGAACCCGAGGCAGTGTTGCTGGCCGAGCGCTTTACCGACCGAGCTATCTGTAGCGGACAGGAACCTTCCATCGTGCTAAAAGATAGAGCGAAGCCTTGCAGGCGTTGCGTTGCAAGAAGAAAAATAATAACTTTAACTTTCACTTTCAATTTAGAATTCCATAGATAGGAATTTAACAAAGATAGCGATATAAGTTTGTGAGTAAAAAAGGCGCTTGATATTTTGGTGATTGATTGTAAATAAATGTATATATATTTATGTTTATAATTTTGCGGCTTAATATTTTTATTTATTCAACCTTCTGATTAATTATTTGATATTCGATAATAATAATATTCAATACATCAACACTATCCACTGATATCAAATTCGAACTATTGATGCAATAACTAATGCATCATAAAAATTATTGATTTAATTTCAATGTATTGCTGCTCGACTCCTATTAGTCATAGCGTGATGGTTTATAGCCTATATCTTTCCTCAATGAATGGACTATTCAACACAAAAAGAATTTTTCAATTCGAACCGGTAGTTTCTGAGATTAGCGCGTTCAAACAAACAAACTCTTCAGCTTTATTTATCAGTGTAGATATCGAAACATTTAGGTTATTTATAGCCATACAGGTTCCCATTGCAGTTTGAAAGTTGCAAAATTAAACATGTTTCTTAAACGAAAACATATCAGATTTCTCCTGCTCATTTTTTGATACATACGCTACGAGCCACATTTTTTCTCTGAACTTCAATCTCCATCATTGACAATTAACCTGCACTTTTGCTAATATATCTAATCTCAATGTCATTTGAATACGCTATATTACGATATTTTTCTTGATTTATTGAGCAATCACGATTGCTTATTGTTCTCACTTGACTGTTTTGATGTCCTTTGATTTTATTTTCCCACCGCCACCCTCCGCACCATCACCGTCGACCGGGTCCTCACGATGCTGCTCCTATAGCGAAAGCCGTCTCCAGGTTGCCTCCATGTCCTACACACACGCGCATACATACACAACTACACACGCACGCGCATACATACACAACTACACACGCACGCGCATACATACACAACTACACACGCACGCGCATACATACACAACTACATACACACGCACACATATACACACATACACCTACACACACGCATACATACAGACACCTACACATACAAAAACATACACATACATACACACAACTATTCACACATTAATGCATACATACAGACACCTACACATACACAAACAAAAACATACACTCACACATACACACAACTACCCACACTTTCATGTTTGCACACAGACACATATGCCTACACACATACCCCCACACACACATTCATACACACAACTACCCACACACTTATGCCAGCACACAGACACAAACACACATGCCTACACACACATACACATACCCTCTACACACAAACACACATACCCCCATACACAAACACATACGCCTACATACACACACTCGTGATTGCGAAAAACATAATTTGAATTCAAAATGATATAATTCAAATTCATTTTTTTATTTTTTATTTTTATTTATTTATTTATTTTTTTATTTTTATTTTTTTATTTATTTATTTATTTTTTTTTTTTTTTTGATGATGATAAGCTTTATTTGATGAAGATTTGAACTAGTGTTATGTGGGGAATAAAAGTATTTTACCGAAGAATATTTCCGTTGAAATTAAAGCCTGAAAAGAACGATCCATTCCAACATTTTATTAGCGATTATTCGCAACTCCAACGAACTATAGGGGGCACTGCAGTCACTGTCTAATGGCGGAATTAAAAACTAAAACAAACGCATGTGGTAACGAAGAAAATGCTAAAAGTGTTGTGATTTTTGTTGTCATGTATGATTTTTTCGCTTTATTCATTTGAAAAGATTTTTCAAAGTCTTTTGGTTATTCTGACCCATATAGAAAGAGATTAGAAACCAAAAAGTATTACGAAAGTAAACAATTAATGCAGAACACACAGTAAGTTGTTCTGAAGCAGCCATTTTCACGATGTTGAATTCGGAATTCATAAATTTTTGGTTCGCTTCGAACGGCATTTTCATTTTGTACCGTTATTTCTATACATTAGTACATATTAAGTTCAGTTTCGTGACATTTCCGGCATTTGTTGACATTTTTGTCACATAGTGCACATACGTGGCAGACTGTCAAGAGTAACGTTTAACACTAGATAATTTATTTCTATGACTATATGATTGGATATCTAAAGAAATCATGCATTTAATTCATTCGTCATGGAAATGATTTACCTGATATGCGAAATCTTGTCAAGATACATTATTCTTTCACACAATTTTAAAACCATAACCCTATAAACAGATTTTTGGCGAACTTTTATTTTTTATTGTTCAAATTCTTAACGTTCTTTCTGGATTTTTCAATCTGTTCTGCGATAAATATTTTCAAGAAAATTTATTTGCATACTTTCTATTTCAGTAGGATACTGTAGTAAGAAAGGTTATTTAAATCATTTATGTGGAATTAGGTTAAGGAAAAGTGTCCAGTCAATGTTGTTAAGTTCGTTTTTTTTTTTTTTTTTCAACGAATTGAAAAACTGATATTTATTCAAATTCACTCAGAACAAAATAAATAAAATGTGTACTCACAGTTTATATATGGTGGTAGTTTTCTTTTCAGTTGATTGACCATTATTTCTTTTTACTTATCGAATTCTGTAATCTTACTATCATTTTATTCCACTCATGATAAAAATTAAAAATGGTTTAACTAAAAACGCGAAATCTCGCCAAGGCTACTTTGCTCGCACAATTCCAAAACTATAACCCTAAACAAATTTGGCGAATCCTTTCAGTTGAGAATAAAAGGAATAAAGTAAATTCTTTCTCGGTTAAACACTTTTCATTTTGTTCTACGACAATAAATTCAAGAAAATACTGTCCATTCCAACTAAATGCTGCTGTAAAATATGATTAGTTAAATTAATTTAAGATTAAAAAAAACTCATATTCTTACAAATTCATACAAAACAATAAAAAATTTTACCTGGTATAACGTTATCCAATTTTGTTAATCCAGAGTTTTCTTGTTTACGCTTCCACCATTTAATACTTTTTTGAAAGAAATAAGGAAAACTAACATTATTTTGAGAAGCTCGAGAATACTACTAAGGGACGAATTAATTTCTGTTGTTGAAGGCGTTCTTAGACATGTTGAATGCGTTACTCAGAACAAACTGACCGCGTTTACGTCAACAGATACACGTGGAGCGCAACGTGGCAATGTTTTAGTTGCATTCGCAGTTTTATAAATCACCGAAGGTAGCGTATTCGAGCGCTGGAGTTCCGAATAAGGAAAGAAAAACAGTTTCTTCAAATATCTCAAAAGCATATTTTTGTACATACCCCCTGCCGTTTACCTGCTCACGATAGGAATGCTATAGCAAACCAATGAGAAACTGAGCAGAAAGTACTAGTTTGCGCAGTTGATTTAAGAATATTAGTTTTTAAAGAAGTATAGGAATTTTATGTTACATGTGAGAAAAATTTACAGATGATTTAATCACTTATTTCAGATAAAATGAAGCAATTGCTAAACATTATTTCCCACTGACATTTTTTCACACACACACACACACACAAAAAAAAAAAACTGCGTACCTTTTTCTATACCGTCTGTATTTCTTCTCCCAATTTTTAATTAAAATTTTATTTGCTGCTTTTAAATTAACATAAACATAAATAGATTAATGATCAACTTCAACTTCTGAGTGTTGCAATAAAGAAATCATATTATAATTTTTTATTTCATTTTTTTAGGGCTCTTCAGCTTATTTAAGTGGTCCTTAAAATTTCAAAAAAAACAAAAACATTTTTTATATATACTTGAAGTGTGACGTTTTGAGATTTCAAATATTTTTTCTTGTTACTTACCCTTCTCTGGAAAAAAAAACAGTATTAACTTTTGTTTTAATATAAATGTATTGCGTATAAAGAGAGAACAAATTGTATTTACAATTAATCTTTTTTAATTCTGTTGTTTTGTATGCTCGAATTTAGAAGCACTTTTGAACAATATAGTGAAAAGCTTGCTTAATATCTCGATATTTATTTGTTAAATTTATTAATTATTCATTTACTCATTGTTTTTTGGCAACAATTAAAAACCAGAAGTGTGGTAACTTTATAATTGCTATTGTTTATCATTATTTTTGTCAACAATTAAAACCGGAAGCAAAACGTAGGGATTATGACGAAGAAAGTAAACCGAGAAATGGTCTTTAAAAAAGCAGGAAATGAACTATTAAATGTTACCATTGATAGCGTTATTTAATGTCAAATTAGTTAATATTTGAAAGGTTAAATTTATCTAAATACTTGCATTAAGTTCAAGAAATTCGGTTCGTCAAGCAGACAATTGCAAATCCAGTTAAATCATTTGAACTCAACAATAATTGTAAGATTTAATCAAACTCCTGACATCCTCGAAATATTTGAACTAATCAACAGTGCTCTAGAGAAATTGAATTATACGATCATTTTGAAGATTCTTGAGAATTGAATAAATAAAGCTAGAGAGAGCTTCAAGCACCTGGTGGGGAATTACGAAAGCAAAAATGAAGCCATTTAAATTGAAAACTTAGTGAATACTTTCTTTGAATTTTTCGATTCCTCAGCTACAATTAAAAAGGAATTCAAGACATAGAACCGAAATAATTCAATGCGAACTCACTACTCATTCTAAGTGTACCAATGTTTAAGGACCGAACGAACTTTCTGTGTCTGGCTATTTTAATTCAAGAAAAGAGTGTCTGTAAAGTAAAGTACAACCTCGATTATCCGAACAAACTGCAATCAAAGTCAATTCGGATAAATGAAAATCCGGATAGTAGGGGTAACAAGCAAAACACATTCGAAAAATAAGCAGACTTTTCTTTTATTACACAAAAAAAAAAACAATGCTTTGTGACAAAACTACACGGTACCATTTCTTGCAAATGCTTTATCATTTATAGTTCAACCTTGGTGGTGTCGGACTGATGCTCCTAGTACGCCATCAATTTATATTTCGTAAACTATTACGCTTACCACTGTAAATGACACATAAAAATAAAGATAATCTGCCAAAGTTTTTTTTTGAACTTACGTAACTACTTAAACGTGCAGCCAGAAATTCCTTCCGAAAGCGTTTTTGAGCAATCACGATTGCTTATTGCTTTCATTTGACTGTTTTGATTGTGCTATCATTTTATTTTCCCGCCAGCACCACCATCGACCGGCTCCTCACGATGGTGCTCCTCTTGCGAAAACCGTCTCCAGGTTGCGTTCATATCCTACACACACGCGCATACATATATATACACACACAAGCACATACACACACATACACCTACACACATACACAAACACATAAACACACACACAAACACATACACACACGCATACATACAGACACCTACACATACACACACGCATACATACAGAAGACACCTACACATACACACACACAAACACATACACACAACTACCCACATATTCATGCATGCACACAGACACAAACACATATACCTACACACACATACACATACCCCACCCCCACGCACACAAACACTCATACATACAACTTCCCACACACTCATGCCTGCACACAGACACAAACACACATGCTTACACACACATACACAAACCCCTACACACAAACACACATACCCCACACACAAGCCCACACGCCTACATAAACACACACACTCGTGATTGCGAAAAACATAATTTGAATTCAAGATGTCAAAATTCAAATTAATTATTTTTTTTTTTTTTGTCACAACAGTCCTCACACGTGTACTACCTACTATATTAGGATTGGAAACAATGTTGAAACCAAGACCTGTAGGGGTGTTTTTACCCCCCCCCCCACTTCGCTGCGCCACTGACGTTCCGCGACACTGGATTTGCTGTGGAGGTGATACTGATTTACCCTTTATGCGTTGGTCAGCCAGATCTCCAAACCTAACCCCATATGATTTTTTTTTTGAAGTGATGACGTTTTATGGGAGGGTAAACCGATTTGTGACATAACGCACGTAACGGCGCAACTTTCGTCTAGCATTCCTTTGTTCGCGCATACAACAGAAGCGCGCATGGCTGGTCGGGGAAATTTTGTTTTTTTAATCTTTGGGTCAGCTTTAACAGTTAAGTGATAGTAGAAAAAGTAATGATACTAACAGAAGATGGATGATCGTCTCAACATAACGCAATCTCCTAACGAAAGGTGAGTTTAATAATATAATACCAATAACATTGTAAACAATATATATTCAAGACAGCATTTAATCTTTAAATTAATTTTTAAAACAAAAACATTTTTGGGATTAGTTAAAAATATCTCGCTTTATTTAGGATTTTGAACTGTGATAAGATGTACATATTTTAAACGAATTCCATCTCCGCAGATTCCGACGCAGGGGTTGGGGACGACCGAGAAAAAAAATAATGAATAAACATTTAATTTGTTCATCACAGAATAAAATCTAAAATGTTTCGTAAGTTTGAGTGTTTTTTCTGATAAACGAAATATTTAGAAACGACGCGTCATTTAATCTATTGTTTTTGCGCCGACATCAAAGCTTATGTTTCGGAATCCGATCATCGGCCGATCAAAGTTTGATCGGATTTCGATGAATGGCCGATGAGTTAAAGTTACTCGGGATAAAGCGCATTTCATGCTTAGAATAATGTGAGGTGCGTAAATGTGTTCCTTTTCTTTTTATCGGAAAGACAACATAAAACAGTTTTATGCAGTAAAATTTTAAACATTGTAACGTCCCCCATGAGCTCCATTTGTGTTATGCAAAATATCAAGTTGAAATTCAACTTCACTTTCAGCCAGGTATCCCTCCAATGATTTGAATGGATCGTTGTTTTAGCCTGCCGGTATTCCAAACTGGAGTTGCATACACTCGTTTCAGAACGGTTTGCTTTCACAGATCCACAAAAAGCACTTTTCTTTTTCCTGGAACTCATCTATTTGCACACTGACGCAATCATAAAAGTTTCCCGAAAAATTCTGTTACGCCATGTACCGGTTTGTGTAAAAGTTAATAAATGCTTAAAATTTTGTGACATATTTTTTTTTAAATCGGATAAACAATTCAAAAGAAAAAGTATGTATCCCAATTTGTACTTTTCTCTTCTCAGCATCTAGTCCGCTCAATTCTTTACGCTTGCATTTCATACCCACAGAACAGAATTTTTAAGAATTAGGACAAAGCGAGCTTTGTATTTACTTAACCGCAGGGGGAGCTCATCAGGATATCAGCTCTTCCCACGCCAATTTCCGGAAACAAATAAGAATACACGCCTTGGGAAGTTACAGTATCATGAACTCGGGCAGTTTCTGCCCCCAGGGTAAAACGTACTCCGGGAAAATCCACTTAGTGAATCCTTCACGATGCACGATTATCTAAGAACTCTTGAGAAGGATTAATTCTGTTTGTATATAACTGATTCTCCATTCAACTCTAAGCAGCGCTTTGGAAAATATCCATGGAAATGGATTTTAAAATAATTGTTTCACGCTCTACTGTAAATATAATGTAAAAAAAAAATTATAATAATAATTTGAATTTTGGCTTCTTGAATTCAAATTATGTTTTTTGCAATCACGAGTATGTGTGTGTATGTAGGCGAGTGTGTTTATGTGTCTGTGTGGGGTATGTGTGTTTGTGTGTAGGGGGTATGTGTGTGTGTGTAGGCATGTGTGTTTGTGTGCAGGCATGAGTGTTGGTAGTTGTGTGTATGAGTTTGTCTGCGTGGGGGACGGGGTATGTGTATGTGTGTGTAGGCATGTGTTTGTGTCTGTGTGCAAGCATGAATGTGTGGGTAGTTGTGTGCATGTGTGTGTTTGTGTGTGTGTATGTGTAGGTGTCTGTACGTATGTGTGTGTAGGCATGTGTGTTTGTGTCTGTGTGCAGGCATGAGTGTTGGTAGTCGTGTGTATAAGTGTTTGTGTGCGTGGGGGCGGGATTTGGTGTATGGGTGTGTAGGCATATGTGTTTGTGTCTGTGTGCAGACATGAATGTGCGGGTAGTTGTGTGAATGTGTGTGTATGTGTTTGTGTGTGTATGTGTAGGTGTCTGTATGTATGCGTTTGTGTATGTGTTTGTGTGTGTATGTGTTTGTGTGTGTATGTGTTTGTGTGTGTATGTGTTTGTGTGTGTATGTGTTTGTGTGTGTATGTGTTTGTGTGTGTATGTGTTTGTGTGTGTATGTGTTTGTGTGTGTATGTGTTTGTGTGTGTATGTGTTTGTGTAGGTGTCTGTATGTATGCGTATGTGTTTGTGTTTGTGTGGTTGTGTATGCATGCGCGCGTGTGTAGGATATGGATGCAACCTGGAGACGGCTTTCGCTATAGGAGCAGCATCGTGAGGAGCCGGTCAACGGTGATGTTGCAGAGGGTGCTGGCGGGAAAATAAAATGATAGCACATCAAAACAGTCAAATGAAAGCAATAAGCAATCGTGGTTGCTCAAAAAAAAATAACTTTCTCTTTGATCTTTTTTTTACTAACTGTTGTTTGCATTAACGAATTTTTTTAATATAACCGCATATTATGTTGCATTATATCTGTAGTATCTGTAGCTCGAAGCACGAAGAAGTAATGTCAAAAAAAAAATTAGTTTGGAGAAAAGTGGTCGTAAAGTTTGTTTATTTTTTCTGTAAATTTGTACCTAATTTCAAATTATTTTAATCATACTTGAATTATGGGGCAACACTGATTGTTTTATATCCAAGCGGAAATACTATTGAAAAAGCGAAGATATAGGATTTAGTTAAGTGTGATTATTATAACTCCTGAAAATGCTAGGGCCGGATTTCGAAATGTGCAGTGCAGGCATCTGCCTAGGGCCGCCAATTTTTAGGGGTGCAAGACTTTACTTAATTCTACGAAACCCAACTAGCTACTCCTGTCAATATAAAAAAATAAATATAAGCTAATAATGCAAAAGTCCTTATTTCTGTGCGGTTTTTGATTTTATGATTTTGGTACACTCCTTATGGACACATTCTTTAAAAGTGAGTTCAAGTTAAGTTTTTTTTTCTTTTGTGAAGAATGGATGGAACGCATTTTTCAGGTGTGTTTATGTGCGACATCGAGTTAAACTTCGTCCCGATTAAGATTTACCCCGGTGAGATGGAGAATGAACTGGAAGCCGAAAACGGAACATTTGATTTGTAATCGATAGGATCAGCGAAGTCGAGCGAGCAGTACAAATTTTACTGTTTGCGTGTGTTCGCTGATCCTCCCTATTACAAAATGCAATGTCCTACTTCTGCTTCCAGCTCAGCCGCCTTCTCTCCGTGATCAAGTTATAGTGTACTGCATCATATCGGTTATTGTTTTACCTACTTCATAGACAGATATCTATGATGTACTGAACTTTGGCTGCTTTGGTTCCAAGGTACAGATATTACCCGCAAAAAGAAAAGAGCATTGGGGTGCTCTCATACTTCATTATTTCAGATAGCGTGCTGATCTTTTACTATCCTAAATTTCCAGTAATAATGGGGTTGTTTCCTTCAGTCAAAAGTAGTACTTTTAGTCACTGAAATTGATAGAATAAGCAAAGAAAAAAAATAACATGGACCCAAAAAATACTTTTATTTTCCCAACAGTTATTTTTTAATGAATCATTTTTTAAAATGTCCGATTTTTCAAACAAGGTGTGGTCTTAATGACGTCACAAATGATGCGCTTGGCACATCTTTCTACCGTGTTTCCACGTTATTATAATCAAGAAGCGATTTAAAGTTGCGCTCTACGCTTGCTATCAATCATATCGTTGACAATACACGTGAGTAAAGATGCGAATTAAATATTTAGCTCTGTAAATGGCAGCACTAAATGGCATTTCATCATTTGTGATGTCATCGGTGGAAGAATAAACAATGAAAGCACACCGATTTACGTAAATTTTAAAACATATTAAACTTAAACTATTTTTAAAAAATGGCTAGCTCTATCTTTTTAAGCATGCTCTTTCAGAAAAAAATACTTTTAAAATTTTTGAAACGACCCCATTGAAGGTGCACTAAAATTTTAATAGGTGTGGTATCATTAGAAAGATGTTTTTGTATTTATTTAGCGGAAAAGTAAACGTCGCAGAGAAGTTTTATTTTTTTAAATTCGAATAGAAAGCAATACCACACTTAGAAAGTAGCCATTGAGAAGGGTAAGCAGAATTTAATATTGATAAAAAATTAATATTTTTAATGCATCTCACCAATATTGGTAAACATTCGAAAATTCTATTTATAGATCAATGTTCAACGTATTTGAGACGCTTAAAGCAGTTACATAAAATGAATTTAAATTTAAAGCAGGGTTTTTCATTGAATAATATTTATGAACAAAGCATTAAAAAAAGGTTTTCGCATTGGCTTTTTTAACTGAAGCGTATGGCTAAAAAATTACGTAATTCCAAAAATGCTTAATTGAAAAAGTTCACGTATATGTCACTACAAAACCATATTATTTACAATAGCATTTCCTGTTTTGTTTTTATCCTACCTAAGTGTAGCAATATCAGTGGAAAAAAAGCACAAAAAACGTATTTTCTAAAAAAAAAACTAGATGTATCTACTTTTGCAGCTACACTCCTCAGTGGAATCGTTTATTTCAAAAAGCAGTTAAGCGACAAAAATTGTAAATTTTAGGAAAGCATCTATCCAGTCGAGTCCCGACTTACGCGAGGGATGCGTTCCAAGACTCATCGCGTAAGTCAAAATTTCGCGTTGTAGAAAAGGGTATGTATACATATTTTTTTGAACCATACCAAATCCTCTTGGACACATATAAACAGCCCTCAAACTGATTTAAAGCATTCCTCAACTACACATTAAAGTTTCTTATAATTAAGAACTGTACTTATACTGTACTTAAAAAAATAAAAAACTGCTTCATTCAACATAAAAACTGTTAAGATGCACAAAATAAATGATCAATAGCAGGCAAAGACATAAAATAAAACTACATGGTACGTACATCACTTATACTTTATTGTCCTGCTACCGTCTACGTACTTTTTGGTTGTTCAAACATATCAAATATATCTTAAGCTTTTTTTTTTTTTTTTTGCTAAAAACTTTCCTTCTCTTCCCATCTTTACAAGCTTTATATGAAATAGTGCACTAAGGTGCCATTTTTTCATCAACTTTAATATTTAGAAAGAAAAAAGAAACAAAGACGCCGAGTAGTTACTCGATGCACTAACTAAGCGATGCGTTGACTAGTATGGTGAAGGGAATTTCCGCTGTCAGAAACATTGTAGGGATAAAATATATTAACGAAATCAATATTTAGGACCTAATAACGAAATCGATACTTCCTTCCAAAAAAATTCGTATTGCGAACGAGGAATTTGCGTTAGCCCTAAAATTCATTACTCGGGGGGGAAAACTCACGTTATAGACATTTCGCGTAAGTCGAATCGCGTTGTAGCGGGAGTCGACTGTATCACCATATTAAATTATTCAATGATGATTACAACACAATTGAAAGAAATATCAATAAATATGTACATCCCTTTTAGTTTAATACATTGTAATCCTTATAGAAAATGTTTAATACGTAGGTAAAAATGCATTTTCGAAATTTTAGAGTTTGTCGCTTGGATGGTTTTCAAAAAAAACGATTCAATTTTTCTGAAAAATTCAAACACAACATACACTATCTTTGAAGCACACAAATATTAATTTACGTAATCATCTAAACAATAGAACATTTCTTCTTTTGTATGATTTTTTTGTCTTTGTGATCAGATTTTTGGTATGTACGTTTGTTCATTGAAATTTATTTCAGTAGCGATCGGTTGTACTAAAATCCGTTTTCATTTGTTTTCCTTAATTTCAACAGCAAAGAAAGGCAATCAAAATAAGGAACTGAACTACATTAAAAAGAATACTGTCGCCGTCAATATTCCTGCCGGTCATTAACCGTATTTGCACTTGATACGTCGTTACAAATGAAAGAAACAAAGCTTATACCGTTTGAACATGTCCCTGATGTGCGCAAAAAAGCTCTCCCTCCTCCCTCCCCTTAAATTCAACTTTGTTCCATTTTCGTCCCAATTGGTAGAGTACCTTTCCCACAAATGTCCTAATTTGGAGCAAACACAACCCTCAAACGCTTTACATTTTCAAATGAATAAAAAGATCTGTCCTTTTTTAACAATTTAAACTTTGTTTAAACTTTCTGAGAACGTCCGTGTGTGTGTAACTAACGTTTTAAGGAATAAAAACTTCACTGTTCAGATTTTTTTTTTTTCAGCTATTTTTCGGGGTTTTTTTGAACGGGAAGGATGGGAATTTGAGAAGAAAAGATTTCGGATCGTTTTCGACTTTTAGTTTTGAGCTCAATGTTTTCATGTAAAAAAAATTCCTTTTATTTTGGCACATTTTAAACACATTTCTGGTGCAGTATCACGGTTTAAGATTTTGCTTTCTGTTTCAAGTAGACCCGATAGTTCGATTTCTTCCCAGCGGGATTTCTTCTTAATGCAAATTACACCAAAAAAAAAACACAAACCACTCCCACTTATATACAAATGCATTTATTCCTCAACTAGCCGCCTTCGGCGACCAGCTGGACCGCCTTTTTACGCAATCCGCCTTTCGCACCAGGGTTGCCGCCTTCGGCGGCTGCTTACACAATTTAGCGACGGTATTAATCAATATTTTTCTCTATATATCAATATTATCATTCGCCTTTTTACGCCAATGTTGACTTTTTCGGCGGCTGCTTAAAAAAATTGTCGATGGTATTAATCAATCTTTTTCTCTATACATCAATATTATCATTCGCCTTTTTACGCCAAGGTTGCCGCCATCGGCTGCTGTTTAAATAAATTTTGTGTTGAATAAAGTATTTTCTAGATCTATCTCCCGTTATGTCTTTTGGAATATTTTTAAGGGGGGGGGGAGGCACAAAGAGCATACTGTTCATGCAAATTTTGTCGGGAAATAACAAAAAGCATTTCCACTTTTATATGAAAGCATTGTTTTTCATAGTCATGGTGTGTGTTTGTGTGTGAGGAGGTGGGGTGGGGGGCTATTGATCCCTCGTTGAAGTTCCTCTATTTCTTACTGTCCATCTACTGTATCCACCTCTATATTTGTCCACCTTTTTCTTTCTCTCTATCTATCTATTTATACGATCCATGCATATCTACCTCTGATAGTAATTAACAATCCTTTCTATGTAAAAAAAACATTTTTTGCCCACTTAATATCTCTCTATCTATCAAACATAACCACCAATCCCTACAAAAATCATGCAAAATACCGCGGGCTTTATTTATTTACTTAAAATTGCACGCAAAAAAAGGCTCTAAGTACCCATAAATATAGCAAAACGTCCAGAAAAAAAAAAAAGAAGTTGGGAAAATAAAGATATGAAAACTTTGAACGTTGGAAAAAAAAAGTGAAGAGAAAGCAAACGATTTCAGTTAGGTCACATGATTAGGAAGTGAGGAACTCAGCCGGCAATGCTTACAGGTCGCGTCGTGTTCTGCTACTATTACCAACTAAAATTTTGGAATTGAGGGCTCAATACTTTTTGCAGGATGGGTTTCGAAAAAAACTAAACCCAGAAAATAATGCGAAATAAAGATTTTTTTCAAAAATTTATAAAAAATACAAAAATTGCTCTATTTTCAAAATTTTTTCATTCATCCTACTTAAAATTAAATTTCCTACACTATAGTACAAAAAATATTTGTGTGGTGCGATTGGTTCGGGGTCTGTGAGGTAAAAAGTACTAAAAAGTGCAATAAAACGCATAAAACATTAAATAACTTTTTTTTCTAATTAAAATATCAAAAATCGAAACCCGAGGTGTACAACTTCAGCAAAAACTACACCTGTATACCAAATTTCATCTTTCTAGGCCTTACCGTTTTCCCGGAATGCGCGCCACACACACACACACACATATATAAACATCTTATATCATTATATGTATAGATACTAGGAAGCAATTACCTCTTCTGATTCTCCTCTTTCTACACTTTCAATGGTTTTGGCACAGATTTTTTTTTTCATAAGTAAAGTCGTGAAATGGGACCAAAAATTCGCTTGCATCATGAAGGTGTCACAGCAGCTTTTTTAAATAAAATTCTTTGTATTTTTTAGTTTGCAAAAAAAGGTCATATTTCGATCACATTTTGCAAGTTCTTTTTTACTTTCTTCTATATCTAATATATAGAAGAAAGTATTGGATTCATGCAAATTTTCGAATTTCGACGGATTCGAACGTTTTGAGGTGTACTGAGTCCATTTCGACTATTTTTATAAAATGTCTGTGTCTGTGTGTATGTGTGTATGTGTGTCACGTCTGTGTGTGACCAGTTTTTTGTGGCCGCTCTAAAACTACCGCATGAAATCGAACGAAATTTGGTACACATATGTGCCGCTATGTGAACTTGTGCCATTGGTTTTCGGCGCGAATTCCTCCAAGGGGGTGGAGCAATAAGTAAGTAACTGGCGGAATCAAACAAAATTTGGTCCATATGTTGCTATTAAAAGGAACAGGAACTGATTCAATTTTGGTGTCAATAACTCAAACGGGGGTTGAGCTCTAGAACGTTTTTGTCGTCAATTGTGACTGCTGTATCTCAAGAAATAATGAACGGAATGAAAGAAAAATTTATCGGCAAGTAGCCCTTTGTGGGTATAAGAGCTGATTTTATTTGGTGTCAACAGCTAAAAAGGAGGTAGCGCAATCATCCGTTTTTTTTTTTTTTTTTTTTTTTTTTTTTTTTTTTTTCCATTGTGAGTGCCCTATCTCAAGAAGTAATGCTACGTTCTGGTTGAAATTTGGAATATATGTGAATCCATATGTAAACAGGCTTCGGTTCAATTTTGACGCCAATTGCTCCAAGAGGTGTTGATTTTTTTTTTCTGCGCGAATAAAAATAGCTTTATTAATGCAACAATAAGAAAGATAAATCGTAATAGATTGTCGTCTGCGTATTTCTCGTGATTTTAATTGTATGGAAATGATCGGAAATATTATCTCAATGATTTAAAATTTTTAACTGTTGCCATCTAATGTTTGTTAACAAATAAAATATTTGTAATTAATTCAAGCAAGGCTTTTAAAATAACTTTCAATTTTTGCTCTTTGCTTTGCTCTTGCAATAATTTAGACATTGGGATGGTCATCAAGTTTTTGCATGTGTAATTTTGTTTTTGTTGGGAATATTGCTTCCTCATCAAGCATGGGGAGGGATCAGAAAAAAATATATATATAGAAGAAAATTTCGTGATGGCCACAACATACTAGTTCTTTGTCATCTTTCAGTTTGAGAAGAAAATATTGCTTATATTATTTATCACAATATTTATAATAATTCAATGGAAAGTAAAAAAGTTACTCAAAGAGAAATATGAACCAAAAACAGTGACATTAAAAATGTGTATTAAACGTGTATATTAACCAGAAACCTAAATGTGAAAAAACTACATTTTTGTTGCTAAATACCTAATTCCTTCACATTTAGGTAAACATGAACTTGTTTCAGAGTTGCAAAAAAAAAAAACCCTTCAGCAAAGCAGAAAAAGATGTGCTTCGGGAAATTGGCAATCCGAAGCACTTCGAAGTTCACAACTTTTGCAATTGGAGTCAAATGCCTGAAACAACCGGTTACGAGCATAAAGGAATTCCCATAGAACTTATGTAAAATGAAAGGGTTACTGCAAACACGTGTTTCGGCGTTACAAGGACGCCGTTATTTATTACTTTATTTTTCGGCACAAATGTATTTAATTATCTTAACAATCAATTGCTTAAATATTCTTTAAATGCGCGAAATACACCACCAGCTCAGTCATTTCCAGCCGAGGACTGCAGTTTCGTGCTTATTAGCACTCATCATCCCGGCATAGGAAAGTGACTGAGCTAGAGATGGAAAACCTCTCGTTTGTTTCGCACTCTTGGCTTCCTTAGAGGTTTTCCATCTCTAGCTCAGTCACTTTCCTATGCCAGGCTGATGAGTGCTAATAAGCACGAAACTGCAGTCCTCGGCTGGAAATGACTGAGCTGGCGGTGCATTTCGCGTATTTCTGCTTTAACCCTGGCTAATGGGCGGTAATTTACTGAATATTCTTTAAATGATTTTTAAAATTGCTAGTTTGTATTTCCTTCAACAATATCTTCGCAAAATTTAGCCGTCTGCTAATAGTAGTATTCGTTCAGTTTCCTTTATTTACTCCCTTTTTTCCCCGCAAAGAAAAGTTTTGAGTTTTCTCTCCCAAAAAAGCGCAGAAATGAAAGTACAATATGTTTGAAGAATCTGAAATTTGACTTTTTCTTCAAATGTGTGATTTTATTTGCAAAGCTATTTTCTTGTAAAAAACATCTGCAAAGCAGAAATTCTGTTCATAGAAAAAAAACTTCTTGTACGAAAAGTGATTTTTTCGTAGATTTGATTTCTTTCCCAGAAGTCGGCAGAAATCAAAGCGCAGTCTTTCGAGTGCTAGAATTTCGAGAAAGATGCAGATTTACAGAGACAGCTCAATTGAAAAGGATTTCTTTTACAGCTAAAAAGTGGTATTTTACACATTATTTCAAGAAGACAAAATATTAAACTCATCGTGAACATTATACTAAAAAATCAATTCACTTGATATATCAAGTTTTTGCCTTTGATGCGGAAACTAATGTGCCTCCAGTTAAGGGGAACAAAGATTACAGAGATAAATTACTATTAAAGAATCTGCAGCTAACCCAACAAGATAATAAACTGTATTTCAAATAATATTGTAACGGATTCGGCGAGACTTCCAACTTTCTTGAAAGGACGACACAGTTCTTGATAAAAACACAAGAGCTTTATTTACACTATGTACAGGAGAAATCGTTAACAACTGCTAAATTAATCATCAGCAATTAAACAAGTATCACTCAACACCGTAAACTCAACGGTTACACACGTATTTACTTCCAAATACGAAAACAACACAGCGAAATGCCTCGCAATAAACAGAGCTAATACACTCTCAGTACGAATTCTCAATCGAAACTAACTTTTTATCACGCGGGACGCTTTTATAAACATCGAAAGAAATCTCTCAAATATTCCACAAGATTCCAAACGCTTCTCGAAAATAGTAGACCGTTATCAAATGTTATCAATGAACAAAAAAGAAATAGGGGGGGTTGTATACTTTAGCCGAATGTATAGGGGTTGTATATTCCTTACGGGAAACTATTTACAGGTTACGTTACTACAATAAATACTATTTACAGAATTGGTAACAATATAAAAGGCATAATATATTTCAAGTGTTAACCGCTTCAGACCTGGTGTCCGGTATACCGGACATACACTTTAAAAAGCTCCTAATCACATTTAATAATTGATTTAATTAGTTTTTTTTTTTTTTTTTTTTTTTTTTTTTTTTTGTAGTTATTCTTTACATTCTACTTATTATAATCTGTGAAATAATTTTTCGTTTTGGGATTGACAACACTGACATATAAGGATTGAGAGATAGAGAGTGGCTCATTTTTCCAACCATGGATTTTCATCTGAAAAGCGAGGGTTTTTTTCCTGATTTTTTTTAAAATATATAATCTTTAATTAATCGTTTCAAACGCTTATATTATGTTTTATAATTGTTTGTAGAACATTTTATAATTAAGTTTGTTCTGTATTTCTTGTTTTTGTATATGAAATATACAAGTATGGACGTGCCATAACTCTTAATTTTCTCCTACAAACTCAAAATTTTGTCTATAAGATACCCTTTACCATAGTACACTGTGTACCAAATATCAACATCTTTGTTCCAATATTTCATAATTCCGACTGAAGAGGTTAAAGAATATGATTTTTAAAAATATCGTGACATGAGACAAAGAAAGGGGAGGGAGGTAAGGCAAAATGTGACTTTGTGAAAAGGGGGGCTGGTGGCGTCAAATATTGAAAAAAATATGCCATCGTTCATGAATAGCCTGTAAATTAGCAATTACAAGAAACAACAATTACAAGTTCACAAAATCAAGGGTTGTAATCACTTAAAGACGAGAGATTATGCACTTTCAAAAATGAGACATTTTCAGAATTTGAGAAAGCAAATACAGTCTCGCAAACAACGTTTACTACATTCAATAACTATACCTTCTACAAAATATGCGATCCCAAAACAGTTACACATAAAAATGGAGTTAGTCATTAAGAACGATGAATAATTTCTAGATTAGCGTCTATTGATTATTTTCGGATTAGAATAACATTTCTCCTAGACATATTCATTATTATAAAATCGTGATTAGTTACGAGAGTATTATATTTCTATTATCATTTACTTCAAAGTAAGAATTCATAATGTTATAAAACTATTTAAATTCCCCAGAAGTATTTTGTGTTTTAATTTAACCTTTGTGTCCCCAAGGGCGTCGTTATTTCTATGATGCATATTTTCGGATGTACCTACCCATTCTTTTATATCCAGGGGCGGATACAGACTACCATTCTACCATTTGGAGGGGGTCATGCTGAAGAATGCTCCCCCCCCCCCCCCATGAACGAACTTACGGCTTTGGTACCAAATATTTCTGAACCCGCTTAGGGGTCAATAAAAAGCACCAAATCGACCAGGAATAAAGCATAAACGTTATTTCATAAGCAATGAAAAGTAGCAATATTTCAAATATTTACTTTAAATAAATTAATGAATTGAAAAGCTAAGTGAAATTGCTTACTTTTCATTCATCAAGTTCTTGAACACAATGTCGACGGATAATACTTTCGACGGTTTAGCGGGTCATGACACAGTTGACCCTCTCTTTGTATCCGTCATTGGTTATATCTCCCATACCAAGGGTTTTAGATAGTAGCCTGCTAGAATCACAACCCTACCAAATGCGTCAAATAATACAAAAAAAAAAAAAATAATTTCATCTTTTCCAACAGACAAGGTGTTAAACATGTACTTTTGAATGCGTATGGGCATAAATTGAACTGACTTCAACATTCCTAGGCTGAAATCTTATTCTGGGAGGCCTCTTGCAATAATGGGATTTTTTTTTCTATTGGCTCCAATCAATTTTTTAATTGTTGTTGAAACACCAAAGAAACCAACTGTAATGGATCGCCCGTACATTGAATTACCATCGTTAAAATGTTTTAAAAATATGTAAACTTGGTTTCAATATGTGTTCGCTCGAAGCAACTTTTATTTAATCAGCATACTAAACAACGCTTCGCCTTAAAAACAAAAACAGTTAGATATAATAAAGCTATTTCTCAAACACAAATAGCACACATTTTTAAACACTGTCTTTAATTAAAGGATTTAAGGCAGATAAAATGTGCAAAAGGTATCTCAAAACATCACTTACCAATTTGAAAAGATTGTATTCGGGTTAGTCTTCTGTCGCAGAAAAAAATCCAAAATTAAATATTCATAATTAGTTATTTTTTCGCATCCTAGAATTTCAATTAAAAGTTCAGAAAAACCCCATTGAAATATCCACGTGTTAAAAGCACATAACTTGAATCACTTCCACGTAACACTCATTTCATTTCATTTAGTTCAATATGAGACATTTGCTACACGTAAAATCCATTTCCATTTATTGACTACATACATTTTGAGTTCGTGTACCTGGTCACACAGGTCCCATTTATAAACTCACGTCGAACATGACAAATAGTACAATACAGGCACATAGTGTAGGACAAATTAACAAGAAAATTAACAGATAAGGAAGTTATAATCAGGGCAGTGGGCGGGGATCGAACCCACCACCTCGGAATTACTACAATGACGAGCCAACCAACTGCGCTACCGAGGCCAGACGTAACACTTAAAATTTTGGGGCCGTGGTAGCCCGATCGGTAGAGTGTCGGATTCGTGGCCGGAGGTTCCTGAGTTCGAACCTCGATGGTCGAAGATCCACCGTCGTCATTAAAGGGGACTGGGCGACGTTAAATATGCTCGTGGTCTCAATGTCCTCCAAGTGAAACGATACCTCTGGGGGTGCTAGCACCAGGTAGCTATTAGCTCCTGGACTAGTTCTAAATTCTCATTAACTGTTCGATCCGGTGATGGTACTGCCATCTATCGGTATATAAAATAATGGAGGCAAGACACTTAGTATGCAGTCCTCGACATAATTACAGTTGTAGTCAGTTGTGACTCGGAATCGAAAAAAAAAATCGAAAAAACTAAAAATTTTGTTTTATTCGGCAGTCATCTTTGTTTTGCGTACTAGCGTTGCGAACTTGTTTTTATTTATTCATTCAGAAACTACACAGCTTCACACACATAGAGGACTGTGTACTAAGAGCTTTGCCTCCGACACACACAGGAAAGATTTACAGCACAAGAGAGGGAAATAACACCCAGGGCATCGGCGGGAATCGAACCCATGACCTCCGGCTTAGAAGACGAACTTCTATTCTTTTATTTCTTCTACTACTATTTCTCCTTCTTTTCGGAGTGTGATGTTCTGGTTTTTATTTGATGAGGACTACAATCTAACTAGATGTTTCGCCTCCCTCATATATATTATAATTTTATTCCATATAAGTACAGAACATGAAAACATTTACAGCACAAAGAAGGGAATGTACATCCGGGGCGAGGGTGGGAGTCGCGCGGGAAGCAACCGCTTAGACCAGGCCCCAAATGTGACCCCTCACTTTCTTTTAACTTTATTTTTTGTACCGCTAATTAGTTTCATTTCTTTGCTATTTCGTGCTACTTGCAGCTATTTTTATTGAGAACGAATAATTAGCGTCAACGTTTAGAAAAGAGTAAGTATATGACTCAAAATTTTAATTTCGATTTTTTTTTACTTTCTTCTATATTTAATATATAGAAGAAAGTATTGGATTCGTGCAAATTTTCGAATTTCGAACTTTGACGGATTCGAACGTTTTGAGGTGTGCTGAGTCATTTCGACTATTTTTGGAAAATGTCTGTCTGTCTCTGTGTGTGTATGTGTGTGTGTGTATTCTCAAAGTTCTCTAAAACAATAGGATATGATTTTTTGGGGGTGAAACCAACTACATTACCGTACAGAAATGAAGTTGAAAAATAAAAATCCTTGCCTCAACTTTGTATTATTGTGGATATGTTTGCTTTTGCATGGAACCTCCTCAATAATGTACCTACGTGAGAAAAAAATGAGTGAGGAAACCAATAATTGAAAATCTATAGGGTAACGGCCCAGTAACAGACATGCTTAAGACATCGTTCTCAGATTAACTCAATTTTCTTCATCTTTTGATGTAATCAGATTTTTACTTTCTTCTATATCTAATATATAGAAGAAAGTATTGGATTCGTGCAAATTTTCGAATTTCGAATTTTGACGGATTCGAACGTTTTGAGGTGTGCCGAGTCCATTTCGACTATTTTTGGAAAATGTCTGTCTGTCTGTGTGTATGTGTGTATGTGTGTCACGTCTGTGTGTGACCAGTTTTTTGTGGCCACTCTAAAACTACCGCATGAAATTGAACGAAATTTGGTACACATATGTGCCCTTATGTGAACTTGTGCCCATTAGTTTTGGCGCGAACTCCTCCAAGGGGGTGGAGCAATGGGACGTCTTTTGAGTTACGCGTGATTGCTATTCCTCAGGAAGTAACTGGCGGAATCAAACAAAATTTGGTCCATATGTTGCCATTAACAGGAACAGGTGCTGATTCAGTTTTGGTGTCAATAGCTCAAACGGGGGTTGAGTTATAGAACGTTTTCTGTCGTCAATTGTGACTGCTGTATATCAAGAAATAGCAAACGGAATCAAACAAAAATTTTTTGACAAGTAGCCCTTAGTGGGTATAAGAGCTGATTTTATTTTGGTGTCAACAGTTAAAAAGGGGGTAGCGCAATCGCCCGTTCTTTTTTTCCATTGTGAGTGCCCTATCTCAAGAAGTAATGCTACGTTCTGGTTGAAATTTGGAATATATGTGAATCCATACGTAAACCGGCTTTGGTTCAATTTTGACTCCAATCGCTCCAAGAGGTGTTAATTTTTTCTTTTCTTTTTTTTTTTTTTTTTTTTTGTGAATAAAAATAGCTTTATTAATGCAACAATAAGAAAGATAAATCGTAATAGATTGTCGTCTGCGTATTTCTCGTGATTTTAATTGTATGGAAATGATCGGAAATATTATCTCAATGATTTAAAATTTTTAACTGTTGCCATCTTATGTTTGTTAATAAATAAAATATTTGTAATTAATTCAAGCAACGCTTTTAAAATAACTCTTGAACAATTTTCGCTCTTTGCTTTGCTTTTACAATAATTCAGACATTGGGAATGGTCGTTAAGTTTTTGCATGTGTAATTTTGTTTTTGTTAGGAATATTGCTTCCCCGTCAAGCATGGGGAGGGATCAGAAAAAGGAAAAATATAGAAGAAAGTTTCGTGATGGCCACAGCATACTAGTTTTTTTTTTTTTTTTTTTTTTTGAATTCCAAAAATGTAATTTTTGTTACTTTGGTAAATCTGACAAAGATCCGACTTGACCTGTGAATATGTTATAAGATAACCCTTTACGTGAATTCTTTAGCATCAAAGGGCCTCTGTGCCGAGTTTTAAAGAGGCTCGTAATAGGTTTTGTTTCTATAAGCAACATACACACACACACACACACACACACACATATATATATATATATATATATATATATATATATATATATATATATATATATATATATATATATATATATATATATATATATATATATATATATATATATATATATACAACATGAGATACATTTTAAGAACATATTTTAAATATAAATTCAAAGACATTGAAAAAAGGAAAGAATAAATGATAAAGTGTACTCTAATGCCAGCGCAAAGCTGCTAGAAACAAAAACAGTATAAACATATTCATGTATGAACAACCTAAATAAAATTGAAGATGCAAAACGCAAGAATGAAAAAAGGCGAACCAGGGACCCACACTTTCTCAAGGGGAGGACCGGTCCCTAAGTTTTGGGACCTTCCCTCTTGCTAAACAGAAAGGGCCTTGTGAACTTAGGGACCGGTCCTCCACTTGAGATAGTGTCGGTCCCTGGTTCACCTTTTTTCATTCTTGCGTTTTGCGTCTTCAATTTTATTTAGATTGTTTATTCGTGATTATATATATATATATATATATATATATATATATATATATATATATATATATATATATATATATATATATATATACACAATTAAATTTCAAACTGGCTGTTGATTGTAACAATAACCTACATGTCACCTGTTCCGTACGCACTATAGGGTAACAAAACCATAAAAAACATTGACCTGATAAATGTCTCAACTTTACAAATAAATACAAGATGCATCAATTTATTATGATACGAATTTGTCATTCCAGTCAGAATTTCCGTTTTTCGATTAACCTATTGGTAGAAACGCTAATACGTGAGTTTTCAGGAAGATGATCCCGAGGCGAAACTTCTTGAAATAGTTTTATAATTCGTAAAAAAATTGATGTTTACACGAGACTCTTATATTTTTGAAAATTGACTTTTAAATCAATACTTTCGAGGTTAAGGAGCTAATCCTTTTTTCTTTTCTTTTTTTTTTCTTAATTATAAACATTTTACCGCGTTCCGCAGTGGTAACTCTACGACACAGATGAAACTGATCAGAATAAAACTAGCAAACCAAATAAAAGAGACCAACATCAAGGGCAAAGGGAGATTTGAACCTGCAACTTCTTCACTGCTCGCAGGCACCTGTTGGAGCTGATACCCCTGACCGCTAGTTAATGGAGACAAAATACTTCTTCAAGAATAATGTGGCTACGGGGCCTTCGTGTATCTGTGGTAGAAGCTTCGCTGGAGGTGGTGGGCTCGATTCCCTTCAATGCCTGGGTGTTATTTCCTTTTCTTGAGTTGTGTTGCGCTCTGCACGCAGTCCTCGATGTACGTGAAGCTGTTTAGCTTTTGTATAAATAAATAAGTAAACGTGGCAGATTTTCTAAATTTGCTGTGATGCTCGTTAATAGTACATTTGATTCTTCAATGTTGTCACTGAAACAGTTTACAGAATTAGTATCGCTCAAACACTTCCACTTACGTGACTTATGCACGTAAATTAAAGCTTCTTTACTAATAATAAAGCTGAAAGTCTCTCTGTCCGGAGGATGTCTGGATCTCTGTGACACGCATAGCGCCTAGACCGTTCTGCCGATTTTCATGAAATTTGGCACAAAGTTAGTTTATAGCATGGGAGTGTGCACCTTGAAGCAATTTTTCAAAAATTCGATGTTGTTTTTTTTTTCTATTCCAATTTTAAGAACAAAAATATCATAAGATGAACGAGTAAATTACGAAGTTATCATAACGTGGAACCGTAACATGAGCACAAACCAATTCGCGAGATACGAAATTATCATAATGTGGAACCGTAACATGGGTACAAGCCAATTGGCGAGAAAATTCACCATACATTATTTGTAAATATACAGGCGAACCAAGCGACCTTTTAATTTTTCTATTACGCGCAAAGCCGTGCGGGTATCACTAATTAAAAATAAAACTACCGCGAGATAAACGATTACAACAAACAAACTTTTTTCTGTGAATGATTAAAAATTAATAAATAAGCAAATTTTAATGAAAATAACAACTGTCGATTGCATATTTTCCATAAAATTTGGTCAAAATTTCTATTTTCCGGCATCTTTTCATATTCGATAAACATCTGGAACGATAAAGTTAGTCAAAGTGGTTTAAAGAATTATATTTAAATATAACTTCGATTCGCCCCTAGCGATAAATAGATGTTTGATTTGAGAACCCGCACTGAGACTAATAACTGCAGTTTGCTGAATGCATTACGGAATTGAATTAAATTATTCGAACTTAACAACTCTTAGATTTAATGAAGTTCGTGACATCGTAGACTCATTGAATATTAATTAACTAAAGATACTCAAGATAACTCAATTTTGTTCCCTTGGGGAGATTGGGAGAGAAGGCAAACGAGCCATCTTCCGGAAAATTACTCATGCAGTATTTCCAGCAGAAGAGAGTTAGAAGTGATGCACTAAAAACTCTATTAGAAAAACTATCCAACGATTTTTTTAAAGATTCATTAAAGTTAAAAGCCGTTTCAACTTTTAAACGAACATCACCAATGTTATCACACAACTTTAATTATTGAAATGCTGATAGCCAATAGTTACGCTTGGGAAATTTGAGCTGTGTTTAGCTTAAAGACGCTCATAAAAAATGAGTTTAGTTGAAACGTTTTTTATCCCTTTAAGGCACTTAACGGATGACCCTCTGTTATGTTTATTTTATACTATAACACTCAGGAAATCAAAATAAATAAGAAATACAGTCGAACCTCTATATATCGAACTTCCACATATCAAAATTTTCTATGTATCGAAATTCCAGCAAATTTCTATTTTCATTACATAGAAAAATTGATTCTATGTATCGAAAAAATCTCTATATATCGAAAAAAAAATCGAGACATTCGTAGATTTTTTTTTCACGTCTCATGAAAAATGAAGGTTAGGGGAGAAAATTATGTTCACTAAAGGTTGCTACGAAACTCATAAGGAATCTGGAGTTGAGGGATGTGCAGATAGGTCGTTCTTCCGTTATGGAGTTCTGAAATTCCCTCAAGTTTATTTCAAATCATAGTTGTAACCAGTAACATTGTAAATTCAGTTTCAAGCTACACTCTAAGAAATTTCACCGTTAGAATACGGTCAGTGACCGGCAGAAAATGGTCCGGTCACTGCCCGTAAAAATAATATTCTGCCCGTAATCTTTCATGACCGTAAAAATAATAGGTTTGCCCGTAATTTCCTCCCCGTAAAATAAAAGGGGAGTGACCGTAAATTGACAATGTGCCCGTGAAAATTATATTCCTTTTTCTACGGCCACTGCCCGTACATTGACTATGTGCCCGTAAAAGCTAGAATTTGTTTTCTACGCCCATTGACCGTAAATTGATATTGTTCCCGTAAAAGCTAAAATTTATTTTCTAGTCCTATTGCCCGTAAATTGATATTGCTCCCGTAAAAGCTAGAATTTATTCTCTACGCTTATTGCCCGTAAATTGATATTACTTCCGTAAAAGCTATAATTCGTTTTCTAGGATCACTGCCCGTAAATTGGCGTTATGCTCATAAAACTTTTCTATGGTCACTGCCTCCTGTAAATTAACATGATGTTCATAAAAAAATGTCATTCTTTATCGTCACTGCTCACAAATTATTAGGTGCTTTAAAACTTAGTTTATTGTCATATAAGAACCAAGTTATAAATAAAAGTTTTAAGAACACAATAAAATGCAAGTCATTTTTACAATTCAATTAATGCGTAAAATAGGCTAACACTGTTAGTAATGCAGTTTGAGGACCCCAGTTGCCAGAATTATAAATATTCTATTAAATGATCTCTAAAAATGAGAATGCATGTTTAAGAGAGAGAAGTATAAAAAGAAATATGGAAAAAATCCCGTGAAATAAGGGAAACTTAACTGAAAAAAAAAAACAAAAAACAAATTCAGTAAAGCTTTTTTACTGTATGGATTATAGTAAAATACAACACTTAATATTTTATGTAAAATGCTTACATACACAATAATTTGTTTCATCGCTAAAACACATGTTACCAATATTGGCAACTAGTGTTTTTTTAATGGTTCGTCCATTGCCTTTACTTGTTTGCTAACCTCGTTCATTCAAAGAACATAGAACATTCAAAAAAGTTATAGAAATTATTAAAAAACATATTTATACTTCATATTTAAAAAGTTATTAATTAATTAAATTATACATAAATTAAAAACTTGTGCAGTCGACTTCAAAAATAGACTGCATTTTTTACTAGCTAGCATAAACTTGTGGATAAATTAATTTTTAAACACCATAAGTACCTATTAAAGGTAAGCATCTCGAAAACAATTTTATCGAGAGAAAGAATTTTAGCTCAAAAATTATTACCAAAAAAATATGTGAGCATGTCTACATAAGAAATAAGAAGAGACAATATCCAGAAGTGTCAACAATGAAAACAAAGAGTTTAAAACATCAAAAAGGTTTATTTTACACTAATTACAAGTTAAATAACAACATAATTACAAATAAACTTTTTCAGAAGAGAAATTATGGTCAAATTTTTCAAAACTTGGTTGAATCACTTTTTCCAAATCTTTATTCTTTTTGGATCCTTTAGTTCAGTAACTTATCCAAAATATTGCCCTAAAAAGAAATCACCATAAGGAAAATTAAGAATGATTTATTTTTCACACATTTAAAGCAGAGCAGCATTCTCACTAAATAGTAGAGACGTACCGAGTAGCACTTTGGCCGAGTAGCCGAGTACCGAGTACTCGGCCTTTTATTACTCGGCCGTGTACCGAGTTACCGAGTACTCGGCAGAGTTTCAAGTACCAATTATGTTTTAAGAAGAACCACTGACACACATGTGATGAATTTTGAACTTATTGGAATAGTAGTATAAACCTCCTTGTCCATATAATAGTTTTTAAAACTAAATTCCTGCTGAAATTTAATTACGCATTATATATATACAATTTTGTTTGTGTCAAAAATTTTACAAAAAAATAATTTTTTAAATTAAAAATAAATAAATAAAAGGTATGATTAATCAAGTTGGAATTAAAACAAATTACAGTAAAATCCCTCTAATGCGGACACTAACAGGACAAATTTTTTTTCTGCAATATAGAGGTGTCCGCAGGACAGGGGTTTAATAATGTTATTTGCATTGGAACTGGGGAATTAAAAATTGTCCGCATAAGAGGGGTGTCCGTTAGGAAGGGTTTCACTGTATACCAATCAATTATAGTTCTAATCTGCCAAACATAAATAATTTTTAAAAGCAGATAAAACAAATGTGCAGGAACACTCCAGACCGCGTGTTTCTGCCCCCCCCCCCCCCCCCGTTACAAGGAACGTCTTTTTCAGTGCATAACATGTGAGCTAAAGAATGTAAAGACATTCAACAAAAAAATACGACTTTTGTCGGAGGCTTTTAAATCTACGAGCCCCCATTTTGTGCATTGAAAAAGGAATTCCTTGTAATGCCAAAACACGTGTCTGCAGAGTTCCTGCACTGTACTTTTAAGGTTGTTTTATTTTTTAAGCAAAGGTATTTTTACATTTTTTATAACTAATTTTTGTTTGTAGCAAAAATCAATTTTTAATATAAAAATTCCATATTTTCTATACTTACATTTCTTGCGTAATTTTTAATAAATAAGTTTTATTAACTTTGGGGACATTAAAATAAAGATTTATTCCATTGAAGCATTACAAACTTCATTATTCTCAAAATTTAAATTTGACTTATAAATTTTAATTGTAAATGATTGCAGAATATAATGCTTGCTCTTTTTTTATAAATTTTAGTATCTGTCTTGGACAATATTCAATTTTTTGCAACTACTCGGTATTGGCCGAGTATCTGATCAGAATTTGGCCGAGTACCGAGTACTCGGCAAATTGGCCGAGTAGGCCGAGTACGGAGTAGTTACTGAGTACTCGGTACGTCTCTACTAAATAGTGAAAATCAAAATAAAGCATTTTAAAGCACCCTATTTTTTTTCACCCCTTTCCCTGGTTTCATAAGGTTTTCCTCCCTAATATGATGTTCAAAGGATTTTTACATAATTTCCAGGAATCCTAGGAAAAAGCACATGCATACATAGAAATATAAGCTATAATAAAATTAAACAAAAAATTAAGGCTAGATCAAAAGACATCGTAACTGCTAAAATGTATAAATCTTAAGCTTAATGCATAAAAGCTGGTAAACATGTAAATATCGAAAAATTTGTTTCATCAAATCAAACGAATGACAAAGAAAAGCATTTTTCCGACATCAATTCAAAATATGTGGTCTGTTTTGAAAAGAAAACAAAATGAGGTTATGAATATTTAGTGAACATCAATTTCAAAAAAAGAAAAAAAATCAATTGAAAACATAAACAATAATGATGATCATTAAGAGATATAATTAAACATAAAGCACTTTGGAGTCTTGCAAAGATCTCGGGGGAAACCTGCAACTGTAGTACAAGTATAAGGGGAAATTTCAGGGAAAAAACATTTTGGCATTTTTAGTGCCAATACTGGCTATTTCCCGACGGGCATCTACAGTATGATAAACAGATATTGAAAACACCTTTTTTCAGAGCATAAGCATCTAAGCTTTTGGACCCCATACATAAGCATGATAGCAGATTTTCTAATAGAGGGGCTAAGGGGGGCCACAAGGGATACATAAAAATAAACTATTTTATTAGATAAATTTTCATTCATTTTCCCATACATAAATAAAACTTTTAAACAAATTTTATAAATAAAAACATAAAACATATTTGAATAAAACCACTTTTGTTCGCTATGGGAATAATATCGGATTCCGAGTCCAGTCCTAAAGGATGCATTTGTACTGGTTTAATATTTGTATTTTTTTTCCAAGTTCGAAAAGAAAAGTAAAGACAGAAAACATGTTGCATTGTTGGAAGGAAAAAGAAACTCCGGGAATCTTCAACTCCTTTACCCCAAAATAAGAGACAGCAAATTTATTGATCAAAAATTTTTTAAGTACAAAGAAGCTAACCAATGTATGACTAACCAATTTTTAATGCTTGAAAGAACTGTCATGGAAAAATTAAGTTTTTTAAATCAATTTCAATTTTTTCCTCCATACATTCAGAAAAAACTAGTTTTAAATTTTAAACTTTAAATCTTTTTGGATTTCCTTTTTAACTGAAAACTTATTTCATGCTCAAGATCCATATAGATGTTCCAATAAGTGAAAATTTTCCCTTGTGTATGTCAGTTGATCGTTAAAAAAAGATCTATATTCGGTACTTGACCCAGTAGCAAGAACTTGGGTCGAGTACTCAGTACTCATCCTAAGTACTACTCAACTACACTAAATTACTGCAATCAATAGTAGGACAATGTTTTCAACCACACATGCACACTGGGTTTTAACATGCATACCCACCAACTTTGAAAAAGCTCATCATTTAAATTAGGGATACATTGAGTATGCAGTTGATTTTTGGTATACTGATGGCTATTTGGCACACAAAACCAAATACTTGGTTTGGCTGAATACCTTAATATTTAGTCAGCAATTGAATAGTAAATAACATAAATAGTTGACAATTAGTAGGCAAACAATTTTTTATACAATGAATGTATAGTACTCTAGTACAAACTTCCAACCTGTTATTTACTAATATTATCACATTTGGGTAATTCTTCAGAAAACGTAACTTTTGAATGCAAATATTTTTCAATCTCGAAACCTTTTGTTTCCTTTTTTTTCCCGTTCTTACATGAAAGTGTTACCTACTAGAAGTAACCATAAACAATGGCCCAGCTAAGTTTTAATTATTTTACGCATAAATGAAAAATAAAATAATCCCTTGTTCGTAGAAATTTTTTTTAAAAAAAGAAAAAAAAAACTTTTAGTATTTAAAAATTGAGGCCAATTTAATATCAAAGTAGTAGTTTTGTTAATTGTGCAATCAATCAGCTATTTTAATGATTAGTGGGAATATAATATTAAGTTCTCTTAATTAAAGTATGGTTTAATTAGTAGTTTCAAATACATGTAAAATACTACTAAATGAACTAAACCACAATATTAAAAAGTTAAATATACTTAAACAATTATCATTTGAGGCACTTGTGAAAGGAATAATTAATAAATAAGTATATACTTTTAATTAAGTTAAGCAACATAAACAGCCACACAAGGTGTGTGACATGCCACGAAAATGAAATTCACACGTTACGAACCAAAAATAAACTAAAATAAAACTTATTATTCAAAAATTGGTGGCAGGTTTAAATCGATATATTTTTGATGAAATTAAAAATCATTGTTTAATGAATTGTTCCTAAAATTTTTTACTGTAAAAGGCATGTGACAGAAAAGTTACTTTTTGAAGAATGACTCATTTAAGGTGATTTTAGTGCAAGAGAAAACATTCAGATGTTACATTTAAGTTTCGTAGCCTTTCACTTTCTTTTATATCTTACGCCACATAAACATTTTTTTTTTACCGCTTATAAGTCATAAGTATGAAACTAAACTCAGTGGCGCAAAATTAGAGGCAATCCCACCGTGCCCATATCAATCTTCATGACAGAGGGCTGTGGGGTGCAAAGGCAGGTGTTCTAGTAAGGTGGTCAGCCGAACGTGGAACCTCCAGTGTTTAGTTTCCAAGCATGCTTGGTACTCATTTTATTGACCCACTTATGGGATGAAAGGTCGAATCAACGGTGCCCGACGGGGAATTAAACTCAAATCTGCAATGAGGAGGCACAAAGTGCCACTGGACTTCTTAGGTATGAAACACTAAGCAGAAAAAATCAATTTGTGAAACGTTTCTCGTCTCACAAATGTTTAAAAAAGGCAATTTATAACGTGCAAAGAAAACAATCAGAAATTAAATTTTGCAGCATTTTGATTTCAGAAGTTTTACCATTCAAAATATTATGTAATGCTTAAAACAAAATAATTAATCTACAGAAAATAGATAAGCATCCTCAATTCTGAATTGCCATAAAATAAAAATACAAAAATTACATTTTTTAGCCAAATATTTAGTCTTCAGTCAAATATTTGACTAGAATTCTAATAAAATATTCGCTCAAAAACATAATTGAACTATCAAATAATCCAAAAGAAATCAATAACCAAACTCTCGACAACAAACATTCTTTTATAACACTATTTAATTAAAACACTAAAGAAACAATCATTTAAAAAACACAAAGGTATCTGTTCCACAATAGTGGAGGCTCATCCCCTAAAAGACGGTGCCTCAAAGAAGGACATTCCTAAAAAAGACACCCTTACAGTAAATTTTATTAGCAGTCTACTTTTGGTTCTTTTCAATAGTAAATGAGTGTTACTGATATGATTAATATAATTCTTAGATTGCAAACATCGCAATTGGAAAACAAAATATCAAACATATCATACTATTTTGAACACGCTTAAAATGAATTTCTGCTAAGATAAACTACATTTGTGATCCCTGTCCTTTCAATTGTTAATGATTGATATTTGGATAAGATAAACTAAGGTGAAGGCCAATAGATTATAAAGGTCCCTTGGAGTTAGTTTTAATATGGTTTGACTGTATTTTCAAAATAAATATGGAAATCTGTGCATCTTACATGCAACGATGGATACAAGGTGAGGGTCATAATTCTCTGCCGACATTATTATCCAATCACTTTGTGCTCAAATATACTTAATGAATAACCTGCAAACAATTGGAGTATTTTTTTTTTAAATTCACTTAATATTTTTTAAAGTAAAAATCTGGAATACAACTTCCTTTCATTGCTTTTAAAATTAATTAGTATTGTTTATGTCCCACAAGGTGCTTTATTTCTGGATAAGTTATTGCTTTAATTGACACCCAAGTATTTTCAGAATTTTTTATGCACCTTAAAAATATTCTTCAGCGTGACCAGCCCTAAAATAGCAGTATCTAATCCTCTAATATCAACCTTTTCATCATTTATAAGTTGTACCACAAAAGATGGCAAATGCACTTCTTTTGTCGTAAGTAGGATCAGGCCCGGCATTTTAACTACTGTGAATGCGTTAGGCATTAGGATTGGCAATGGGTGTTAAAACCAAGGATTCTGGGGGGAATTGAGCCCCTAAAACTTCCTAACGGGCAGCGCCCGTGTATACCCTAGCCATGCTCATCTTTTTTTCTTGGAAGAAAGGGAGGGGGAAATCCCCCCCCCCTCCAATGATGAGCATGGATGGGTATGCAGTGGGACAGCCAGGGTTGAGATTTTAACTGTTGAAAGCTGCCCAAGTATCCTTGGTTGTAGCACATGTTGCCAATCCGAAATACAGTAGTTTATATACGTATAAGGCAAGGGGGCCCATATAGGGGTGAAGGGGGGCTAGAGCCCCCCCTTGAAATTAGAATTTCCTTGCTTTTAGTACTTTTTTCCTTGCAAAAATGTAAAAACATTTCTCCAGCCATTAATGAATAAGTTATTAAAAATGTCAAATTTTAATGACTCTAATCTGTCCTGAAATCAGTTTCCATGGGGAAAACATATAGCTAAACCACAGGGAAAATATTTGAGCCCCCCCCCCCCTGCAACTTTGCATATGGGCGCCCTGCCTATACAATACAATACAAATAGGACGTGTTCTCATACCTATACAATACAAATAGACTACCTAAGATTATAAAATGAAGAGTTCTGTTTTCGTGTCCAGTTCATCGGACATCACTCTGTGGCACAATTATACTGAACATTTTATATTCTTTTAAATTTATTATAAAATTTTATTATTTCATATCGATAACATTTAAATACAACAGCGACCAGAAATAAAAGCACTGAATACAAGTAACAAGTAGAAAAATTAAAATTGTTAGTTTAAGAGCAAAGAAACTGATCGTCGCTCAATAGAGTTTAGAAAAACATTTCTTAAAATAAAATATTAATACATACCTCTAAATAAATTCCGATGAAACACTTCTTGATCCAGAAGTTATTTTTCATCCAATTGTGCAAACTGGATCAAACTTTAAAGCAAGGATTGTCTGGGTGAAAGAAAATTCAACTAAGTATATGGAACAAAATAAAAAATGGTAGGTATGATTATGCATCATTTATATAAAAAAACTCCAGATTAAATAAAAAATTATTAAATAAAAACAAAAAACCCGACTGCGTAAAAACCAAAAAAACTAAAAAGAAAAATGTATAAGCCCAGTAGTTTAGAATGTATTCAGCAGGGCTGCGGAGTCGGAAGGAAAATGGCCGACTCCGACCCCGACTCCTGGATTTTGAAACGCCCGACTCCGACTCCGGATTTATTTTATTTTTTTACTTGTATTTTTTCAACTCCCTCTCTCCCTTCAGGGGAAGGGGGGAAACCTCTAAACAGAGATTTAAATATTAATTACTTTTTATGAAAATTTCGCATTTTGTTTTTTATTGTAAACCTAAGACGCATACAACGTTAGAAATACAATTTAAAAATCAAATTTTGCAATAGTTACGAGTTAAAAAGTGAAATGACATAAAAATCCCTTTTAAAAAATTTGAAAAGGATTATCTGTAATTTGCCCCCCTTTAATGTTTAACAAATTGATATTGATCAAATCGTGTGCTTTCAATTTTTGAAAGCTGTAACTTGAGAGAAAAAAAGCTTTTTTTCTAAATCCAAGTTTTTGAGAGGGGGGTGGTTGCCCCGGGTGACACCCATCTGGTAGATGACACCAAAAGTTAATTTCAGAGTTTATTAAAAAAATATAAATATTTTAATTCTGAAAATTTTCGCGAATATGTTTTTAATTATATTTCATCAATACAATTTCAGCGAAAATAGGGCACATATACGTCAGGAGCTAATTTTACACAAAATGCGGGGGTATACAAATTTATACGAATAGCTTTTACTATACCTATATTTCTTCTTCGCTAAATTTTTAATTTACATTTTATTGGCTGCTTTAAGATTAACCTTAATATGAAGATTTTAAGATTAACTGCAATTATTGAGTGTTGTAATCACTAATAATAAGTCTTAATAAAGAAAAAAAAGAGATTATTTCATCGGATCTTTTGGATTCGTGCTTTCGCGCCATAACTTTTTTGAATTTACCGATCACCCTTAAACGTTTCAACCTTAGCTACGGGCCTCGACTTACTAATTTGTTACATTTCTTTTACTATTTTATAACTGAGATCGAACAAAACACTATATTCACACACTTCTATTTTTATTTGAAAGTGATTACTTGAAAATGTTAGGCAACAAAATCGTTTGCTGACAGTTGCTATTAGTTCAGTTCAAAAGCAAGCAAACTAGGGGACGGCTACAGAAAGTTCGGTAAGCACTCAAGCTAGCTGATTGCCATAACGGCTGTTATTTTCTCATTAGTATCTTTTTATACATGTAATCGAACCAATTGGTAGTCAGTTTTTAAAAATTGCAAGGAGAATCAGTGAAAAGGAAAGAAAATAAGAAGCCTGGAGTCGGAGTCGGCATGTTTTTGAACAACTCCGACTCCGACTCCTTTACCCCAAAATCTATCCGACTCCGACTCTTCGACTCCGACTCCACAGCCCTGGTATTCAGTACTACTAAATAACTACACCGTTGAAATAGTTTTATAACCGTACACACATAAGACAAAGCATAAATTCAAAAGCAGAACAGAAGGATCAACAGTAACGGCCCATTCCTTTCTGATTCAAGAACCCCGTAAAGTTTGAATGAACAACATTTTCGAAAACGTTTTCGATTTCGGGTAGTTTTTCGAAATTGAAGATCGAAAAATTCAAAAATTTTGGCGATCTTTGATGACATTGGAGAGAGGGGGTTGAGGACTCTCCCCTGAAAAAATTTTGGAACTAAAGTCGTAAAAATACAGTTGGCGATTTTTTGTGATGAGTTTGGGGGGGGGGGGGGGGAGGTTTGGAGACCTTTTCCGGAAATTTTTCGAATTTACAAATTTAAATTTGCAAAGGTAAATTTAGGTTTGTGAATTCGGGGGGGGGGGGGGGGGATCACCCCAATTGCTCCCTCTGTGGATCCACCACTGCCCCTCCCCCACTTCAAGGACCTACAACCATGACTCCTATAAACCTGCCATTATGATTAAAACACATTCCAGTCAAAAACATTCATACCAGAACCAAATCATTCAAAAGAATAATATGAAACGCGCCTTTGACAACAAACATTCGATTATAACACTATTTGAAGGAAACACTTCAAAAAACAGCAGTACAACCAGGGGGAGCGTTCATGGATCTAGACCCAAATTGAAATGACCAAGAAAATTCAAAAATGAAAATATTTGTGTTTCGCATATAATTTCATTAGTCGTAAATAAGAAAACTTGAAGTAAGCACGATTTAAACGTTTTTGAAAGTACTGCATGAAACAAGCCTATTAAATGAAAAAAGTATAATAGGTATTCGTTATTATGTATTGAACTCAGCAGTGACTAATTTTAAAAATGTATAAATGATAAAATAACTGCGATTCAGACAATACAGCAGTTAATGATGTGAACATTCTTCTTACAGTAATTATTATACAAAATATTATATTTTAAGTTATGAATAGTTGTAAGTTATAGTAAAACATAGTATTATTATAGAAATTTACATTTAATTTATAAGTTTAGGCACATTGAACCAGAAACAATTCAGTAATTAATTAAGTGTTGAAAGTTGATAAGAAATACATGTTACATCACATTATTTTTGGTTTATAATAATTGTATGAATAACTGTTTAAAGATTTAGCTACAAAAAAAAAAAAAAATGTATGAAACATGTTTTAAACATTTATAGCTGTGAAACTAATGAAAACAATGATGTCATTATTTATATTTTGTACTAAAAACGAATCTGTCGTTAAGAGGTAGCCTAAAGCAATTTATTTTCCACTACGTACCTATGTTTTATTTCATTGGTTTAAATGTAACATTTGAGTTCATTAAAAACAATCTAAAAAATGTAACCAATTCCTATTAGTCATTGATCATGGTTATTTAAAACCAGGAATATAAAGCATGCAGAGAATTAGTAAATAATTCATTTTGTCCTCATGCACAACATCTTTAATTAATTACATTAATTTAGAAAAATACTGCAGAAATTTTTGAATGAAACTATGAAAATTAAAACACATGGAGCATAATATGATATTCATTTGTGCGTTTATATTGCATCACGTTTGCATGCATTGTACTATGTAAGTATGTCTTGATACAATCAATATCAATGCTAAATTTCAACGTTACAGCGACGCTTCGGTACTCGCCATCAATCAATGCTCACAAATTATTGTTATCAAAATAGCTAATAAAAAAAGAACAGTGGATTAAAATTACACTTAAACAATAGTATAGAAAAAAAACCACTTACTTAATATTTTGAATCCAGACATTGGAATCACATGGCGAGGCGACGAAGCACGAAGACAACATCTTTCTTTCGATGCCTAGGCGCAATACTTAGATGAGAGCCTGTATGTCAGAGTCCCTACTCTCCAATACGTATATTTGGTTCAGATATTGTGGGACTTATATCATACATTACATATTTAAAAGGTTAAGTTCTTGGAAGGGACTCTAGTTGGAAGACAACATTCGTTCAACACAGGCCATCCATCTTGATTTTTCTCCTTCCCGCTTCTTTGCGTAGAAACACGTGACAACGACACGTGATCTTTATCAGCTAGCATATTACGGGGAATGACCGTATTCTGCACAGATTAAGGGACTGGACGACTGCCCCGTAATTTTACGGTCAACGCAACTTAAATTTACTGTAGTTTTTTTACAATTACGGTCACTGCCCTGTTTCCTCGAAGAAGGGCACTTACCGTATAATTTTATGGCCAATGCGCCTAAATTTACGGAAATTTTTTAGAGTGTATCCCTTTTGTCTGTTATCATTCCTAGTCTTTTTAGCTGCTGTAAAAATTATTCAAGTTAAGTAGATTGATTTTTTACTTTTCTCTCGCGTACATTGTCAAAACGAAAATCCTCTAATGTTGCGGATCAAGTTGAATTGCCGAAGAATGAAGATGTATGAAGGCGCAAATACGTAATTTCTGTTTGTTTGTTTTTGTAAATTATTAACTTTCATTTAATCCGATGCTCGTATAATATTAAAAATAGGGTTTCATACACGAAAATTAGCTTTAATTTTAATGTTTTAGGAGATTTTAAGGATAAAATAAGATTATTTCTACATATTGAAATTTCTATAGATCGAAGTTTTTTCTGGAAATTTTCTACTTCGATATATGGAGGTCCGACTGTATAGTTTTTCTTACTTTTGTTGAGAACCTGGTAATTAATGTTGTATTATAGCAAAATTTAAAAAGGCATTTTTTATTTATTCACTTGACCACTTTTTTAAAGAAAAAAAGGGGGTCTCAGTACTTCTGGCTCTGACGAGCATGCAAAAACAGCTCTGTTTTCAGACATTTTAATCTAATTAAGGAACTATTTTGGCAAGTAGATTTTTTGTGGCTACAAATACACATATGAATGTGTAATTTAGTACCTTCAAAATGATTTTTCATTCAAAATAATGTAGACTATGATGCAAAGCGCAATATGATTTTCCTCCAAATCGCGAAAAGTTAATACTTTGCTTCGAGCGTAATTCTGACGGGTTTATGTTTTCCGAAATTGACTTAAATTACAGCCGTGTCACAGTAAGATGCTGTAAATATCTTTTTAGCTCATAAAGTAATAAAAAACCTATGTAAAAATTTTGTATAAAAATCATAATTGTGATGTAAAACATGACTTTAATATATATATATATGTTTCTACTACTTTTATATGAATTGAGGATATATATATATATATATATATAAATGCATGAGCAAAATTTTAAGTTAAGATAATCACTCGAAGCATTAAAAACTAATGCAGTGAATCCAAGGATGAAAAATCGCTGCTGTCCTTAAGTTATAATCTTATACATAAAGGGGTATCTTATTTCAGTTTTAAGACAATTCTGGATTAAGTTGCTTTTCAATTCGCAATCTAACCTAAATGACGCAAAGGTCATGTGAAACATTTTCGGAAGATTCCAAAGAAGATATTAGCATTATATTAACGGGGATTATTTTCCATTTTTCTCCCGATGTGAGTTGAACACGAAATTTTACGCAATTAGTTCCCCACTTTAATCCCTAAAAGTAATTTTGTCGTATATATCATCTCTCTCGACTTTAAACTTTAAGCTTACAAATTTCGGCCGCTATGATTTCGAGCTTTGAGAGTAAAGCCTCATTGAAATTATTTCATTAATCCAGGATTGTTATTAAAATTCAATATTTAGAACTTGACACAAGGCTTAATCATTTATTCTTGCTTCGGAGGATTTTGTGATGTATGAGGTACATTGTCTTTATTGTTTCGCAGGAGTATATTAAAAATTCAAATATTTTTGGTGAATAGAAATATGTTCTAGTGCATAGTTTCTTAATTTGTTTGATAAGTGGAACCCTTTTTGAGTGTCGACCTTTTTTGTGAAACCCCTGTTTTTTCCTCTGTGGTACAGTTGTCTTACAACATTCTAGAAATGGTTTATTTTCAACAAAAGCGCTTTTTTTTGTTTAAAAAAGTTATTTCAAAACCAACACAAATTTTCTAGCTTCAAACAAAATTTTCAAGTTTTAGTTTTAATGATATGAGACACTTTTTTTTCTGTGACAGATACACCCTTATATCGGGCTTTATGGATGAAAGTTGCATTCTCAGATCAGGTTCAGCACTAATCTGTGGTTATATTTAGTTTTTGCCACACATAAGCTAAAAACATAAATTTAATTCCAAACAGTAAAAATGCCAACTAGTAACTTCGTGACAATTGAGAACATTCATCTTTTAAATTATGCCAGAAATTTGCTGATTGGCATCATTTTAAGTTTCTAGTGCAAGGAAGAATCATGTGTCATTTCAAAAAAAAGAGTCGTATTCTAGAGCTGACATAATTGATGGCAATACATCGAACAATAAATCTCTTTTTAATCCACTATTGATATTTTCTCAGCCGTTTACTCGGAATAAGGCCCCTATAACTAGGGAGCCGACCATTGACTAATAATAAGTGTAGACCGAGCTTTCCCAGACTTTCTGATGAAAAAATTGGTTCACGGATACATCATGTGACTGGTGGGAGGCTTGGCGAAAACTTTGGCAGCATGGTTGCTAGATGGCAACATCATCTATAGTTTGGCACTCGGCATGTGTTTTAAGACGTATTGTGTTTTCATTATAGTTTTTTTCCAGGTGCAGAGATTCAACTGTTTTTCTTTTAGTTATGCATTATTTTGACATTAGTAATTAGTTTTTGATCACAGTTTTCAGTAACTTCCATTTCATTTGGAACTGCTACGTCAGCGTTGGCGTGAACGTAATGGCGTAAACGTTTGGCGTTAACGCAAAAATGTACTAATCGGTATCTTAAATTGAAATTGTAGGTAAAACTCTTACCGTTTGCCGATTCTTTTTGGGCACTTGCATCTTAATTGCTTAGAGAGTTATTGAAATTGACTAAAGAAAATGCACAGTACTATCTAAACGAAAAACTCACTATGTTAACAAAATATTCACAACTTAGAATAACAAATTTACAAATAGGACTCCCATAAAAGATTATTCTTCCGTGTTCCATCAATTCTATTTATTTTATTTCTCGCGGACGTTGATCGTCTGCTACGGAACAACGCCCGCTGTTGCTAGGATATCCACCAGTCACATGGTTTGGTTTATGAGCAGCAAAAGGGTTCCCATAGCTCGGTCTGTTCTTATTATTAGTCTATGAAGCCGACGCATCCGCCATTTTGGATCAAAGTGACCGTCTGTTCTTGAGCCATTGCCATAGGGTGAATTATTAAAAGACGCAAGAAAGAATGTTAAGGTCGTAAAAAAAAGTGAATGTGCCGCAGTGTACTGTGCTAATAGCTCACAGAAAACATTTTGTTTCTTTAAATTTCAAAATTAATAACCAAAGATAAAAAAAACAATTTTATTGAAGATTTGCTTTAAATCCGAAACTAAAACTCGGCAGTGCGAAAGCCGTAAACATTGTTATGTAAATTCTCGGTACTATTTTTATTGCTATGGAGTAATTTAGTTTGAAGAAATGTGCTTATATATATATATATATATATATATATATATATATATATATATATATATATATATATATATATATATATATATATATATATATATATATATATATATATATATATATATATATATATATATATATATATATATATATATATATATACAACTGTTACATTTTTAAATCAGTTGATAAATTAATTGCTAAGATCCAAAAATGTAATGCTGCCAAAAATAGGACTAATTCACTTTATTGGAAATTCAAGTATATAGTATTACCACACAAAAATAAATAGTTACACAAATACTAATAAGAGCATTAATAGCGTAAAGTAATACTAGTTTCATAACTAATTAGCAAGTTAGTTAATCACGCAAATAGCCGAATAATAATAATATATGTAATATTTCACCAATTGAAATGTTTTCAATTCCTTAATGTTTTGTTGGTTTGTTTATTTTTTTTTAAATATGACTAATTGTTCTAATGTCAATTTGGGACAAAAACGAATTCATTACGATAACATAAAATGAAGCTGAGAGGAAGCGAAAACACATCTAGTGTGGTAATATTTCTCCGACTTTTGATCCAAAATGGCGGACAGTTCGACCTGGTATATGTAGGGGCTCTAACTCGGAAAATACCCATTAAAAACTTCACTCAAACCTTTCAAGTCACTAGTTTGGTCGTTTTGGGGAAAAAAGAAAAAGAAAAGTTTCATGAAACCGTTAAGTGATCTCCATGGAACCCTGGGGTTCCACGGAACACAATTTAAGAAACGCTGTTCTAGTGCTTTATAAACATAATATCTGCTACTTTCCAGGAGAGAGCACACACACACACTCGCAGACACACACAACACATACGTGTTCAAAGGCATAGTTCCTTTTGTGGAGCTCCCAAATTTTATATGGTACTAGCTGTACCCGACGCGCGTTGCTACGCCAACAAAAAAATACATCATTAAACTGATTTTCATGACAATCGGTTGAACGGGGCAGAAGTTGCTACTCAGCAGTGCCACCTGGTGGTGAGTGGCTTCAATGAGCATATTATGCACCTTCTCCGTGGAAAAATACATATATATAGCAATTTTCATAATGATCGGTCCAGGTATCAAGTGAAGCCGTGACTATACTCAAATTTTGTACTCACGCAGTTTGCAAGATCAATCAATCGCTAAAAATATCAAATAGAAAATTTTTTAAATCCCCCCGTTGCATGAAAAGCCATAAAACAATAAAGAAAGAATTCATTTGTTCAAACTCAAGAAAAATGGCAACAGCTAACTTCTTATCAATGAGATCTTTCACGCGAATTAATTTCGGCAGCCGATAGTTTTATTCGTATTTATCCAATGGATTGTGACTTAAATTGGAATAAAAAAGGAACTATCGATCGGATTATTTTCGAACTGGTCTATAAACATTCCCAGTACCAAAAATAACAAACGGTGAAAGTTTCAGCCAAATCTGCCGGGTAGTTTTTGAGTTCATGGATGACATACAGACAAACATTCATTTTTATATATATAGATATAAAGAGTAATTGAAAGTCATTTCCCTTCAATAAACGTAATTACATTCTCCATGTAGTATACATCCTCCCTAAAAGTCTATCGCCAATTACTTCAACAACACTTTTGCTGTTTGATTAGGAAGCAGAATTTATTTTTATGAGCATTTAAACTGCAAACGTAAATTGGACTGAGACGTTATTTCTCCCAAATTACTCGTATTATGAAGAGATGAATACTGTTTATCTACTACAAGCGAATAATTTTATTGATTTTAGAACTTCTATGCTTTCGATTTTTATTCTAAATTTTAAAAAAAATCTTTAACTACCAATTAATAAACATGAGCTTTTCTTCAAGCGTATAATTGGGAAAATTTGCTTTAATGTAATGGCTAAACGTTTCATGTTGCAAACCATAAACGAGGTATTACCACAGTTTTTAAATCTTAGATAAAACAAGATAAATATTGCCCGTTTAATGTCAAAACAATTAAGTTTTACGAATGCATGTATATTGTATACAGTGCTGTTGGGAAAAAAATGTAATGGAACGCACTTTTTTATAGACAGAGATTTGAAAGACCAAAGAGATTAGTTTTGACTACTTACGCCAGCTTTCATTTGAAAGACAGACTTATGCATATATATATATATATATATATATATATATATATATATATATATATATATATATATATATATATATATATATATATATATATATATATATATATATATATATATATATATATATATATATATATATATATATATATATATATATATATATATATATATATATATACATATATATATGTATATATATATATACATATATATATATATATATATATATATATATATATATATATATTAAACTACCGGTAGTTCCTAGTTCCCTTTAAGTTTCTAAATCAAGTTTTAAAATTCTAAAAAAAGAAAATTGTGAAACGTAAAATAAAGCTACCACTGACCTATTTTTTATGTACCTTGAAAGAAAGATGCTAATGGTCAGGGCCTGATTGCTGAATAGGTCAACTAGGCCGTGGCATAGGACCCCCGATTTTTTGGGGCCCCCAAATGACATAAACTGTTTTAGCCAAGGGTTAAAATTGTAAGGATTGACTGCATAACATAACTCCCCAGGGCCCCCTGTTCCTATCACTTGGTGAGGATTAACTACAAAGGGACCCCGAAAAACCATTGGCCTAGGGGCCCTGCTATCTTAATCGGGTCATAAGTCTGAAAAGGCACATCTTTATTCTTGTATACTGACAACATCGGAAGGACACGAGGAACGAGAGGAATCGGGTAATTCTCCCGGAAAGTTTTCGAAATTGGTTGATCTATATAAGCCTAAGGAGAAAAGAAACGGGAGAAGGGGTTCCATGGTTTCCTTCCAAGCGATATTTTCAAAGTTGATGTCAAAAAACCGCAATTTTACAATTTTTGGTAACGTTAGAGGAGACGAAAAAGAGGTGTCCCCACGATTTTGTCTTAAATAGATTTCAATTTTGGAAAAAAAAGAAAAAATTAAGCCTGTTTAAAATAGAATGTCAAAGGCTCTTCCCAGAATTTCTCCGAAATGGGAAGTTTTAGAAATGCAATTTAGGCTACCCTTGATAAAATTAATGGAACAGGGAAGCATCGGGAGCTCTCTCGGTTCTCTACGAAGACGTTTCGACTTTGAGCTATTAAAAAGCGCAAAAATATCTTTGGTCACGTTTGAGAGAGTAAACTCAGTGATCTCATTTGGAAGCATTTAAAAACTGAAGTATACTTGACACAATTTAAAACTACAATTTACCACATTGAATCCGGCGACTCTGCCGACATTGAAAATTTAAAAACATAATCTTATAATATGCTTGGGAATATTAAAAGGGAAAAGGACAGTTTTCCTGAGTGTTTTCCCTAAGATTTTTTTTGGAGGGTGCCGTGACTTACCTCTTTTAAGCTAACCTTTGACCCTAAACTTAATCAACCTTCCTTCCCGCCCCTTAAAAGTTTAAACAAAATTTCACAAAAGCGATTTTTTTTCCAAAAGGTAAAGATTCACACTAGCCTGTATTTGAAACATCACTCCCTCGTTTCAATCACTTATCGATAAGAATATGATTCGAATATATCTGAATGTTCTTTGCATTACCTTTAAAACTAAACATCAAAAAGCTTTTTAATATTTTAAAAATAATTACTATCGAAAACACTTGAACTTTGTAGCACTTATACCAAAAAGTAAAAGAAGAACCTTTTTTTAATTTGACAAAATTTCTCTTAAAAAGTACCCTTTTATCAGAACGCGCACTGCCCTGTTTTTGGTCTGAGGAAAACACTAGTTCCTTCTGGGTATTTTTTTCTGAAACTAAAATCAATTTTAGGCTACAGTGTAGATAAAAGGGTTACGGAGTTCTTCCATGGAAATTTCTATCAGTGAAATTTTAAGCCATCTTTAGTAATTTTAGGGACTGGCGAAGATTTTAAGGACTTTGGCAATTTTTCGATATTTAAATCTGAAAAATTCAAATAAGGGGACTTGATCCAAGAACCAGGTAAGTCCAGACTCACTCATTTTCGGTAAGACCAACAAATATACATTTTCCGATAGAAAGGCTAATATCTTTTCCACATGATTTACTACAAAGCAGAGGTATGATCTTATATTTGTGTCTCGTTTTTGCACCAATCGAAACATCAATAATCTCCGCACGCAAAAATTGAATTTAAAAAAAGGGAACAGTTCGGACGTAACTGGTTCTTGCATCAAGGTCCTCAATGGGTTTTTTTCCTCAGTGTGGCGACAGATCAGGGAAATCAGGGAGATCAGGGAAAAGTCAGGGAACTTTATTAATCAGGGAAATATCAGGGGATTTCGAAAAAATAACAAAAACTCAGGAAAAATTGATTTTATGAAAAAAAAAAATTTTTTTTTCTTGCTTTACAAAATTAAAATTCCCAACGCATTTTCCGCCAATTATCTGTTCAAAAAAAAAAGTAAAATTAATGAGGTACGATTATACATTGCCGCATATTTGTGCATCTTTTTTCCTCAACATCAAAGTATTGAATCTAACTTATTAACCACAGGATGAACTTCCTAAGATTGCTTCTGTGTCTGTTAAGTTATTTATTTTACCTAGCTTGAAATTTCCTTTTACGCTTTCAATGCTACATAAAATAAACAACCATACAGGCAAAGAGGAAGCCTTCATTAATGCCTCAGCTCCTTTGCCTTTATTCTATTGTCTCGAAGTAATTAGCGAACTGTAATCACGATTTCAAGAAGAAATCTTTGGTGTTTGAATTAACACTATAAAAGCTTAAAAGTTATTATTTCTTCGCTTTTTTAAATAAATTGCTAAAATTGAACTTTCAATAAAAAAAACTTCGTTTTTTGCCGTTTTACTATTTGTTGTCACTGCAGATTATAAAGGTTTTCTTTTCTTCAGACTTAAGTGATTCTTTAATTTTATAACCAAGTTGTATTCTTCTTTTATGTATTTTGAAATTAACTAATCGTTTTTTTTTTTTTTCTTTTTTTTCTTGCATTTCAAAGTTGTTTCTTACAAAAGCAATCTAAGATTTTTTTTCGTTACATACTGAAATCATTTGAAATAGAGTTAACTTGTGTACTTAAGTAAATATCTTTATTTTTTTAATTGTTTAATTAAAATGCTGTATTCATTCATTAAAACCTATGTTCTTGATTAGAGAAAAGCTCCCTATGAATAAATGTCAAATGGTTTCATCTATTTTGCATAAATATTGTCAATTAGTTATATAAGAATAACTACATTACTTCTATTCTTTCACTATTACTTGTTATTCTTTCAACAATTATTATACTGTTTGAAAACTTATTTCAAAATAATTTCAATTACTTTTTAGTTCTATCATAAATACACATATGTTTTTAAGAGTAATTTTAATAGTTTCTTAAAAATCTTGTGCTAAGTGGTTTCTTGAAGTAAAGTATTTTTTTTTTTTAATTTTCTGTAATCTTTCCATGTAGAAAAATTAAATATACTGTTTTGTAGGTTCCCCCCCCCCCCCCCCAAAAAAAAAAATATTGACTTGATATGTTTTTTTTAACCATTTTATTAAAAAAGTAGCATCTTTTTAAAATTTTTCTTTAGTTCAACAACTTTACACAGCTTAAAACGTTTAAAATACTGCTTTTTATACAAACATACAATGGATTTCAAGTAGAGCAAAGAAAGAAAACCATTATCACTGGTAACGTAAATCAGGGAAATTTGATGAACTAAATCAGGGAAAAGTCAGGGAACTTTTTTTCACAGTTCCTGTCGCCACCCTGTTCCTTCAGTCAAAAGTACTACTTTTAGTCACTAAAAATAATAGAATAAGCAACAAAAAAAAAGAAGAAAACATGGAGCGACAGAAAAACTTTCATTTTCTTAACCCTTAATTTTTAGTTAATTTTTAAAATGTCCGATTTTGAAAATGAGGAGTGGTCCTTATGACGTCACAGGTGATAGACTTTGGCGCATCTCCAGTGGCACCCTGAATGCTTACGCTTGCTGTCTACCGCGTTTCCAGGTTATGATAATTCAGAAGCGAAATAAATATTCCGCTCTACGCTTGCTATCAATCATATCGTTCGCCAATTTGTCAAATTCTTTCCTATCTAACGTTTTTGGTTCGTTGTTGTTTTAACCCTTTGAAAGCACGGTAATTGTGTGCAATTACTATTTTCGTTCAGGATTTTCTAATCTAAATGTACTCAATTGAATTCATGAGCAAATGTTTCTCATTTCGATTTTAGTATGAATCAAAAACATTAAAGGATAGCCCGAAATGCATGTAAAATTATAATTTTAGAGGTACGGATTATTATCGTCTATCTACACTCCTTGAATTTAAAATCTAATTGGCCTGAAGGGACTCTCAGTAACATTTCATTTAATTTCACTTTGAAGCGCAAACATTCTGTGACTCTACATGGTTTTCAATGTCCTAGGCTAATGGAATGCTATGTACCCTATCTTCTGCAGCCACAAATTCGTTTAAAGCTTTTGTCGGTTCTCACGCTGTCAACTTGCTATTTTTTTCTTTTGCGTGTTCCCATCCCTCAGCATTCAGTTCGAAGAGAACTTTTAGATATTATTGCATTGCATTCATTTCAAAGAGAACCTCTTTCTGCATTTAATCAAGTAATTTCAGTACTCAAAAACATACTTTTTAATAATAACTTCCCTAAAAATCTGGTTGAAAACATTTGCTTAAGTATAGCCTTCGATGAGCATTTCGCTTCTTTTGAAACCGTTTAACTGCGTAAATGTATGATACAACCGTGACAAACCATTTTTTATGAATCACCGGGGTGGATGAATTTTACACGTGGGAAACGGACGACTGGCATGTCTCTGGATTGATCTTCTGGATATGATTTTATTTTTACGTTGACAACTGGAAAGGATTTTTATCAGGTTGAACAATGGATTTGGCTCTTTTTATATGGATTTCAAAGTAAGATAATTTTGTTATAGGCAGGTACTGTCCCGTGGATGGCTAATTATCGGAACTTGTTTTCCTAATTAGTCGAGGCGAAACCCCCTGCTTTTACATAAAAAGTAGTCGAAAACTTTGTACTGCATAGTGAATAAAATATGACAACGTATATAAAGTACAAATTCAAAATGAAAAAAGGTTAAAAAAAACCAGCAAACAGCTGTTTCGGCACTCTAAAATACAAGTGCCATCATCAGTGCAATTAAAAAACGAAGACAGGTTCAACCCGGCTAAAACACAGTCGAGGCGAACATTGGAATGAGAGACGAGTTGTAAAAGATATGAGAGCAGTACCGGAAACGATGACGTCAAGGTTACGTCAGAACTACAGAGGACAGTTGCACAAATCATTGACGATTAAAACTTTACTTTAACTTTACTTTAATCGTCAATGATTTGTCTAGCACTCCCCCTTTTCCTAATGTTTGGAAGTCTATTATTTGATTTATTTTTTGTCTGTGACGTTTTCTCCTGAGTGCAACTGTCCTCTGTAGTTCATACTGCTAAATTTAAAACATAACTATATATTTGGCTTCATTAATATATATACATATATATATGTATATATATATATGTATAGATATATGTATATATATATATGTATATATATATATATATATATATATATATATATATATATATATATATATATATATATATATATATATATATATATATATATATATATATATATATATATATATATATATATATATATATATATTTAGGGCGGTCCTTATTTTTGAAGTTAAAAATATATTATGTGACGCCCCAGTAAATTGTTCCATGTACAAATAATTTTCTTTGCAAAATTTTATGTTTATGATGAAATATTATTACTTTTTTTATGTTTGAAGTAATTTCGAACTTTAATAGATGTTGTTTCTTCCTGACCGACTATTCTGTCATTTTCATTCTGCAAAATTTTAAATTTGCATGTTATATACTACATATACACCAACGGCCTTGAATCAGGCACATCATAATGAATCCCAGAGGCAATTAATTGCCTCCCCTCGACGTTGAGCTGTAGATTTACAACATTTCCTGCGTCTCTAATAGGGGTGGCAAAAGGGGTCGAAAGGTTGAAATGGCTTGAGAATGGGGGTGTTGGGCTCCATAGGATTTTCTTTTCTTGACACCTTTGAGTTTCTACCACATACTTCTCTCAAGGTGGTATTGCCAGGGTTCTCTTTGGGAGTTAAGAGTTATATAACTGATAGTTGGAGTGATTTTCACGCCATCATGACACAGAAATCAATTTTTCTTCTCGGTTTGACGACGAATCATGTTACTTGTGCTTAATTACCATCTTGCGGCGATATTTTACGTTTACTGTTCTGCAATCTGAGCGAAGTTATTTGGATTTTGTTGTTATTTACTGGGATACAAAACTACTTCCAGATGTAAATACAAAAACAAACCCCGATAGGTTTCCTGTAATAGACATACTTTCCCGAGGGACTCCCATATGATAAGTCACACTGTAACAGAAACTAGGGGCCTTCGGGGGTTATGTGATAGCCATAGAATAGGGGTTTCCTGATGTGATAGCCATAGGCGGATTCAACTGGTAAACAGCTAAAAGGAATTTCTGAGCTTCCTTCAAGTACTGTATTTTAAATTTCTTCAGCTGTAATATACAGGGTGTCCCAAAATTAACGCAAGATTTGAATTTGCCGCCATTTTTGCAATAAATGGTTGGCAACCCTGAAAAAAGAACAGTTTGACAGCTGAGAGTTTAGGGTAATCAAAAATGGAGCGTTATACGATACAATAACGCGCTTTCATTGTTGAACAATTGTTTCAAAAATAATGAAAGTTGAGGCTGGTCAAGCAGTTACTGTTATTGGCGCTCGGTATCGCAACACGGTAATGCACGGGTGGTTGTGGGCTTGTTGACATAGACCTTTGAATTCAAATAACCCCATAAGAAGAAATTTAAAAATGTTAAATCACACGATCTAGGGTGCCAATTCTGATGACCGAAATGAGAGAGTACGCGACCAGGAAATGCCTTATGCAGTCATTGAAATGTTTCACTCTCTCTAGCTGTATGGTACAATAACACCCCATTTTTACTAACCCTAAACTCTCAACTGTCAAATTGTTCTTTTTTCATGGCTGCCAACAATTTATGGAAAAAATGGTGGCAAATTCAAATCTTGCGTTAATTTTGGGACACCCTTTATTACATGATTGATCATTATTGGAAACTGGTCAAGCTGTACACCGGCTCGCAGTACAGACCATTCAAATGGTGCATGCAATTTGTTAGAGCAAAACCTGAACCATCATTCATTGCATTTGTCTTGCCGTCATCATGCACTTGATATTGTAATGAAGAGTGTCTTTAAAAAAGTTCATATCTCAGTTCTGGGCTAATTATTTCATTATTTAAACATTTCAAAATTTTGAGGAATGATCTCGGTCATTCAGATTTTCTAGCATTTCAATCAATTGCAGATATCGCGGAAATTCTGAAAAACGAAGTTGATAAAGTATTTTTACATGTGAAAAAAAAAAAAAAAAAAAAAAAAAAAAAAACAGAATTCAGAAAGAGCTTTTCCGTGAAGATTACCAAGAATTCTTAGAACTTGTACTAATGTTTCTTAGTGGATATGTTCTCAGTAACCTGGAGCTAATCACTTAGCGAAATGGATGGGCAAATAAATTTTTTGTCTAAAAATTTATATATTTAGTAAACAATTTAAATTGACCTCATATGAAGAGAAAGAGCTTAAATGGATTTCCTGTTGCAATAGTTAACTAAGCTAACGCCATGGTTTTTCGCAACAAACCCGATCGAGGCTCCTTTAAATGATATAATGTTTCTAAAAAAATGAGTATCTTAGAAAAATGATTACAAATAAGTAACAGGAGCAGCGATTGAAAAACTTATAAATCTGTTGTGGTATTTAGGAAAGAACAAGTAGAATTATCTGTAGGGTAATTCCGAGAGAGATGAACCAGTCGGAAATTTCGTTATTGCGCCTCTCAGTAGATGAAATGAAACGACTACCTAAATCAGGTACAGAAAGAAATTTTGTGTAACATGCTGCTGTTTACTTCTCAAAAAACAAAATGTTTTTTAGCTAAAAATCATTGTTTCTTTTGGTAAGTCAAATAATTTTTCTTATATAGTTATACAGTGACCTCTCACTTATACGCGACCAAAGGGGGACAACGAAATTTTCGCGCACAAGTGAGATTCGCGCATAAGTGAAAAACCCCAAAAATAAGCTTAAATACAGTAAGTTATCAACAGTTATAGTAATACTAATAGTACACTACTGATACTAATGAATAAATACGCACATAATTTCCATTTATGCATTGTAATTCAATAAAAATGTAAAATTTGAAGTTGCACGTTTTGTCATTTTTTATACTGTACAGTATGTAAGCGAATTCCACAAAACCTAAAAACTGTCGCGTGATCAGTGTCACAGTCTGTGAGGATACAAAAGATCCTCGATAGGCTATGTCAATGCTTTCCGCTTCACCACAACTTTTAGGAAGGTCAACCTTTTCGCATGTAACCCGTTCTCCCCTCTCGATGTCAATCACAAGCCTAACTGCACCCCCAATCGCACACTTGCGCGAAAAAAACGCTTTCTTGGAAACATTTTGAGCATTGGAATAAAGGTGTGTGAAAGCATTCCAAGAGACATCAAGAAGGGTACAAATCTTCCGATAAGCAAAGCGTAAATAGGCGATTTAACTAAAACTTGAAAAAATTTATCGCGCATAAGTGAAAGGTGCATTTTAGGTTTCGCGTATAAATGAACAAGAGTTAACATTGTTTTCCTATATCGCTGGCCGGGCCCGTGAGAAAAACGCGTATAACAGAGGTCGCGTATAAGCGAGAGATCACTGTAGTTATACAACATAAGCTATTGTATGAAATGCAATCTAACTGCTTTTGATGCTGAATGTCTGGGTACATGTCGACTTCCTGATAACCAAAAATGGCAACGTGAACTCCACAATAAAAGGTTAATAGGGATTGTACTTATCACTCAGACAATCGGGAATGATAGACCACGTCAAGACGGGAGAGATGGACCACGTCTATACAAGAGAGATAAACCCTATACAACCTTGATGTTTTAAAATATTGATTTTTCAAAGAACTGAATTCAAAATACTAAAGGATAGTATTTTCCTGTTTTTAGAATGTGCCATTTACCTATATGAGAAAAGGTTCGTAAACACGTAGGGAATGTATGGACTGCAGTTAAGTTTAGCTGTTAAAGTTGTAGAAGAGAAAAATATGGGTGTTCAAAGGTCTCCTTAAGGAATATCACCTTTATGAAAAGTCCCTTAGTATCTTTAATATGGTTAGAACTGCTTTACAGTTGAATAATAAGTCCGGCAAAGAAATTGTCATTTTATAATCTAAAAATGTGGCATCAATTATGTTTGGAGTAAAATGAGAAACTATTTTACTTTTAGCACGTTGTAATGGCGAGGGAACATTTAATCCTCCCTATTTTAGTTTAAAAGGAAGCAACATTAAAGATTTGCTAGATAGAACGCCGCCTGGAGCACAATTAAAATGTCGCCACAGTCTGCTTACGTAAGTTACATTTTTGGATTGGTTAAAAAATGTAATGAAAATAAACACTTATAAATACACTACATGTGCAATTATTTCATAATTTTATTGTGGTCCGTCTCTCCCATGGTCCATTTGACCCTGACTACTTCGGGCGAGATGGACCGTATAGCAAAATTTTTTTAAAAATCATAACAGGAATTCCTTTAAAGGTATGACCTCCTATATTAAGATTTTTGTAAGAAATATCATACACTATATATAATGAAAAGTAAAACATATGTAACTGTAAAGCTTTTAGAGAACGTAGAAAAACGGTGATCCATCTCTCCCGGAATTACCATGTTAGAGGAACAAATGAACCTAGACGATAAGAAGAGACGAGTCCATAAAATACCTCCTGATGAGACAGATGAGTCTGATGACTACTGCTTCAAAATATTTTATTTACCAAGGTATCTTTACAATGTAATACAGGTATCAGGGTCATTGGGCTGAGTTGATGCTCATCAAATGCCGCTGAACTATTACAAGAGATGGTCCTTCTTTGACGCGCAAAAAGCAATCGGAAATGAAGCGTTTGCAGCAATAAGCAAAAAGCACTGCTTTCCAAAAAAATAAGCATTGTTTTGTAAAACAAGACCTATTTCATAACATTTATTGCACAGGATTTGTTTTTTTCTTTTTAACATTACCTTCAAATTAGTGTGTGGTTGCTGTGCATCTTTCTCCAATGGGCTTTCATGTGTCTTGAAAACAAGATCTAGTTTTTTAAAAAAATCCACTACCATATTCGTTTTTCTCGACCCAAAATTAGTAAGAATTGACTATTTAAAACTAGGATGAAGACAAAAAGTTATTTTCTGTTGACCAGTATTATTTGGAATACTTTCTTGGTAAAGATCTTCTTCTTCATAGAATCAATTACAAGTCAGTAAAACTGTTTGATCGATTCCAAATACCAAAAATGGTGAAAAATAAATAACAGAAGCGGCGGTTGAAATATTTATAAATCAGTTGCAGTACTCGTATTTAGGGAAATAACAAGTAGAATTTTCTATATAAGAAGAACAAATGAACTTAGATGATAAGAAGAGACGAGTCCATAAAATGCCTCCTGATGAAACATATAATTCTGATGACTGCTTCAAAATGTTTCAGATAACAGAAAACTTTTTGGAATACTTTCTTGATAAAGTATTCCAAAGAACCTTACCAAATCCAAAAGTATTCTGAAGAAGTAATCCAAACCTCTTCATAGAATCAATTACAATCATCCAATCGATTCCAAATACCTAAGATTTTTTTCAAACTTGATCCAAATTCATGGCAAAATGAAGGAAGCTAGTTGAAAGGAAGAGACATTGCTAAAACATACAATAATTCGAGAAATGATACAGCTGAAAGAGGACCTAAATGAATCGAAGAATTTAATAACCAGTTTACAAAAGATGGGTCACAGAAACAGCTCCCTTTACAGACAGTCCAAGACTATCGGGAGAAATATATGCTAAACACAATCGAGAGACATTGAGAAAAGCGTAAGATTAAGGTAACGTTTCTAAAGCTTTATTCCATTCTTATTCATTGTAAAACCTTTAACTGATGTAAAGTACAGTAGAGCCCACTTCATGGAATATCCAATTTTTCATGAAAAAAATATTCTAGTAAGCGGAATATTCCATTAAACGGGATTAAAATAATTGAAATCAACGGTTTGGTACATTGGACTGTATCACATAGAGCGGGATATTCTTTTACCCAATATTCTAATGAGTCGGCTTGACTGTTGTTAAAAAATTTAATTTTAGTGTTACCTCATTGTAGAAATGATTCTTGAACCACATATAAAAGATAAATTGAGTACAAAGTAAAAACTAGAAGATTTGAGGAAAGGTTTTAAAATTCAACGTCCTTGGGGCACGAATTAGGTCAAACTTGTCCCACGTTACTTTTCAACGCTTCTGGCACGATGTATAGTTGCATTATCGCCCATGAAGTATCCGTCGCCATTAGGATAAAAATGCAGCATTGCATGGTGCACTTGCCAGTATATCTAGGTATCGCATGGCTGTTTGTTTACATCCGAGGAACATCAGGGCACCGCTTCCATGCCCTGGAAGAACATGTTCCATATCATGACACTCCCTCAAGACCCTTGAACAGAGCGAGTAAGGCAAGAAGTTTATCTCAAACGGTGGCGGATTTACTAGGGGGGCAGTGGGGGCGACCGCCCCCTCCGTGATTGGCCTTTTCTAAAACCAATGATATAGAATTGAAGAAATTACTAGCAATCGCTACTAATTTCAATCAAGTACATTCCGCAAATTTGCTTTAAATTAAGCTTAGACAGTTAGTGTAATCGAGGATGGATAGCGTTACCCACTTTTTAATTTGAACCGAAGCTCGCCCCTTTCCCCTTCTTTGAACATTAATAATTTTTAAATTCCTATATGTGTCTTCTAACCTTTTTCTTCCATGGACTACACTATATTGGTATGATAATACATTGCTGTGACTTAAAACAGTGGTTTCCAACCCTTTGGGCGATATCCCCCAAAGGAGAGATTTGTCACTTCAAGGGGCGATAAGTTCGCGAGGGCGATTAGTATTTAAAAGACAGGATAAAGAAGAAGGGGAGGAATTGACTTACTGCCTCCCCCCACATGAGGGGTTCGGGGGAGGGGAGGATTTACCCCTTTGAATCGACTGTAAATCCGCCCCTGATCTCAAAGGTTTCTAATTCATTGGCCAGTGAGTGTAGAATGCCTCCTGTTTTGTAGTTTTGAAATTCGGTTTATGGGAAAATTTAGTTAACCATCCAAATAAAAATACTGTGCAAAAGAACCTATTTTAAAGAAATTTATTTCGAACGAAAATTTGAAATATGATTCGTGCCTAAATTATATATAGATTCCTTTGTATCGCATGCAAAAGTATTGATCGTGGGTTTGAAAAACGGTTGAGCTTATCTTCAGACCATCGAACTGAATTATGCTATTTCTGTTACTGTGCACTATGCACATGCGCATTAAGTACATACTTATAGGAAAAGATATCATTTAAAACATTTAATAATGTTCGCCAAAAGATTCGATAATAAAACAGTTTTCTAATCAAACTACTTTTAATTTAAACATGAGTCTTCTACGAAAGCGACGATTCCGCAATGCAATAAAACCAAAAAAAATTTCAGGTTTGAAATTAAATTCTTAAATTTTGAATGTGCATAGTCATTATTAACGTTTTGTCTTGCTAATTACTTCAAAAGTACAAAAGATCTGTTTAATTAAAACTCCTTGAACGTCAAAATTCCTAAATAGATTTTCATAGACATTCTTTTTTCATGATAGAAAACATCCCTGTTTGATTTATAACCCAGCAAACGACATTAAAATGTTCGCCAAAATATTTAATTAATACCTTTTTACCTTTTGAAACTTTATTCTGCCTTCATTAAAGCGTATCTTCTTCGAATTAACTTTCATTTTATTCCTATGTCCTTCAGTTATTTTAAAACTTCGAGACGAGATCCTTAAAATATTTATTGTAGCACTACACTATTTTATGACTCTTTGGCTTCGTTTTCTAAGCGAAAATTTAAATTAGGAAGCAAGAAATTTGTGCTAAGGGCAGTTTTCTTTTTTTCCCTCTCTCTCTCTCTCTCTCTCTTTATCTTACCTTTCGAGATATAATAGGAAATTGTTGAAAAGTATACAAGTATTCCTGAAAGTATGCAAGATAAGTGCTGATGATAAAACTTATGTTTAACATAATTTATATAGATATAGTACAAGAGAAATACAAAGTGTTTCTAAAAGAATATCGAGATTTCAACCTTTTGTAGTATTTATTGGGTAAAACTTAAAATCATAATTAATACAGGTAGGGAAAGGTCGTGTAACTAGGGCAGTTTTTTTTTTTTTTTGAGCAATCACATTGCTTATTGTTTTCATTTGACTGTTTTTGATGTTCCTATGATTTTATTTTCCTCCCCGCCTCAATCTGCTGCACCACCGTCGACCGGCCTCACGATGCTGTTCCTCTAGCGAAAACCGTCTCAAATTTGCGTCCATATCCTACACACACACACGCACGCATACATGCACACCTACACACCTACAATACACATATACACATATACACACACACCTACACACACATGCACACACCTACACACACATACACACACACCTACACACACACACACACGCCTGCACACAGACACAAACACACACGCCTACATACACATGTACACGTGATTGCGAAAAACATAATTTGAATTCAAGATGTCAAAGTTCAAATTATTTTTTTTTCAATGCTAATCTTTAGCATGTTAACGCAATGCAAAACAAATGGTTCTTGATTCTACAGGTTCTCCTGCTTGTTAGCTTCCTACTTCTTTTTGAAATTTTGAAACATTTTGATTTAGTGATTTTTTGGGGGGGGGGGAGTTTCCAAAAAAAGTAATTTTTGGCCCAAGATACATTCAAGGGTTGTACTCTTTGTTTTTCACTTTTACCTTGATTGTACCTGAATATACCTTGCCTTGCGTTCAATCTTCGAGTTGAACCGAACCATTGCTTCGGTCACTCGTCTGGTCTGCTAATTCTACATTAGCTACCAGTTTGTTTCGCACTCTTGGTTTCTTTAAGAGGTTTTCCATCTCCAACTCTGTCACTTTCCTATGCCGGGCTGATGAGTGCTAATAAGCACGAAACTGCAGTCCTCGGCTGGAAATGACTGAGCTGGCGGTATATTTCACGTATTTCTGCTTTAGCCCTGGCTAATGGGCGGTAATTTACTGAATATACCTTGCCTCGCGTTCAATCTTCGAGTTGAACCGAACCATTGCTTCGGTCACTCGTCTGGTCTGCTAATTCTACATTAGCTACCAGTTTGTTTCGCACTCTTGATTTCTTAAAGAGGTTTTACATTTCCAGCTCAGTCACTTTCCCATGCCGGGCTGATGAGTGCTAGTAAGCACGAAACTGCAGTCCTCGGCTGGAAATGACTGAGCTGGCGGTGTATTTCACGTAAGAAATCAGGTTCTTGCGCTTGTTTCGCGCAAAACGTGCCAACCATTCGTGGTTGCTGAGTCACGTGATTTGGGGTCTTTGGGTCAGCTTTTGCTACGCAAATCATGGGACTTGCTGCCTCCATTTTAATTCCTTCTTTAAGGTTCATACAGAATCCCGTGCATGTGCCTGAACTACCAGCTGAAGTACCCAACCTAAGAAACAAAATTGTGGCTGCTGGTGCGACAATTCACTACAGACAACTGAACAAGGTTTGGGAAGAACTGGGCGGTCATTCCAAGCTCGTCAGCTTGCGAGATCGAGATTTTCACTCACGTGATTGGTTGTGACATTTCTACGTCACAACCGATCACGTGAGCGAGAATCTCGATCTCGCAAGCTGACGAGCTTGGAATGACCACCCTGGCTATCGAATTGTGGTGTACTGTGTGACTAAAAATGCTCACATTGAGCACTTGTAAGCTTGTACGCATAAATGTTTGAGTAGCTCTTTTAAGTCGTGTATTAATTATTTTAAGTTTTACACAAACGACAAAAGGTTTTAACCCCGTTACTCATTCAGAAACACCCTTTATATTGTCCTTTATGACGCAATAAACGCTCCAAGTTTTTACTAATTTAAAAAACATATTTTTAGTGCACTGATAAAAAGCGCTACCAATGTTCACCTGTTGCATTCCAATACAGGATGCCGAACCCTATCTGTAGGCATTTTTATTTTTAATAGTGTGATTCGAACAAAATTAATAACTATATTTCGACTTCATTTGGACATACTTGAACCCTGGGGATACATGATCCCACCGGCAAAAATGTACCAAAATCATAAAGTAGAGATTTGAAACCTGAAAATAATATTACTTGTACTTACAAGTTTTACTTGTATATAACAACTGGCAACGCTTAGTCTTTTTCAGCCTCTTTGTTTCTCAATCAATTTTCTGAATGTGTCAAGGGAAACTTTTTTTGAGGAAAGCATTACTTTAAAAAAAAAATAACGAAGTGTAGTGTCAAAGTATAGACCGTCTTTAATAATTAAGATACATTTTAAGTAAACTGCAACTGATTGTTAATAATTGAACAAGTATGTTTAAAAGTCTCATATTAGGGATACCTGATCCCTTCGTTTAAAGGGATGAATGATCCCAGAGATCAAGTATCCCTATGACAGTATAAACACAATGAAAACGAGCTGATGTGTGCATTCACATGACTTCCCTTTACTCCAATTTAATGTCATTTCCCCATTATTGGCAATTTTAATGTGATTCAATTGTTTACTCTCTAAATATCACCCTGAAACAAAATTTTGAAAAAAAAATTTAAAAAAATCTCCAAATTTGTCGCCAAGTTGGCGACAAAACTTGGCGACCAAAAGACTGGTGATATATTACCAAGTGTCCGACAAATTTTAAGACAACTTGAGTTTACAACGAAATTAACAATGATTTCCCCCCAAAAGGGGCAAAAGACCCCCTTAGGAACATCCGAATACAACCAAAATTGAAGGTGCACAACTATACCCCACTAGGAGTTCACGTACCAAATTTCAACTTTCTAGGACATCCCGTTTTTTGAGTTATGCGAGATACATATACACATACATACATACGCACACACATACGTACATACGGACGTCACGAGAAAATTCGTTGTAATTAACTCGGGAGTCGTCAAAATGGATATTTCTGGTGTCTATACGTTCCTAGGCATATATCCACGTGTGGTCGAGTCGAAAAAAATACTCAACATTCATTCGGAGGTGAGAAAAATAGAAATTAAGGCCGATTTTTGAGTGAAAATTTTTTCGCGAAAACAATACTTCCTTTTTTGTAAAAGGAAGTAAAAACACCTCTTAATTTTATTATTGCAAGACAAGAACAAAATAAATTGATTCATGTACTTATCACTCTTTTTTTATTATTATTTGTTGTATTTTTAGCTTCACTTCGCTACTTTAAAAAAATGTTAGTTTTTTTTATAAAATATATTGTTTACAACTGTATTGGAGAATACGTAACTAATCAAAAACATCATAAGTTCATTGAAGTTTTTTTTTTTGCAAATTTCCTAGTAGAATTTAAAACAATGTTATTTTATGTTGACATTATTATAATCTAACAAAGAAAATTAGAAATAGTTTGTTTGTTTTTTATTTTTTATTTAGAAACATTATGTAGAAAACTAAAATCCATAAGTAAATCGCTGATCAATTGGAAAATCTATGTATGTTCTCAATCTTATTAAATATCCCCCTTGAAGGATCATGTACCCTTGATGTGGGAATACATGATCCTTTTATAAAAATACTGGAAAAAATTATTTTACAAAACTATCTGTTTAATTTCAGCTAAAAAAATACTGTCAGATAGAGGAAAAAAATACCATTGTTCACGATTTTTTTTTTTTTTTAACTCATAGTTTGCAGCAAAAAAAAATGAAAACTAAAGTGGGGATCAAGTATCCCCAGTTTCCTCTATATATATCTCTAAGGAGCTCGAAAAAGTATTCTTTACAATAAATATGTGTAATTCGTTTTAACTATATTCTGTCTACATTTTACTTATACAAAAGAAAAAAGTTATGCCCAGCGTGATCGGCAAGCGAGCCACATATATTACACCTATTCTTCTTTGCGGACGCTTGTCCTTCGGGTTAACCGGTATATCTACTCTAATATGCCCTTCTTTTACCTTTCTTATTGTTTCAAGTGTTTTAGTAATACTGCTTAGTTTTTTCTTTTTTTTTCATTTATTTATTTGTTTTTTTTCCCTCAATCAAATATTTTATTTTAGTTGATTTATTTATTTATTTTAAGACTGAGAGACAGCCGCACCTTGCACAATCTTTGCTTTCACAGAAAACAAAAAAAGCCCTTCGTGAACTCAGTAAACACGGGTAAGTTTGTAACGGGAAAGCAATCCCAATCATCAAATATATTTCTCGACTGCAAAATGAAGATGCATTTTAAATTATTACGCATGTCAAATTTATTTTTAAATGAAATTCAGTAAAAGTTTTAAATGTAATATGCAATTTGTTCTGTTTTTTGGAATGGTTCTGGTTTTTTAGATAATAAAGTTTGTGGCCTTCAGGAAACTAAATGTTTTGCCACAATGTTCTATATCAAATGACATTTTCACCTTTTAGCTTTAGATTGCAGCCAACAAAAATATATACGGTTGGATACAACCATTGGATGTTAAACGTTCATTAAACAAACAAAAAATGAATATAAAGGAGAAACTTGGAAACATTAATTTTATGTTTTTTGTTGCACAAGTCACCAACTCATTACCGACCTCCAAAAAAAATGTTTTAACTTCGCAATATATAAACCGTTCGTGTACTATACAGGTATGTTTTAAAATCATTTTTCTTATTATTTTGCATTTTTTGAAATAGATATAACGAATATTCAATTTTTCTATGAAAAAATGTTGGCAAATTCTTCGCGAAGTGCCTTGTTCGCACTTTGTAACCAATTAGTGAAAATATTCGACGTTAAATGCGGATTATTGACCATTGTAACTAGCAGTACAGTTTGTTGCGCTTAGTCATTAATTTGGGAAGAAAAGATTAGTTACTAAGTGCAAAATATAGCACTCAGTAACTAGCAGTGTAGGATGGATCTAATTGAGGTGGTGCTCACCAAGCAACCACCTCAATTAGAAAAGCTTCCCACCAAACAATATAAACAATTTAAAGGATCTATCCATATTTCTGAGGAGTTGAAGGTGGGAGGAGGTTCTAACAGAAGTAGGTGTGATGAAAGAGTTGAACAGGGAGGATGATAATTTGGCAGATACTTGGCGGGCAAACTAGATATTATGACTTTTTAAGGCTGAGGGTTTTTTGGTTTAGGATGAAGGCTTTCTTTTTTGTGGGGAAGAGTTAAAGGTTTTCTTGGCGGGGAAATTTTTACAACAGGGTTGTTTTTGCTGAAATAGTTTTTACAAAAGTAAACCTAACCTGGTAGCGTCGTAATGTTGTGATTAGGATCTGCGAAGCCTTCACAATGCTGCCAGGTTAGGTTTGCCCCAATAGTAGTGTATGCGTCTTCTCGGTAAGACTTGTTGTGTAATACTATGACACATTTAAATAATTTTGTTATACAATCCTTTTAATGAGTCCTATATTCTAAAATATTACTATTTTATGGAAACTATACCACGCAGCCTGTTTTTATTCGTTTGATACAATTCAGTCAAATAGGTAGCTTCTCTCCCTGCCCCACTCGAATCCCCGAACATTTCTTTGCAATGTTATTGAGCTCGCAAAGATTTAAACCTTCTGCTAGGTAGAATCAAATTAAAATGAAAACTAAATTGTACTAAATTCCCATAGGCTCTAATGGACTCCCGGGCATAGGTAATCGATAATGTTTTACATTTAAAAAGTCGCCATCGATTTCGTGGTCTAAAGTAAGATTTTTCTCCTTATCTTCTTGTTTGAATTGAGTTCACCTGGGGATTGTTTGGTAAATTAGAGATCATTATATTTCCTGTTCTAGTTAATTTAAGAAAATGGAACAAATTTCATCCTGTGCAGAAAAAAAGCTCTTTATAATGACATAGGATGTTAAAGTGTGTGGGAAATCTTTTGCATGAAACTTATGCTCAAACAATTTAAATAGCTCTCGGTGGTGCAAATCCCAGGAGTCCGAAGTAATTTTGTACCAAATTTCAAGACTATGGAGTCTCTTGGACGTGGGACAGCCTCGCACAATAGTTTACAATCTCTCTGACACAACATTTTTTGTAATACAATCGAGTCCCGACTTACGCGAGTGATGCGTTCCAAGACCCCTCGCGTAAGTTCAAATTTCGCGTAGTGGAAAAGGCTATGCGTACAAATTTTGATAAACATTTCCAATTATTTTAGACACTTGTAAACACCACCCCAAATTGTTAAAAACAACTTCTTAACCATAAAGTACTGTTTCTTACAACAAAAAAAAATATTTGTATTAAAAAAAAAGTTTTAATTCCACAGAAAATACTGCTATGATGCTGAAAATCAATGAGCAATGAGAAAGAAAGACATAAAATAAATCAGCACGCTACGTACATTATGTAGTAAGAGAAACAAATGTACTATAGATGTAATGTACATTAGATCCAGCAATGCTGTTTGTAACTTAAAAAAGTGAAAATGATGATGATTTATGCTGTGTGATCAAACCGTTATTCTTATATATTATTATATACACAATTCAGTTGCTTCACTTCTTTTATAATATTTCCATCTATGGTAACACCCCTCTTCACGGTTTCTGAACTTCACAATACAAGAGCAGCTTCCATTTTCATAATTTTTGTATTTTGCTTAGATACTACTCGGTGAACTTTTACTAATTTCCTTTTTTTGGCTTTTAATTGTATGTACCAAATGAAAGATTCACTCATACCTAATTGTCGTGCTATCTTCGACGCATTTTATAGTTCTTCAAGCACATAATCTTTAGCTTTTCTGTAATTGTCAGAAACTTTCTATTTTTTCTTTCTATCTTCACAAACTTTAGATGAAACAGCGCTCTTAGGTGTCATTACATTTCATCAACTTTCACATCTTTACTAATAATAAAGCTGAAAGTCTCTCTGTCCGGAGGATGTCTGGATGTCTGGATGTCTGTAGGATGTCTGTGACGCGCATAGCGCCTAAACCGTTCGGCCAGTTTTCATGAAATTTGGCACAAAGTTAGTATGTAGCATGGGGGTGTGCACCTCGAAGCGATTTTTCGAAAATTCGATGTGGTTCTTTTTTTATTCCAATTTTAAGAAAAAAAACTATCATAAATTACGAAATTATCATAACGTGGAACCGTAACATGGGCACAAGCCAATTGGCGAGATACGAAATTATCATAACGTGGAACTGTACCGTCGGTACAAGCCAATTGGCAAGAAAATTCACCATACATTATTTGTAAATATACAAGCGAACCAAAAGACCTTTAATTTTTCTATTACGGACGAAGCCGTGCGGGTGCCACTAGTTTAGAATAAAAAACATAAACGGAAAATGAGTTGTAATTATTTGTGTAAACGATGTTCATACTAGTACGGTGTGGGAGCTTCCACTCTCAGTGATGCTAAAGGGATGAAGGTCCATTCACGAAAAAAAAATAGTAGCTAATAACGAAGCCAATACTTATATTACACACTACGATTCCCTTCCAAAAATTTTCGTGTTGCGGGCGAGGAATTCGCGTTAAGTCTAAAATTCTTTACTGGTGAAAAATTCGAGTTATAGCCATTTTGCGTAATGAGGGGATCGCGTTGTAGAGGGAGTCGACTGTATATAGAGAAAAAATCTTTAAACTGGCTGAATATTTTGGAAGATGCAATCAAAATTACTTATTTTTATTAGCTCATGTTCATACTTATGGTAAATTCATGCAAACATGAAAGTTCATTAACGAGAAATTCGTAAAAATGAGCATCTGTCTCTTGTGCCACTAAAGATAAAAATATTTATCACGAAAATATTTTCTACCTGTTTACCATTATTTTTCGTCATAGAAAAACAGAAGTTCATATACATGCCTGAGAAATATTTACTGATGTCACAGCTGATTCCTTTATTCTCACAAAAAATCAGTTTCCTTCTAAAAATTAAACTACAACTTTTAAATTCATATTTGTTCTGTGGAAATTACTATATATCAGTTCAATCTTCAAAAAAAAAAAGGAAGGATTTTTTATTCTTGGTAAAGAATAAGCTTCTTCAAGGAAAAGAATCGGAAGACTCTAAACCTATTTACTAAAGTGAGACTTAAAGAATAAATTCCGGGATTTGAAGGATGTTTAAAGAGGACGTGTTGCTGGAGATATGTCTTAAGTGAATTTAAGTTTTTTCGACTCTGTTGCGACAGTTTAGAGGGAAGTTTCATTTATTTCCTGAGCTCACACATTTTGAGATGATAACATTTAAGTTTGTTCAGTGAGTATACTGATAACCAGAGTACGACAAAAATTGGAAAATCTTAGGAGCCAGGAAAAGATTTTTTTTTTTTTGACACCATACATATTAAAAATTAAATCAGAAAGTTACTTTAACTGAAATATTCGAAAGAAATATTTCTTCTGAAACCACGAATAATTCAAAAAAAAAGTAATAATGGTTAAAACATTAACTAAACTTCATATTTTGTTTTATTTTTGTTGCGAGTTGTGCTGACAGACTGGTGTAGAGTGTTGCCTTTGACCTCTCACGCCCAAAGGCGCAGGTTCAAACTTGGCTGCAGTCGGTAGACTTTAAAGATGCAGACGATCGACAGCGTCGTATGATTATGTGATTTATGAAAGATTCGTTGAGTACTCGTAGAAGGGAGACAGAATTAACGGGGTAATGGCAACAGCCATTAGTAGAACCACGTGAAAGAATGGATGCTGAACCGAGGAATTGCAATGGGTCTAGGAAAGGTAAAGTCACAAATCCCGTTTGTTAATGAACGTGAAAACGACCTTAGATTGCTGACCCCTGCTTTAAAAGATATAGCTGACATACTACAACTGTATAAATATAGGCACCATGCTTCTTTCTTTTTTTTTCTGAGCAATCACGATTGCTTATTGTTCTCACTTGACTGTTTTGAATTCCTATGATTTTATTTTCCATCCGCCTCCCTCTGCAGCACCACCGTCGACCGACCCACCCGATGCTGCTCCTATAGCAAAAACCGTATCCGGGTTGCGTCCATATCCTACACACACACGCATAAATACACATCTACACACACACACATACACACATACATACACACAGACACAAGCACACACGCATACACACACACCACCACATACACATACATACACACACACCACCACATACACTCATGCCTGCACACAGACACAAACACACACGCCTATACACACACACACACACACACACACACACACACACACACACACTCGTGACTGCGAAAAACATTATTTGAATTCCAGATTTCAAAATTCAATTTTTTTTCCTTGTGAATCGACAATTTTCTGAACTTAAATATAGTGACTGAATAAAGAAATTCTTGATTTCTGAATTAAACTTCTATCTGCTGACTTGATTGATTCATTTACATCAGTGTACACATGTATCGGGTGAAAATAAGAAAAGTAAAATACTTGTGGTTGAAAATCAAAATTTTTATCCGTGTCTTGCTTGTTAACATCACTTTAGCAGTTGCAGGACTTTTGCAGGACGAAGAAAGAATGAAAATACGGTACATTTTAAAAAAGTTATACCTCACTGTAAAAAAATCTTGTGCAACCTTACTCCAAAAAACGGTGGCAGTTTAGCTGCCTCCACTGCTCTGGAGTAACTTAACTGATATAACGGGTATAAAGTAACTCATCGCTCGAGTGTAATGTAACTGTAGCGTATTTTCACTAATTTCCGCGTCTCACTTACAGCGTCTAGTGTAATGTAACTGTAGCGTATTTTCACTAATTTCCGCGTCTCACTTACAGCGTCTAGTGTAATGTGACTATAGCGTATTTTCACTAATTTCCGCGTCTCACTTACAGCGTCTAGTGTAATGTAACTATAGCGTATTTTCACTAATTTCCGCGTCTCACTTACAGCGTCTAGTGTAATGTAACTATAGCGTATTTTCACTAATTTCCGCGTCTCACAGCGTCTAGTGTAATGTAACTATAGCGTATTTTCACTAATTTCCGCGTCTCACAGCGTCTAGTGTAATGTAACTATAGCTAATTCTCACTAATTTCCGCGTCTCCCTTACAGCGTCGAGTGTAATGTAACTATAGCGTATTTTCACTAATTTCCGCGTCTCACAGCGTCTAGTGTAATGTAACAATAGCGTATTTTCACTAATTTCCGCGTCTCACTTACAGCGTCTAGTGTAATGTAACTATAGCGTATTTTCACTAATTTCCGCGTCTCACTTACAGCGTCTAGTGTAATGTAACTATCGCGTATTTTCACTAATTTCCGCGTCTCACTTACAGCGTCTAGTGTAATGTAACTGTATCGTATTTTCACTAATTTCCGCGTCTCACAGCGTCTAGTGTAATGTAACTATAGCGTATTTTCACTAATTTCCGCGTCTCACAGCGTCTAGTGTAATGTAACTATAGCGTATTTTCACTAATTTCCGCGTCTCACTTACAGCGTCTAGTGTAATGTAACTATAGCGTATTTTCACTAATTTCCGCGTCTCACTTACAGCGTCTAGTGTAATGTAACTATAGCGTATTTTCACTAATTTCCGCGTCTCACAGCGTCTAGTGTAATGTAACTATAGCGTATTTTCACTAATTTCCGCGTCTCACTTACAGCGTCTAGTGTAATGTAACTATAGCGTATTTTCACTAATTTCCGCGTCTCACAGCGTCTAGTGTAATGTAACTATAGCGTATTTTCACTAATTTCCGCATCTCACTTTCAGCGCCTAGTGTAATGTAACTATAGCGTATTTTTACTATTTCCGCGTCTCACTTACAGCGTCTAGTGTAATGTAATTATAGCGTAGTTTCACTAATTTCCGTGTCTCACTAATTTCTGCGTAAGGTTACACCAGTATTTTCTGTATGCTTACAGAGAAGTTGCTTGAAAAGTTATACATTAGAAAAAAATTAAGCCGACGAGAATCTCAGACAGGTTGCAGAGCAAGAGCTTCTACCTCTCGGCCACCAAGGACGGGTTTCGTTTCGCTAATAAGAGTTTACCTGCTCTGCGCCGATTCTGATCTTTACGCATGCGCTTTGAATTCTACTGAAACCGTAGGTCAAGGTTCCTCCAACAATTTGAGTTTTTAAAACAATGATGCTGCACACTTCAGAATTCGTGTAGTACTGGTAACACACACTTTTTAGTCTACTTTCCCAGTAAAAGTCAGAAAAAGAAGAAAAAAGCATGAAAGAAGGCTTAATGCATATTTAAAATATCGTGAAAAACAAAAAGTCAAAAATAAATAAAAGAATTAAATAAATATCCAAAAATTAAAAATTGGAAAGTAGGGTATTGAGATGGGGGAAAATGTTGGTGTCTGTCGGTCTGTCGGTATGTTCCGCCCTAATAACTTTTGAATGAATAGTCCGATTCGAACAAACATTTTTTTATTCGAAAGATCTCGGCAAGGACATCTCATTCCCATATTTCACTTTTTGATTGGAACTATTTTTTGTTCAATTTTGAACAGTTTAAAAAACTTAACATTAGCGCCTACGGGGAAATTCAAGGCAATTCCGAACTGTGAGGCGAATTTGCTTCAAACAAACTTTGTATGAAAAAGCTTTTGATGAAAAACTTGTATATAAAATATCTTTTTGATTTGAACAATTTTCCGTTCAATTTTGAACAGTTCAAATCCCTTAACATTAGCACCTATGGTGAAACTGAAAGTCAATGTATTCCGTACTTCAGGACGGATTTACTTCAAACAAATTTTGCTGGAAATAGCTTTTGACACCAAACTCCAGACTCCGACTCCGAGAATTTAGGGGCACCTAACTCCGACGACTGTGCCCGACAATCAATCTGACTCTGACTCCCCGACTTCGACTCTGACTTCGTAGCTTTGGCAAAAATTTATACACGGAGGACAAATGACTGACTCCGATTCTTGGATATTCGACTCCGACTCCTTTATCTCAAAATGAGATTGACTCTGACTCCGACTCCGCAGCTATGGTTTTAACTGTGAAATAATTATTGTTAATATGACTTGTTTTTATTTTCACGCGAAAGTTTTAATTTATGTATTCAGTTTTCAGCGAATAAACTCGAAGTCATTTATTTTTGTACATAAAGATATGCGCAGACAATTGACGATTTTTTTTTTTTTTTTTGGACAATGAAAATTATTTTTTTAAGTTGACATTTATTGTTTTTATTTATTTTGGCAAGTGCATTAATTCATTTAAAAAATTATTTTTTTGCACCAAGGGAAAAAGAAACGATTTTTTTTATATGATGTATTTATTTTAATAAGGTTATTAATTTTAACTATTATTTTTTCGTTTTGAAAGCTGTTAAAAAAAAATTTTTAATGGAAAAAAGTGCATTAGCTGCTTTGTTTAAAAAGTGCTGCAATTTTTTTTTCTTTTTTTTTTTTTAATAAGTAAGGAATATTTTATTTCTAGAAATCAGATTAAAATATTTAAAAAATATGTTTAAAACAATTTGCGGTTTTAACTATTTTTGAGAATATTGATCAGGTACTAGAAAGTAGTGTGGGTATACGGGAAAGTAGGCTCGCTTAGTTCTAGACAGAACTTCTTGTTTACAGTGGTATTAACCGTGTGTGAAAGTCGAAAAAATTATATTGCGTTACTATTGTAACATTACATTCTAATCAATTATATATATATATATATATATATATATATATATATATATATATATATATATATATATATATATATATATATATATATATATATATATATTTATATATATAACCATTTAAACTATTTTGCCACTGCAAAATATTCTTCAAAAATTCAAGGCGGAAGTCGGTAATTTCTGAAGAAAATTTCAAGTGAACATTTAAATTATAAATGAATGAGAATAAAAGAATTTTGATGATTTTTTTATTCTAAAGTACCAAAAATGTATCTGAACTACATCGCGTCGTTCTGAGAGGAGCACAAAATCAAAATGAGCTTCAGTTGAACGATGCATTTCAAATGCCAAAATCAATTCTTGAAGACTGGATTGGAAGAATCAACACCCAAGATGCGTCCACTAGATTCTTAAAGAATCAAAATAAACAAGAACGTGATTCGAAGAGCTTATTTTCGGAAAAAAAGAAGAGTGTTTTTGAGGAAAATATAAATCCATTATTCGCGAATAAAAGAATATCGTGCTTAAGGAATTCGATCAATCATGCAGCTAAGCCCTTGCAATGATGTATATTTCCCTTCGCTTTGGGAATGAAGAACAAAGACACGCTTTAAAATTCAATGAAAGGAACAGTTTTCTATTTTACGGGTAAAGAATTATTAAAATTGTTTTTCAGAAAAATTTGGGATGAGTTGGCGCAATTTGAGCGCAATGTTTTCTGGCATTTTAAAAGAAAAACTATAACTAAAAACAAATAATATATTAAAAAAATAACAGTTTAAAAAACTAAAAAAGTCATGCTTTTGTAGCAAAATGAACTAAAAAGTAAAAAATATATTAATTTGAATTTTTGGCATCTTGAATTCAAATCATGTTTTTCGCAATCACGAGCGTGTGTGTGTACATACATACATACATACATACATACATACATACATACATACATACATACATACAGGTGAAGCTAATAAAAGCGCGTTAATTAAAAAATATATATATTATGAGTAAAGAGCTATTAAAATTTATTTTCAGATAAACTTAAGAATGTTTGGGGCATTTTAAGTGTAATTTTTTCTGGCATTTTAAAAGAACTATAACAAAAAAATTCAAGAAACGTATTATGAGTAAAAAGTTATTAAAATTGTTTTTCAGATAAACTAAGGAACGTTTTTCGCAATTTAAGTGTAATGTTTCTGGCATTTTAAAAGAAGAACTGTAACAAAAAACAAGTAATATATTTTTAAAAAAATTGTGTACAGCGTTCAGAATAACTCTTTTTTTAAGTTTCAAATCCGCCCCAGATTTTCAAAATGAAGGGGTAATTGTGAATTTGTAATAAAAAGGGCAATTCCACGGTGTCGGACGAAGAATTTGCACAAAATTTACCAATAAAGGTTCATATTTTTCAGAGTTAAAATGAATGAACTGAGCCAATTTTTTTTCTCAATACTTATGTATGTAGGAACAATATCAAAACTTATAGAATTTCTGAAAAAAAATTCAAACTATAAATATTAAAAATAAAAAACCTCATGGTGTCGGACGTAGATGAAAGGGGAACTGAAAATTGACGTACGTTGAAAAAACCCAAGTTTCAGCTCAATGAACTGTTTTCAGATTTTTTGACTACTTGAATGTTGAAAAGTAAAGCTGAAATATGAATAATTTTTCCTTTTTCACCAAATTAATTCACGGATAAATAGCACAAAATTTTTTTTCCCTTGGTGTCGGACGTAGAATAGTTGGTGTAGGACGTAGAATGTGCAAAGCAGACAACATCCGACATAAAATAAACATCTTAAAAAGCTGTTTAACTCTTAATTCGTTTATGGAATTATATATTATGGTATTTTAAAGCATAAAAAAGGGGAAAATATGCATAACAGGAGTCTGTGCAGAATTTTTCCCAGGGCTCCATTTTTTGTGAAAAATCAAATAATTTTGTGAAAATTGAAATAATTTGAAACTAAAAATTTTATGCAAAAAGAATGTGGGGGGAGGGGGGGGTCATGGCCCAAGTTATGCCATAGAACTTGTTTACAAGGAATGTTTTTCAAGACATTTCTTTGTTTTTCTGACAAAATATTATTCTTCTGGGTGTTCTTGAGGGATTTGAGGGGGGCAGGGGGGATCTCATTGCTTTTGGGGAGATGGACACCCCTAATGTATCAATATCTGTATACCATTAAAGGAAATTTCTATTTTAAGTCTTCACTCATAAAATAAGGAAAATACTATACCGAGAATAAGAGAGATTAGACGCATTTTGTCAAGGTTTTTTTTTTTTTTTTTTACAATCTCTATGTGAACAACAAAAAACTCAATCTCTAGGGTGAAAAGAAATGAAGATTGATTTGTAGAATTTTAATGAAGAAAAATCTAACTTATTAACAAATAATAAGAAATTTGGATGTTGGTTACAAATTGTTGAAAACGAAACTGAGCATTTCTAGGCACAAACAGGAGTTGTTGTGAGTTCACCAAAAATACCTGAGAGTTTTTAAGTGAAAACTGGGGAAGAGAGGAGTGTTATTTTTGAACTGAGAACTATAATGCTTCTTAAATATTCATAATTTTATACATAACTACTTTAATCGCTATTGATAAACATATGAGACTCATTTCTTATCTTCAGATATTTTCCCCAGTCAAAATATTGTGTATATGTTCTTTAAATTTATGTTATGTAAAATATAAATATAAACGCATAATTAGGCATGAATAGCATGTGTGAATTATTTAATTTAACCAGGAATTTTCGTATACTTATAAACCTAGTTTCAGTTAGGAAAATATTGGTGTCGGACGTAGAAATTTTTCTGACCATTTATTTAAGCATAACAAGTTTTTTGAAATTTAATTTAAATGATTATTTTTAATTGCCCATAAAATCTTTATTTGCAGACAAAATATTTTGTAAAAATCTCCACTCAGTTTTACATAATATAAACTTTCAGCCAATTTGGTGTCGGACGTAGAATTACAAAAATGCCTTATATGAAAAAATCCCTAAAAATTAAGTCTTGCGGTTAAACTGCATTTTTTTTTTTTTTTTTTTGCATATAACTCTTCTAGAGAGTTCTGAGAAACAAATTTTAGAGAGAATATTTGAAAAATGCGACAATGCAAGTATCAAACAGCCATTCTTAAGTCGTATAAAAAAAGTTACTCGTAAGAACATGATCATAACAAACTGATTTGAAGCCTCAGAACTCTCATTCATTTTGCTTTTGTTGCATATTTTTTGTTATTTCCATACACTTCAGATAATTACCTTTCAATTGATACCCAAATTGTGAGAAAAAAAATATTTTAAAATTCTGCCACCTTTTCCCCTTTTCTGTGGAATTGCCCAAAAGCTAAAATTAAGGAAAATAAGAGAAATAAATATCTGAGGAAATCGGCCAAATGAAGTAGGTTTATACATTTATTTCTATAAAATTGAAACACACATAAAACAAATTTAAATTTATCCAATGCGTTGTCAATCCGAAGTATTAGTGAAAAAAAACTATGCTTTTTTCAGTAGTGAATTGGTTCAGTGAGAATTGGCTAAAATTTGTGAACCATAGTCTAGAAAGTACAGGAGTTGGATGATCGTTTCCAAGATTTTATAGCATATTGAGAAGGAACTGAAAATTTATTTTTTTTAATAATATTACTATAAATATTAAAATTGCAGACGTAGTTCACAATTTCGCACACAACCCTATGTCATTTACCGTTATTTTTTAAGTTTTTAGAAAAATATTAATAATGAGGAAAAGGAGGTAATAATAGCTTGGTTAAGCAATATTTAAAGACAATAACGCTTTTTCATCACATTTTTTTTTAAATATTTCCTAGGCTATTTCAATCGCTATACTTGAAAAGGCTGTGGTTCATTTTCCTAGCTTTGCATATTGCATAAAAATCAAATAAAAAATTAATGCAAAAAATAAAGCCAAGAAATAGAGCTTCGTATATTTTTTGCACATGTTTTTATTGTTTTGAAGCTATTATTCGACTCTTTTTTAGTTTTTTCTAGAAAAATTTAATCGTTTTAATACTTTTATGAAGCACTAGTAGTACACGCACGGCTTTGCCCGTAATAGAAAAATTAAAAGGTCTTTTGGTTCGCCTGTATATTTAAAATAATGTATGGTGAATTTTCTCGCCAATTGGCTTGTACCCATGTTACGGTTCCACGTTATGATAATTTAGAATCTCGCCAATTGGCTTGTGCCCATGTTACGGTTCCACGTTATGATAATTTCGTAATTTACTCGTCCATCTTATGATATTTTTGTTCTTAAAATTGGAATAGAAAAAGAACCACATCGAATTTTCGAAAAATCTCTTCGAGGTGCAAACCCCATGCTACAAACTAACTTTGTGCCAAATTTCATGAAAATCGGCCGAACGATCTACGCGCTATGCGCATCACAGAGATCCAGACATCCAGACATCCTCCGGACATCCAGACAGAGAGACTTTCAGCTTTATTATTAGTAAAGAAGATAAAGAAGATGCCAAAAAAGAAAAAAATTCAAATTCCAGTAGAACATATTTTGTAAAGTTTAAGAAAACAGGCCGTCAGATAGTTACCTCTTCTGACGTTCTTTTACAAAAATAACTCAAAGTCTGTTATCAATAGATGTTTTCGTTTAAAGCTCATTCTTTGTAATGGGCGCATCGTGAGAAATAACAAAGTTGTGAAGAACATTTATTCTTTTCAAATTTTCTCATTGATTACGTGAGGATCAATGCCTTGTTATCTTTGTTGAACGAAGGCAAATATTATCTTTGGGATCTTCTTTTCCCTTGTGCGCTATGTATCCAATGACACTGTTACTGCCACGACAATAGAACCCGTTTTCTGATATCCTCTTTCAAACAACGGAGAAACAAAATCGGTTGAATAATTTATTACCTTAAGAGATAATTAAAGAACATTCGTGCCTAATTAGCACTGCTTCTTTCGATTAGAAATATTTAAAAACCGTTTGAATGTAAAAATAACAAGGAGATGCGAGCGAGAATTTCGATAAATATTTGTGGCCACAGATATGATTAAAAGCAGATGTTGGCTAGTAAAGCTAATTTTAAGAGAAAAGAAAACAATTATGAAATTTAAAAAGATCGTAATGGTTTCTTTTCAAAGAAAAGAGCTAATTAATGAAATTCAACAAACCTTAAACACATTTTTCAGACATATTTTATAGAGCGTTTGCAATGTTGAGATATTTGTGCTACATTTTGGATTAAAAGTCTTACGGTTTTTTTTTTTTTTTTTTTTTTTTTTTTTTTTTTTTTTTTTTTTTTTTTTTTTTGAGCAATCACGATTGCTTATTGTTCTTATTTGACTGTTTTGAATTCCTATGATTTTATTTTCCCATTACCTTCCTCTGCCAGCACCACCGTCGCGTCGACCGGCCTCACGATGCTGCTGTTCTTGCGAAACCCTTCCCAGGTTGCATCCATATCCTACACGCATACACCCACATACACACACTCATGCCTGCGCACAGACAAAAACACACACTTCTACACACACAGCACTGCATACACAACATGCACGCATACGAACGCCTACACACACACGCGTGTACACACACAGCACTGCATACACAACACGCACACACATGCATACATACACACACGCGCATTCATACATTTTTTTTTCAACAATAGTATAACCTCAATTAAACAATTGTCAAGGGACTAGGAAAAGTTATCGTTAAATCAAGGATATCGTTAAATCGTGGTGCAGCATAGACACTGTCGAGTTAATACAGTCGAGTTCAGACTAGTATTATCGATTATATATATATCGATCATTAAATTGAGGAAATCATTAAATCGGGTATCGTTGAATCTAAGTTATGCTGTATTCTTTTTCTTGCATTCTTGTTTTTTATTTCATAAAGCGCTTAGGATGCAAGGAGGGAATTATGAACGATTCTGTGAACATGAATTCTTTGGAAAAAAAAGGTATCACTCAAAATCAGAAAACGAAAGTAAAGTGCAGCCTTTTTTGCTTTTAAAAACATTCAACCTTACTCACCTCAGGTAACAATAGGTTTTTTGCCTTATTACACTGTAAAAAAATTCCGAAACGCCACTGATTACTTTCGGGTACCGTTTCGGGATTCCGAGTGCTTCCACCAATTTCCTGTGAAAAAAAAACAAGTTTTGCCGCGAGACAGTTTCCTGACTAGCAGCAAGTTCCATGAATGCCGATTTCATACTGCAGAGAAAAATATTTTTTGGTACCAGTGTAAAAAAATATTAATCTTCTCTATTAGCTTAGTCACGGCCTCTCCGGAGTGACTGAGTCCCAATCAAGGGCGAAGTGCAGTCTCCGGATATAGTAGCTTTGAAGGAGTTGCTTGCAATTCCGTCTTAGCTATTTCCGTATTTGCTTTAGACTCTTTTATGGAAAATCCGGAAAGTGCCAAGCCATATACAGGGTGATTATAATTAAAGTTCCATTTTCAAAACGCTGTAAAAATAAAGCTACTGGTCAGAATGACGTCAAACTTCAACGGAATATTATCAAAGAAGGGGGGAACTGGATGGCAGAAGAAAATAAATAGTTAACATTTTTAGCAACAGATGGCGATGTAAGCATCATAATTTAATAATGGTCGACTACAAATGACAAATAAATCATAAAATATTACCTAAGGTGTAAACTATACGTTAAAATACCGTACTACTTAGCGTGCACGAGGGTACAGGTGTGATACTGTTAGTTAAGTAAGCCCATCCAACACGGTAAGGTCATATCACATCGGATGGGAAAAATCGGTTTTTAATTGTACTGAGGCCGAAAACCGCATAAAAAGCATCAGTAAAAATCAAATCGGTCTTTAATTTTCGTGAGACTGGCGCAAAAGATGTTCAGTATGATGTACCCTGTTTTCTGTAACAAGTTGAAATCGTGAAACAGCATGTTCTACGACTGATTGAAGTGTTTTTGGGTCACGTTTAGAATGTGTTGTGCGATGCATGCCTACAGCTCAGCAAAGTTTGCATTCGGAGCACTGAACGCAACAGCATTCAAATAGCCCCATATCCAGAAGTCACACGGGTTAAGATCAGGTGATCGGGACGGCCAGGTCGTTCATCGAGACAGTCATAGTGAACTTCTCAGATGCGAAATGAGGGGGGAAAACGTGTATTTGGCGTTTTTGTAACAACTTCAATGAGTCGTGCGCATGACAGGTGTTTTGATTTATATATTCTGACACTTGCAAGCCATCTACTGCTAAAAATTCCAACTATTTATTTTCCTTCTGCCATACGTTTTCCCCCTTCTTCGATAATATTCCGTTCAAATTTGAGGTCATTCTGATCAGTGGTTTTATTTTTACAGCGTTTTAAAAGTGGAACTTTAATTATAGTCACCCTGTACATATATAAGTTTCAACTGAAGTTCCTGGGATAGTCCAGAAGCATGACTGGCTTTGATTGCGAAAAGTTCTGAATTTTTCAGAAAGATTCCAGGCTAACTTCAGGAAGGTTACTAACTTTTATCCCGAAACGTTCCTGTTTTTATGTAAGGTATATTACTAGCAGAAATTGGGCATATCAGCTGCCCATTATTTTCCAGGAGAGTTTTTGAATTGTTTTTACAGTGTAAGGTAGTAATTCATTGAAATGTATGACCAATTTGAGATATGTTCTTTCTTCACTACCTAATACAAAATGTAAGTGAAACATTTTTAAACTAGTTACTGTGAATTCAAATCAAATTATCCAGCTCGTTTGCAAAAACTGAAATTTTATTTGTCTTAAAATTTAATGACACAGATGTGGTTCAGCCTGTTATTGACAGTAACTAGTTGAACAGTAACTAGTTTAAAAATTAAGCAATAAATAAATACCTTTGTGCCGAGGAATAACAGGAAATATCCAACGTTGTTTATTTGTGCTAAACAACGTTGGATATTTCCTATTATAGCTTTAAAATGTTTCATTTATATTTTGTATTAGGTAGTGAAGAAAGAACATAGCTCAATGGGTCTATCTGACGGCCTGTTTTTTAATATTTACAAAATATGTTCTGCTTGAATTTGATTTTTTTTTCTTTTTTTATCATGCTTCATAAAGGTATTAAAGCGATGAAACTTTTCCAGAAAAAACTGAAAAAGAGTTCGAATAATAGCTTCAAAACAATAAAAACATGTGCAAAACATATACGAAGCTCCATTTCTTGACTTTATTTTTTGCATTAAATTGACGCATTGAGCTATGTTCTTTCTTCACTACCTAATACAAAATATAAATGAAACATTTTTAAACTAGTTACTGTGAATTCAAATCAAATTAAGATGCTTCAAAATTTCAAGAAGCAAATCCCTCTTATTGTATTGGCGTACAGCTACTTTAACTCGCTTAATTTTTGTTTCAAAGAAAATATATTCTGAATCTTCAAAACAGAGGCGAGCTATTTCTATTGTAAATCTAATTTGAAAACGCGTTAAATTTCAAGGAAATAACTGCCATTCAAATCTTTTTGAGCAATCATGGTTGCTTATTGTTCTTATTTGACTGTTTTGAATTCCTATGATTTTATTTTCCCACCAGCACCCTCTGCCAGCACCACCGTCGCGTCGACCGGCCTCACAATGCTTCTCCTTTTGCGGAAACCGTCTCCAGGTTGCGTCCATATCCTACACACACACGCCTACACGCACAGGCCTACACACAGACACAAACACATGTGCCTACATACACATACACACGAACGCATACACACACACGCGCCTACACACAGAACTACATACACAACACGCTCACATATGCATACATACACACACACACGCACCTACACACATGCCCCTTAAAAAAACACACACGCGCATTCAAACACACACACGCTCATGATTGCGAAAAACATGATTTGAATTCAAGATGCCAAAATTTCAAATTTATATATATATATATATATATATATATATATATATATATATATATATATATATATATATATATATATATATATATATATATATATATATATATATATATATATATATATATATATATATATATATATATATATATATATATATATATATTTGTTTTCTTTTTTTTATAACATTTAATCTCCAAATTGATATTTATGCTCTCGATTATTCTAATAACTTTAGGGCTGAATTAAATTGAAAGTTTAGTGTGGAAGTATATAAGAAAGTATAGAGCGGATGATTTTACGCAAGGAATCCATTCATTGGGAAGAGACTTATGATAAAATGTATTCATTCTTCACTGCTTGGAGGCGGGAAAATAATCTATAACCAGGATCATTTTTCCTTCAAACAGAAAACATATACAGTATTTTTTTTAATGCAAAACATACCAAAGCAAAAATGTGTGTATGCTTATTATAAACTAAATAACTTTCCTTCGTCAAAAAACATTTTAAATCATAAGCATAAAACGATTCTAACAAATACGGAAATTTTAATAAAAATGCATACGTGCATATGAAATGTATAAATTTCTTAATGTATTCTAGATATCTTAAAATTGCAGTAGTGTAATATGAAAATCTCATATGATCAGCTCGAAAATTGTTTATTATATAGCTCATTGTCTTTAAGGAGTCAACGTTGCCTTGAAAACTTTGGTAGATGGGTTGATGTAAAATACCCATTATGTTACAAGTTAATGCAAAAACACAATTGCTTAAGAAAAAATGCCTTTTTATTTCCGTCAAATAAAAGTAATGAGGATTAAGCCTTTTTTTTTTAATATCAAAATGCTCTTACACAAATCGTTTTTTTTTTCTTTTTTTTTCTTTTTACCAAAATGTATTGTACTCAATACCATGAAATGCAACATGTTTTAACATTTTGTAAATCAATTAATTCTATTAATGTGAGTTATCAAAGCCCAGAGCTTAATGACAAAATTTACACACACATACGCAGAGATATTTCTATGTACCAAATCAAATTAATTTCTTAATTTGGAACGTATTCATTAATAAAGTTACAGGGGCAAAAAGTTCCCTTTGGGTTCAGCAGATTTGGGTTCAGTTGAATAATTCTTTTAATGATAATTAAGTTCAGGTGTGAATAGTGAATGTGTTTTTTTTTTTTACTATAAAAATAATACCATGGTATTATAACACAGTAACACCATAATGTGTTTCAAAAAATAGTACAACAACGTCCTATTTCTATAAAACGCATTTTTTATAAACAATAAATTGCACATAATCAATTAACTCTTCTCTTTTGACTCAGGTGAAAATAAAAGTGTTGCGAACATCTTAAACACTATAAAATATATTTTAAGAAAATCATGAATCAGCAAGTATTAGATACAGGCATACAAATTACTAGCGAACAGGTTGAAGTTTCAAGAAATCCGGCTATTCGTCAAACTAAATTTATGAGAAATAAATCTAACGAGCTGATGTGTGCATCACATGACTTCCTTTTACTCCAATTTAATGTCATTTCTTCATTATTGGCAATTTTAATGTGATTCAATTGTTTACGCTTTAAATATCACCAACAGTGGCCATATTGAAAACAAATAAAAAGAAACATCGCAAAATTTGTCGCCAAGTTGGCGACAAAACTCGACGACCAAAAGACCGGCGATGTATCGCCAAGTGTCCGACAAATTATAACACCACTTGAGTTTACATCGAAATTAACAATGATTTCTCCCAAAAAGGGGCAAAAGCCCCTTTGGAGCATCCGAATGCAACCAAAAAGAGAGGTACACAATTAGACCCCACTAGGAGTCTAAGTACCAAATTTTAACTTTCTAGGACATTCCATTCTTGAGTTATGCGACATACATACACACATACGCACATACATACGTACATACAGACGTCACGAGAAAATTCGTTGTAATTAACTGGAGGGTCGTCAAAATGGATATTTCGGGTGTCTGTAGGTTCCTAGGCATATATCCACGTGTGGTCGAAAAAAAAACTCAAAATTCATTCATGGGTGAGAAAAATGGAAATTAAGGTCGATTTTTGAGTGAAATTTTTTTCGCGAATGCAATACTTCCTTTTTTGTAAAAGGAAGTAAAAATTGAAATTCATGAACTGCTGACAACAGCAAACTTTATGTCTATAGAAAAATAATAACTCAACAGAACTGAATCTATCCACAAAACTTTTCAAGAAAACAGAACTTTGAGCAGCTAGTGATATAGCTAGTTTATATGAGGCTTTTTATCTGTTCCTTTCAAACTGAAGAAACTATCTGAAAAAAAAAAACTTTGTTTTATGTTGCTTTTGGTGAAGTCTCGCAAATCTTCCTAAATCCGCCTCTAAAAAAAGCCTATGAAAAGAACAGAGTCATATCACGATGCCTTATTAAGGTTTCAATGGAGGCCTTCGAAATTGGGAGTCTTTTACGGCATTTGGAGAACACGGGAAGCTCAAGCAATCCGATTCCATTTTTACAAAGCACAGATATAAAAAAGAAAATGGGTAATTTCTACGCTTGCCTTCCATATACTTGACTGGTTTTGTTATAAGAATGTCGAGCTAATTTCGAGTTAACAAATCTCAATAAAAAATGATAAATCACAGTTAGAGGTGCGACATTGATAGCAAAACATCGATGTTTCAAAACATCGATGTTAGAAATTAAAACATAGATGGTATTGATACATCGATCAAAAAACATCGATGTTTCCAAACATCGATGTTTTAAAACATCGATCTTTTTATCAATGTATAACATTTATTCCTGAATATACTAAACTAATTTAAGCAATACAAAAAAATACGTACACGACGTATATATTAAAAATACTGAACCTCAAATTATGAACATAATTTAATAAGAATAATTTCGCAACATCTTCATATTATAGTAGGACAAAAATTGATAATAAGACAATATTTTCAAACTGAATGAAACTAAAAGTAAATTTACATCAAAAAAGAATCTAAGAAAAACTGTATCATAGCACTTACCGTCAGTTGAATGATGAGAAAAAGTTGTGCTAATTATTTAAAAAATGCAAAATTAATTCTAACAATTATTTTTAAGAGCAAGAAATATGTGTTGTACTGTTAGTTAATAATTAAACACAAATTGTAAGTAATAGAAGAAAGACTTGTTGGGTTGTTCTAGTAATCTTCTACCATCTTGTTGTCTTCCCAAAAATCATCCTCTGCACAGAAAAATTGATCTTATAAAATGGGTGCAAAAAAAAAAAAATTATTTTTTTTTTTTAGCAACTCCATAAGTAAACTTATTACCTAAAGAGGAAATTGGAGCAAATTTTATGATAATTTTCATTAAGATACAAAAAACATCAACATCGAAACCATAACATCGAAAGTAAAACATCGATGCTAAAAACATCGACGTTTTCACAAAAACATCGATGTTTCCTAAACATCGACATCGATGTCGCGGCCCTAATCACCCCTAATCGCACACCACAGTATGTTATTTTAACTAATAATAAAGCTCAAAGTTTGTCTGGATGTCTGGATCTCTGTCGGGATATCTGTCCGGATCTCTGTCGGGATCTCAGTCTGGATGTCTGTGACGCGCATGGCGCATAAACCGTTCGGCCTATTTTCATGAAATTTGTAACAAAATTTGTTTGTAGCATGAAGGAGTGGAACTTGAAGCGATTTTTCGAAAATTCGATTGTGTTCTTTTTCTATTCCAATTTTAAGAATATTTTACGGAGCAAATTATCATAACATGGACGAGTAAATTACCCAATTGTCATGGGCGATCAAATGAACATAGCAAATTGGCGAGAAATTCATAATTCATTAATAATCCTATTTGTAAATATACAGGCGAACCAAATGACCTTTTAGTTTTCCACTACGGGTAAAGCTGTGCGGGTACCGGTAGTTTACAATAAATTTACACAGCTTTATCATCTCAAATCAAACCTTAGATCAACTACGAATGTATCCAAGACCCTCGGTCTGATCATTTGAGCAGCTCTCCCGTTCACTGGTTTATTAACTTCGATGAGATTTCCTGTTTCATGGAGAATTGCTGAGTAAATTCTTTTAAATTCTATGTAATAGCCCCTTCATGGCATTCTTTCCTACCTACACTAAAAAAAAATCCGAAACGTTACTGATTACCTCCATGGAACGTTGCAGGGTTTCGAGGATTTTCACCCATTTCCCCGTAAAATCAAGTACCTTTGCAAAAAGGTTTCCTGAATTGCTTCAAGTTGCACAATGCAGACTCCTCGCTGGTGCGAAAAATATTTTTAGCTTAAAGTTTAAAGATTAACTGAGTATTTATTCAGTGTATCGTCTTTAGTTCGATTATGGCCCGTCCACGTTCACTAAGCTCTAGCCGCGTTCACAACACACTTTTCGATCCGGTTAATCCCCGCTCTGGCTCCGCAAAAGAACGATTGAAAAATTCCCCGTTTCCATGCAAACAGAAGTTTCCCATTGAGCCACAGAAAGCGATTTTTACCCAACCTCCTTAGCGGCTATAGACGAACTCTTAGACTAATAATAAGAATAGACCGAGCTATGGCAACCCTTTTGCTGCTCATAAACCAAACCATGTGACTGGTGGATATCCTAGCAACAGCGGGCGTTGATCGTTGCAGACGATCAACGCCCGCGAGAAATAAAATAAATAGAATTGATGGAACACGGAAGAATGATCTTTTATGGAGTCCGATTTGTAAATTTGTTATTCTATATTTTGTTGATATAGTGTGTTTTTCGTTTAGGTAGTACTGTGCATTTTCTTTAGTCAATTTTAATAACTCTCTAAGCAATTAAAGATGCAAGCGCCCAAAAAGAATCGGCAGACGGTAAGAGTTTTACCTACGATTTCAATTTAAGATACCGATTAGTACATTTTTGCGTTAACGCAAAACGTTTACGCAGTTATGTTCACGCCCAACGCTGACGTAGCAGTTCCAAATAAAATAAAAATTACTGAAAACTGTGATCAAAAACTAATTACTAATGTCAAAATAATGCATAACTAAAAGAAAAACAGTTCAATCTCTGCACCTGGAAAAGAAAATATAATGAAAACACATTACGTCATAAAGTACATGTCGAGTGCCAAACTATAGATAATCCTGCCATCTAGCAGCCATGCTGCGAAAGTTTTCGCCAAGTCTCCCACCAGTCACATGATGTATCCATGAACCAATTTTTTCATGAGCAAGTCTGGGAAAGCTCGGTCTACTCTTATTATTAGTCTATGGACGAACTTGTTTCGCGTAATGCATTCTGGGTAAAATTCTGCTTTTCTCCCTGAAGCAAGCAGGAGGAGAAAAAATCCACATATACCCCGCAAATAACCGGAAAGCGGTGAAAAGCAGGTTTTCCGGGGTCGAAAGTGTCCATGGAAATGGCCCTAATGAGTGAATAAGTCTCTGGATAGCTGCAGCTTTGCAAGACAGGAATTGCAGGCAAGGGATATGCTTAATGCTTACTTGCAGTTCTGCCTTATCGCTTTGGCCATGGTTGCATTGATGCTTCTGATGGAGCTTTCTTAGTAACCCAGGAAGGTTCTAATCAATTGTATACAACCTACCGAGTTAACCTTGATGGCTCTAGACTAGCTTTAACCATTGAAATATCCATATTCTTCAGAAAGATTCAAAGCTAATTTCAGGAAGGTTACTGATTTTTAGCGGAAAACGTTCCTGGTTTTTGCAAGATACTACTAGCAAAAATTCACCACTTCAGCATCCCATTATTTTCCAGAAAAGTTTCTGAATTGTTTTTAGAGTGTATATATATGTGTAAAAATGGTTGTACGTAGGCTGTGAATGTGCCTTATGCAAATCTACAGTTTATGTCGGACCATTGCAAAAATTGGAACAGAGGTTTTTCGATGCTCAGGAACTCACGCATGGTGATTTCGATCCCTATGGGATGGCACCTCCACAAGAGGGGGGGGCGCACGAGGAAATCCGTGAGACGGAGTATTTACCTTTATTAATTACAATGACTAAGTTTTAACAACTTTAAATTTAAATTTTGAGTCGTAAAAATGCCTTTTTTTACACGTTGACGGGAAATTCAACACTTTTTACTTCATTTTACAAAAAAGAAAGTATTGTATTCGCGAAAAAATTTTCACTCAAAATCCGGCCTTAATTTCCATTTCGCTCACCCCCGAATTAACGTTGATTTTTTTTTTTTTTCAACCCGACCACACATGGATAAATACCTAAGAACTTAGAGACACCCGAAATATCCATTTTGACATTCATCGTGTAAATTACAACGGCTTTTCTCGTGACGTCCGCATGTACGTATGTATGTATGTGCGGATATGCGTATGTGCGCATGTGCGTATGTATGTCGCATAACTGAAGAACGGTAAGTCCTAGAAAGTTGAAATTTGGTACGTAGACTCCTAATGGGCTCCCTTGTTGTGCACCTCCCCTTTTGATTGTATTCGGGTGTTTCTAAAGGGGTCTTTTGTCCCTTTTTGAGGGGAAATCATTGTTAATTTCGATGTAAACTCAAGTGGTGTTATAATTTATGCAAACACTTGGCAATATATCGCCAAGTTTTGTCGCCAACTTGGCGACAAATTTGGCGTTTTTTTTTTTTTTTTTTTTTTTTAAATCTGATTTCAATTTGGCCATTGTTGATGATATTTAGAGAGTTAACTATTGAATCACATTAAAATTGCCTATAATGGAGAAATAACTTTAAATTGGTGTAAAAGGAAGTCATGTGATGCACACATCAGCTCGTTTTCTTTTATTTAAGTCTGATACTTGAACGTACCAACGTACGAATATAAATAGTTTTCTTCCCTTTTTTTCTGCTCCTAACATTGTTTTCTTTCGCTATAAGAATGAATATGCTAAGCCAGGCTTAACAGAAAAGGGTATAGTCCAAGAGCCCAGGACCTCCAAACCTTACTTATTTTCTGAGTAACAAAATGTGTGGTAAAGAAGAGTTAGTATGCAATTTTGGGACCTACGCATGCCTGCTAGATTGGGACAGGAGTACCCAAGGGGAGGGGATCATGACGCAGACTGCGCCATTGAAAATTTTAGGGAGGTTGGGGTTTAGCTTTTGGGGGGTCTTTACGACAGTTAGGGGGTTCGCGCTTTCTCTTAAAGGAGTGGGCACCCCTGGAATTGGCGGAGAGCCAATTTTCAGGAATCAGGTGTTGAAGGTGCGCAAAAAAATTAGAACTTAACGTATTTTTGAGCTGATTTTATGCATGTTTTACAGAACACGTGTTTTACGATAACTCGTAAAAAATACTGCCAGACACTTCCCGTACGCTGAAGTTGCTGACAGACGCTCACAGGTGCGCAAAAATAACGTATCTTTGCCAATTCCATGTCAAGTGAACTAGTGCTCCCTACCCAACTATCTATAAATCAAAATAAATGCCGAAAAAAATCTAATTTTTCAAAACTATATCCATCAATTGAAGCCTCACAGAAATTGAGACATGGAGAAATGGCTTCCCTGAAATATCTGGAATATGCTTGCGTCAGTCTCAGCCCCGGACTCCTCACCCTTCGTGATATGACATCTTAAGTTTTAACAATTTAGGATAAACATCAACACATTTTAAGAAAAGTATTGACTGTTTGTCATAGACTAGGTTAAAATCTTATTTCAAAATCAAAATAGAAAATGATAAAGTCTATTTGTCCTTTACTTTTTTTTAGCATAAACTACTTTAAATTATTGGTTCTATTGGATTCCTCCTTTTACATAACAAAGCCAAAACCTTTTGAAATTTTGTGCTCGTTTCTTGACAATTTTGAATATCTTACGAAGAAGCACTTAAGTAAGTGCAAGGTTGCATTTTCATCCGGATAAAACCTAATGGCTCAACATAAATCCTTGATTTTCATAAAAGAAAACGAAAAGGTTTTTCCGTACGTCTTAAACTTCCTTAACATTTCGCTTTCTGAAATATTCACTTGGCCCTTTTCAAAAATTCTTTTAAAAAGGCAGCGTGAAAAGTTTTGTAGGTTCTCTTTTCTTTTAGTTTCCGATTCCAGTTTTTTTCTCTTTAGAAGTCAATTGATTAAATTAACAGAATATACTCTTAATAAACAATGTTGTTGTTGTGTCAGCTAGGCTGGAAATTAGGGGTCCGCTGCTTCACTTTTCCAACTGTATCGTATTTGGTGTGAAGTTCGACTTCACAGTACACACACGCCATAAGGACCCGTTTATAGGGTAGACAACTATCCACAGCAGCACAATAACACTTTCACACAAAGGAAGGATAAGGACAAGAGACAGCAAGTATATCCCCGAGCCGGGATTCGAACCCGAGACCTCCCTATCGCCGTCAGACTTAACTTGATAAAAGGTTTTCAGATGAGTAAAAATTGGTCAAAAAACGGTTTTTCATTCATTGTATCTCTAAAAACTAGACCTTTAACTGAACAGTTTCCCCTTTTTTTACTAAAAAATGCATATTAAAAACGCATATGAAAAATGCATATAAAATGCATGAGTAAAAATGCATATAATATTTTAATTTTTAATACTAATACCATTTCAAATGAATTATAAGACCGTTTTTGTGGTGAATTTGTATTAAAAACTAAATTGTTTATTCAATAATGAAATTTGCTATAGTAAAACAGAAAAAGTTGATTTTCAAAAAACTAATTTTCGACATAATTACAAAATTCAAACTGCTCCTAGCAAACGAATTATTATTTAAATTTGCTGAAAATTTTGTGTCAAGTATTTAAGTGGTTTGTTAACATTTTGTTGTGAAAGATTTTTCTGTTTGATTAGTTTTGGGAAATATATTTGCTATATTTTATTGAAATATGAACATTTTTTATCGAAAACGTCTAGTTTTTGGCTTTTTTCCCCATTATTTATCTTTACCACAAAGTTCTTAAAAAGTAATTCCAACATTCTAATTTCGGTTGCCTTACGTATCATATTTAGCTAGTATTTTATACTTTTGATGAAATTTCATCTGCAAGGAGTAATATGATAAAAACGTTATAAAATCTAAATTTTAATTTTAAAAAAATTAAATTTTAAAATAATTCAATGAAATTTTATATTTGAGTTGGTATTAGCATCATGTAACTATGCTGAAAATTTCAAAGAAGTTCATTGAAAATTACTTTAAAAAAATTGAAACCCCCGTATCGCCTCAGACTTAACATATACAAAGAATACACAATAAAAACATAAGAGTCATTTATAAAAAGTAAAAAGAATTTGCGAAGAAAAAAATGAAGCAAACATCAAAACAGTTTTCAAAAAAAAAAAAAAAAAGAAACGAACTACTTGCAATTAAACGGCAACTTGTTCTGAAAAGTAAAAACGAATTCGATTCTCAAACAACACGTAATGTTTGAAGTTGGCGGAAAGTTATGAACAAAGTTATAATTACCGTTACATTGTCTCCAACTTAATGTATGCAAATGTTGTGAAATTGAAGAAGGAATTTGCGCTGCGTCAGGGTCCATGTAATTTTAAGCTATGGTTATATACGATTTTATGCATTACTTCTGCGCTAACTTTAAATATATCTGGAAGCAGTAGTGATGGTGTTTGTGAGAATGAATTTTATTTTTTATTTTTTATCTTAATTTTCATAAACTATTAGGAGTTTCAAGATTCCTCCCCCCCCCCTCCCTCAATTACATCATCTTTTCAACGTTGGTTTAAAATAATACTAGTGCGGCAAGGGCGTGACGGTCAACCCTCCCTCTTTATCTTGCCCTTAGTTTAACACAATTACCCATTCTAATATGGTAGTTTATATACAGTTAAGCACTTAATAACAAAACACAAACACACACAGAAGGCAAATCCGGTCTGCTCTCTCTCTCTCTCTCTTCTGCACATTATATTGTGTATATATATATATATATATATATATATATATATATATATATATATATATATATATATATATATATAGCCAAGAGCCTGTTTTTTTTTTTTTTTTTTTCCTTTTTCTTTTGAGAGAAGCTTTCATCAAAAGTTCTTGTTAAAAGTTGCTGATGACAACTTATACTTCAAAACAGTGGTTTTCTTATTCATCAATTTTTTTAAATTAGAATCAACGTAAGCCTTATAGTTTAAATGAAAATTGCTGATTTTTACGTATTCATATGGAGCAAGTTAGGTCAACAAAGACACGGGACCTCAGTTCAACCTCTCCATTGGTTGAAAAAATGTCATGAAAATTGGATCCTTCGGGATAAATTATAGGGGATGAGCAAAAATTAGCTTAAAAAACATAAAGAACAAATTGATAATCTATTCTATTTTAAAGTCGGTTAAAGCTGTGATTGACATTTGAACAGGAGGTTTAGCTAAACACATATACCCCGATATAGTGGAAAAGGGTGAGTTTTAAAAGCCATGTAGATTTCTGTGAAAGAGAATTTTAAAGAACAACCTCTGTGGTGTAGTCTAAGAGCCTCTGTTTGCATCTGTGGTGCCTTCAAAAATATAGAGTGTGTTCGTTTTTTCGAATTAATGAAAAGTAACAATTATTTTCTTTAAGCTGTAAGTAGTAGCTTTTAAGCCGATGGAAGGGTAAAACTACATGCAACATTTCAACAGCCCGGTTATTACATCCAGAGACTGCAGTTTCGTCCTCGTTATAGACTCCTCCGTCTGGAATAATCAATAACCAAGCGGGTGGCAGATGTCATTTTATTGAATCTGAGAGTGCCAAGAAACTGGTAGCTAAAATATATTTAGCACACCAGCTAGAATCCGCAGCAGTGGTGAGGTTCAACACGTCAATTGAAGGCAAAGTTCTCAAGCCAGGGTCAAGAAAGAATTATCTTTACTAATAATAAAGCTGAAAGTCTATCTGTCTGGATCTCTGTCTGTCAGGATCTCTGTGACGCACATAGCGCCTAGACCGTTCAGACGACTTTCATGAAATTTGGCTCAAAGTTAGTTTGCTGCATGGGGTTGTGCATCTCGAAGAGATTTTTCGAAAATTCGCTTTTGTTCTTTTTCTATTTCAATTTTAAGAACATTTTACCGAGCAAATTATCACAACGTGGACGAGTAAATTATCATAAGATGGAAGCGTATCCACAGACTGCAGTTTCTCTATTGTTATATATAGTCCACTAGTGGTACCCGCACGGCTTCGCCCGTAATAGAAAAATTAAAAGGTCTTTTGGTTCGCCTGTATATTTACAAATAATGTATGGTGAATTTTCTCGCCAATTGACTTGTACCCATGTTACTGTTCCACGTTATGATAATTTCGTATCTCGCTAATTGGCTTGTGCCCATGTTACGCTTCCACGTAATGATAATTTCGTATCTCGCCAATTGACTTGTGCCCACGTTATGATAATTTCGTATCTCGCCAATTGGCTTGTGTTCACGTTACGGTTCCACGTTATGATAATTTCGTATCTCGCCAATTGGCTTGTACCCATGTTACGGTTCCACGTTATGATAATTTCGTATCTCGCCAAATGGCTTGTGCCCATGTTACAGTTCCACGTTATGATAATTTCGTAATTTACTCGTCCATCTTATGATATTTTTGTTTCTTAATATTGGAATAGAAAAAGAACCACATCGAATTTTTGAAAAATCGCTTCGAGGTGCACACCACCATGCTACAAACTAATTTTGTACCAAATTTCATGAACATCGGTCGAACGGTCTAGGCGCTATGCGCGTCACAGACATCCTACAGACATCCTCCGGACAGAGAGACTTTCAGCTTTATTATTAGTAAAGATAACAAGAATGAAACTGTAGTCTTTAATGTCATAACCGGGAAGTCGGTATATTGCAAGTAACGAATTAGTTTAAAAATCTCTCTTGTAGCGATCCCAAACCTCCTTCAATTTTTTCCTAGGATCCGAAATTCAAATCAAACGCACATAAAATAAAAATTTGTTACAAGGTTTCTATCCTTTAGGTATGATGAAGTAGTTTAGTTTTGAAAATTCATAAAGCATGCTGTTCTCGAGGTTCGTCGGCTGCTTTAATAATTGATTTCAAAAAAGGAAGTATCGGGTCTTCATAACAATACTTGCCACAGTAAATATCCCCTACAGAGAGAGAACGACTTTCTAATAGCTTCGAGTTCTTCCATTCACGGCTCAATATTTTAAAGAAGATTGTCGATTAGAAATTCCCCTCTCAAAGCGAAGTTTAAAAGAGGCTCGTAACTTAATTTTAGAGGCTGAATATTTAATGAATCTGGAAGGTATTAGGAGAATAATTCAACATTAAAAAGAGGTTGTGCATCACCAGATTTCCACTAAAATGCAGATCTGAGCTGATAATCGGCTTTTCGCTAACAGCAAAGTTGAATGATTTAGTTAGTTCTTAAATAAATGATAATCTAACTTAATCGTATGTATGTAGACGCTTCTATTATGTTGATGGACATCGTAATGCATCGTGAAACAATAGTTAATCTTATAATTATATGAATTTCTATTTCACGTTTAAGAATGAAGTTATGCACTGGATTTTTTCATTTTTAAGAAAATACAAACTTGGTATTGATAAATTCAAAACAAAATGCCCATTTCATTCATTCTCGTAGTCGAAAACAATGGACCTGATGCAAGCTTCAGACCTTCAAAAATGCCAAAGGAAGAAAGGCGAAGAGTTATGAAAAACAAATAATGAATTAAACTAAAGAATTACAAATAACTAAATAAATAATTACTAATTAAGGAAGCTCTCTCTCTCTCTCTCTTTTTTTTTTTTTAAACCAGCATAGAATGTCTAAAACTGCATTTTTTGAACTTCAAATTTGGACATTTTCCGGAGGAGCGCCTCCGGACCCTCCTTTTCATGTCACAATCGGAAATAACTGGCAATGGCTTACTTGAAGTTTGCATTTCGTTAAACTATCGGGGGATGGCCCCAAATCTCTCCCTCCCTTTACATCCATGGAACGTCTAAAATTGCTTATCGAACTAAAAACTTATAAAATTTGCGGGAGAGAGCCACCGGATCCCCCTCTCCTGAGCACAACGAATATGATGTGCAATTGGATTTAGGAAACTTCAATTTCAAAAAGTGTTCGGGGGAGACTCGCCAGAACCACCTCCCCCCCCCCTTTTAACATGAAATATAATTTAAAACTGCGCTTTCTAAACTTCAATTTTGAAAAATTTGCCGGAAGGTAGCCCCCCACTCAGAGTTGCTAAACTACCCGTATTTTAAGGGACTGCACCTTATTTAGAAATACTATCTCAAATCCGAGGAAACTTTGATACGGACGGCTAAAATCTCGTATTCTAGCTAAAAGCAATACTTTATTTTAGGAATAAGTTACATGAATAAAACACAAAATACGAAATTAAGAGAGATAAGAAAATCATGGGTGGCAGCAAACGTAAAACCTTCTTAAAGCATACTGTTTTTCTGTTATGATGTTTGTGTTCTGTTTAGTTAGTTAAAGCATAATTCATTGTCAGATCAAGAAAAATAAGTTGCAATAAAATTTATCGCAGCTTGAAAACCCAAAAAAACTTGAAAAGAATTGCTACCGCAGTAAAATAAAGTATTAAATATGATTTTTTAAAAAAATACCGTATCACCCCGCAGTAGCCGGCATGCCGCAAAATTCGAGGGTCATCAGATTTTCAATAACCCTTGCCTGGTCCTTTCTGGCATGCCGGAAAAATCAAGGTGAGAAAAAAAATTAACACAATAAAAAATACATGTTCAGCTTAAAAAAGAATATTAGTTCTATACATATATTATTAGTACTAATAAACAGTTTAATTCTGGAAAAAATATTTGCTAACACTGTCATTTGTTATTTCAACAAGAGAAAAATATTGTTTAATAACGAATAATTTTACAAACATTAAAACTAAGCGAACATTTCAGCAGTAAGTTATCACCCCTAAACCAGTGCTAAAGAATTTACCATAGCTATTCAATAAATAAAAATTAAACTTGCCTCTCTAAAAGGAACCTAAAATATTTTTTTTTTTTTAATTATGAACAAATCGCAGTAACAATGATTGCTTCTGAAATAATTACTTAATTCTTAGATAATTAAATCCGTTAATAATGACCTACTATAAATAACAAGCACATATATGCAATACTTTTTTTTTTTTTTTGAGCAATCACGATTGCTTATTGCTTTCATTTGACTGTTTTGAGGTCATATCATTTTATTTTCCCGCCAGCACCCTCTGCACCATCACCGTCCACCGGCCGCCTCACGATGCTATCGCGAAAACCTACACACACACGCATACATACACGCACGTACACACACACGCATACATACACGCACGTACACACACACGCATACATACACGCACATACCGTACACACACACGCATACATACATGCACGTACACACACACACGCATACATACACGCACGTACGCACACACACACACTCACACACACACACATACCCACATACACATATATACCATATACACAAACACACACACAAACATATACACACACACGCATACATACAGACACCTACACATACACACACACCTACACACAACTACCCACACACTCATGCCTGCACACAGACACAAACCCGTATGCCTACACACACATACACATACCCCCTACACCCAAACACACATACCCCCCACACACACACAAGCACACAAGCCTACATACGCACACACAATCGTGATTGCGAAAAACATAATTTGAATTCAAGAGGTCAAAATTCAAATTAATTTTTATTTTATTTATTTATTTATTTATTTATTTATTTATTTTTTAAAGAAGACTATTTTCAGGATTTATTTATTTTTCGTCTTACACTGGTTTGCTTTCTGATTGAACTGTGCTTTCTTTTCTAAATGAATATTATTTTGTTGCTTATACTTACTTGTTATTTTAGTTTATAGGTAAGGATGAAGTTCGATTTTTAATCTCGTCAAAAGGATGTTTTTCGCGTTCTGCCAGTAAAAAAAAGAAAACAAAGGAAATTAGCTATTGTTTCTTATAGTTATTACTGTCGCAGGGAACGCCGGGTATTTTTGCTTGATTTTTCTGTGCTATTTACGATCTTTTGAGGGTTTGTACCCAGGAGTCAGTAAGCTCATGAGGATAGAATTCATCATTAAATCATCTATTAGATATGCCACGTTAATGAGCACCCGAGCAACGCCGGGTAATAAGTTAGTTTTGAATAAATATACACATGTATACGACATTACAACATTTTTCATGTGCCGACACTTTTCTGCTTTAGCGTAGTGTTTTTGAAAAACCCTATAGTTTTTATGAAGTATAAAAGTCTTGGATTCAAGGGCTACTAATGTTTTAAATAAATAATAATTAAAAATTTTGGGAAAATTAGGAACGTGGTGAAAAATAAATCATCGCTCAGAAATAAACAAAAACAATTTCTGGAGTCGAAACTATAAGAGAAAAAATTATTGAGAAATTGATAGTATTGAAAATAATCATATGAGCATTAATCGACTCTGCCGGAGAATCAGTCGAGTATCAAAAGTCGATTATTCGGCCAATTCGCGTATCGGCGCTTTCACTCTCCTCTCTACTCGAACCGCATCCTACTCGCTCATCCCACTGATCTTGCGCATCCTCGTTTACCCCATTCATCAAATTAACTGGTTGTTTGTGCTGCCATCTATCGTCCGGTAAGAGATGGAGAGTAAAAAATTTTTTACCCTTGCGGAAAATTTCAAAAACAGGTGTAAATGAACAGAAAAAAAAAATTAAAAATAAATCAAATTTAAAAATGCGATGAAACCTATTTCGTAATTGGTTCGGTTTCACGACGAATGTGCCCACTTTTGGCGAAGACTTTTAACCTTCACAATTTTACATTTCGCAGCATTTTACATTACAATCGAGCTTGCACACATTGACAAAAAGCCGGTTGGTTACTGGTACTTTAAAACCACGATAAAGAATTTTTAAAAAAAAAGCGAATCATTGCAGGTAAAATTTTGAACATAGTAGGGGAGGGTGGGGGCACAGTGAGACGAAAATTAAAAAAAAAAAAGGAATTTGGAAATTTTGATTCTATAAGAAAATTTGGAAGGTGAAGGTAATGCAGCTTCAGTACACAAACTTTTTAGACGGAACACTTTTCATTACTATTTAAAGTTTTTGACATAATATGAAACGAGCTGATGTGTGCATCACATGACTTCCTTTTACTCCAATTTAATGTCATTTCCCCATTACTGGCAATTTTAATGTGATTCAATAGTTTACTCTCGAAATATCACCAACAGTGTCCAAATTAAAACAGATTTTTTTTAAAAAAAATCGCCAAATTTGTCGCCAAGTTGATGACAAAGCGGCGACCAAAAGACTGGCGATATATCGCCAAGTGTCCGACAAATTCTAACACCACTTCAGTTTGCATTGAAATTAACAATGATTTCCTCCCAAAAGGGGGCAAAAGACACCTTTAGAGACACCCGAATGCGACCAAGAGGGGAGGTGTACAACTAGACCCCACTAGGAGTCTACGTACCAAATTTCAACTTTATAGGGCTTTCCGTTCTTGAGTTATGCGACATAAATACGCACATACATGCATACGTACATACAGACGTCACGAGAAAATTCGTTGTAATGAGCTCGGGAATCGTCATTATGGATATTTCGCGAGTCTATACGTTCTTAGGCACTTATCTACGTGAGGTAGAGTTTAAAAAAATAAAAATTCAGTATTCATTCGGGGGTGAGTAAAATGGAAACTAAGGTCAATTTTTGAGTGAAATTTTTTTTGAGAATACAATATACTTCCTTTTTTGTAAAAGGAAGTAAAAAGAAAACGTAAAATTTTGTCTCACTGTATGACTGTACCCCACGCATGGGACACAGTGAGACAGCATATAGGGCTGAGTGAAACATGATGTGTTCAACTAAAATCAACATCAACATCTGATACAGATGGTTAAATGAAAACAGTCAAAATTGTTTTACTTTTGCGCAAAATACTAATGTATAAGTCTTCATCGTTATCAGCTACCATTACACTATATTTCTGACATACAAAAAAAAAAAAAAAAAACCTGTTTGATGGCAAATTGTATCAAAACTTCAAATATCTAGCAATGTAGCTCTTCAAACCCAGAAAGTATAGATTTTCACACATGTCAATATGGTCTGATAAAATATCACATCCCAAATTAATTTTTCCTACCTCATCATTTGTGTCAAATAAGTCAACGTTTTTTCGATATATTTGATGGGGAGTTTTTTCCCCCCATTTCTCTTTTTGTGCTTTTTTCTTCCAAAATTTGTTTTCCAGGAGTATCACTTGCAATGATACTTTTACCCTTTTTATGCTCTTTCTTCATTACTCAACCTTTTTCGGATATCCTCTGAAACACAAAGCTATTCGGAACTCGAGCGCTCGAATACGCTACCTTGCGGTGATTTACAAAACTGCCGAATGAACTAAAACATTGCCACGTTTTAGTTCCATGTGTGTCTGTTGACGTAAACACAGGCAGTTTGTTCTGAGTATTTATTAACGCAATCGATGTGTCTTAGTTTGCTTTCAGCTACAGAAATTAATTCGTCCCCTAAGAGTATTCTCGAGCTTCTCAAAATAATGTTAGTTTTCCTTATTTCTTTCAAAAAAGTATTAAATGGTGGACGCGTAAACAAGAAAACTCTGGATTAACAAAATTGGATAACGTTATACCAGGTAAAATTTTTTATTGTATGAATTTGTAAGAATATGAGCTTTTTTAAATCTTAAATTAATTTAACTAATCATATTTTACAGCAGCATTTAGTTGGAATGGACAGTATGCAAAATATTTTCTTGGATTTATTATCGTAGAACAAAATGAAAAATGTTTAACCGAGAAAGAATTTACTTTATTCCTTTTATTCTCAGCTGAAAGGTTTCGCCAAATTTGTTTAGGGTTATAATTTTGGTATTGTGCGAGCAAAGTAGCCTTGGCGAGATTTCGCGTTTTTAGTTAAACCATTTTTAATTTTTATCGTGAGTGGAATAAAATGGTAGTAAGATTACAGAATTCGATAAGTGAAAAGAAATAATGGTCAATCAACTGAAAAGAAAACTACCACCATATATCCGTGAGAATTTTGTTGATGATTTGCATAACATGACACAATTAAATCGTAACTCAGAAATTAGAAAAATCGAAACAGAAAATTTTTAAATGAACCGATTAGGGAATTCGAGAGAAATAACTCAGCTACAAATGGAAAAAAATAAGCGCTAGCCAAGCAAGGCAAAGAAGTATCATCTTCTTTCGATAATAATTTGTAATGTCATATTGAATTTTCTAGCATTAATTGTTGTTCTTGTCAGGCCACAATTATTATTTAGTTTTATCAAGAATTGATAAATATCGAATTCAACATCATGGAAATAGGTGCTTAGAACTACGAACTACGTAGTTTGCATTAATCTTTGACGTTTAGTAATGCTTCTTGAATTCTCATTTCTTTCTACGTGGGCCAGAATATCCACAAGACTTTGAAAATTAATTTAAAAAGAATAAAGCGAAAAAAATCATACGTACGAACAAAAATCACAACACTTTTAGCATTTTCTTCGTTACCATGTGCGTTTGTTTTAGTTTTCAATTCCGCCATTAGACAGTGACTTCAGTGCCCCCTATAGTTCGTTGCAGTTGCGAATAAGAACCTAAGAAACGAGCTGATGTGTGCATCACATGATTACTCCAATTTAATGTCATTTTCCCATTATTGGCAATTTTAATGTGATTCAATCGTTTACTCTCTACATATCACAAACAGTGGCCAAATTGAAACCAAATTTAAAATAAACTAGTATGTTGTGGCCATCACGAAACTTTCTTCTATATTTTTTCTTTTTCTGATCCCTCCCCATGCTTGACGAGGAAGTAATATTCCTAACAAAAACAAAATTACACATGCAAAAACTTGACGACCATCCCAATGTCTGAATTATTGTAAAAACAAAACAAAGAGCGAAAATTGAAAGTTACTTTAAAAGCCTTACTTGAATTAATTACAAATATTTTATTTATTAACAAACGTAAGATGGCAACAGTTAAAAAATTTAAATCATTGACATAATATTTCCGATCATTTCCATACAAATACTCGAGTTGGGTCACTTTCCGCAGGAGTGGAAAACTGCTATAATAATCACTATTCCAAACTAGTATGTTGTGGCCATCACGAAACTTTCTTCTATATTTTTCTTTCTTTTTTTTTTCTGATCCCTCCCCATGCTTGACGAGGAAGCAATATTCCCAACAAAAACAAAATGACACATGCAAAAACTTGACGACTATCCCAATGTCTGAATTATTGCAAAAGCGAAGCAAAGAGCGAAAATTGAAAGTTATTTTAAAAGCCTTGCTTGAATAAATTACAAATATTTTATTTGTTAACAAACATAAGATGGCAACAGTTCAAAATTTTAAATCATTGAGATAATATTTCCTATCATTTCCATACAATTAAAATCACGAGAAATACGCAGACGACAATCTATTACGATTTATCTTTCTTATTGTTGCATTAATAAAAATATTTTTATTCGCAAAAAAAAATCAACACCTCTTGGAGCGATCGGCGTCAAAATAGAACCAAAGCCTGTTTACATATGGATTCACATATATTCTAAATTTCAACCAGAACGTAGCATTACTTCTTGAGATAGGGCACTCAAAATGGAAAAAAAGAACGGGTGATTGCGCTACCCCCCTTTTAGCTGTTGACACAAAAATAAAATCAGTTCTTATACCCACTAAGGGCTACTTGCCGATAAATTTTTCTTTCATTCCGTTCATTATTTCTTGAGATACAGCAGTCACAATTGACGACAAAAAACGTTCTACAGCTCAACCCCCGTTTGAGTTATTGACACCAAAATTGAATCAGCACCTGTTCCTGTTAATACCAACCTATGGACCAAATTTCGTTTGATTCCGCCAGTAACTTCCTGAGGAATAACAAGCACGCGTAACTCGAAAAACGTCCCATTGCTCCACCCCCCTTGGAGGAATTCGCGCCAAAAACTAATGGGCACAAGTTCACATAGGGGCACATATGTGTACTAAATTTCGTTCGATTTCATGCGGTAGTTTTTGTTGTAGAGCGGCCACAAAAAACTGGTCACACACAGACGTGACACACATACATACACACACACACACACACACACACACACACATACATACACACACACAGACAGACAGACATTTTCCAAAAATGGTCGAAATGGACTCAGCACACCTCAAAACGTTCGAATCCGTCAAAATTCGAAATTCGAAAATTTGCACGAATCCAATACTTTCTTCTATATATTAGATATAGAAGAAAGTAAAAAGGAAAGAGCAACAGCGGAGCCGTCGGAATACCGACCAATCAGCTTGCTCTCTGCTCTCTCCAAAATTACTGAATTCTGCATTCTCAATAAACTTCTTGACTTTCTTGCGGATCACAACATCATACAAGCTGAACAATTCGGCTTCCGCAGGAAGTACTCTACAAACCACCAACTACTTAGAGTCACAGAACTAATCAGAGAGGCTGAAAAAAATCATCAGAAAACCATCGGGCTTTTCCTTGACATAGCGGAGGCATTCGATAGGGTTTGGATTGATGCGCTAATTTACAAACTTATACGCCTTGGGTTACCTCATGCACTCATAAACATTATCAGCTCCTATCTTATGAATAGGCACTTGATCGTTCGAGTGAGAGAAACTCTCTCAACACCTAGACACATACGGGTCGGGGTGCCTCCCCCCCCCCCCCAAGGCAGCCTCTTAGGCCCAACTCTTTACTCAATTTCCTCAAACGATATCCCACACATGGACAACACGCATCTTGCCATTTATGCAGATGACACCTGCATACTAGCCTCCGCTCAGGGACTTTATCAAGCCTTTTCAGCAATTCAAAACCACTTAACACATCTAGATATCTGGCTAAGGACTTGGAAAATCAAGGTTAATGCCAACAAAAGTATAGCTACCTGCTTTTTTACAAGAACAACTGAGCTCCCTCCTATTAAACTGCATCTTTATATCGACCCGATTGATTGGACTCAGCGGGCGAAATATTTAGGCATAACGTTCGACCGTAATTTAACCTGGCGACCTCACATTGAAGAGGTACGCAAGAAGTACCTCACTTCCAAAAAACCACTAAATTGTCTCCTGCACAAAAAAAGCGTTTTATCAACGGATAATAAACTGCTCATTTATAAGTCCTGCCTAAGACCCATTATTACCTATGGAGCGCCCATATGGGCGACTTCTGCAATCTCTAACTTTAACAGAGTTGAGAACTTGCAGAGAGTGATGGTTCGAGCGGCGTGCGACCCTCCCTGGTACGTCCGTACGGACAAGCTGGTGGAAGAGGTTGGCATCCCAACGCTCCACAACTTTTGCAAAAAGCTCGCCAAGAGATTTCACTACAACATCCCCCGTGTTGGCAATCCACTACTTAACATCCTTCCAAATTACGATCCATTGGACCCGGCAAATTCTCGCAGGCCTCGCGCTCTGCTAGCTTAGTTTCAAATTCGAAACGGGGTGAGTGAATCCCTTATCGGGTTCATACCTCGTTTCGACTCTAGTTATTGTGCTACACTCTGGCTGGGAGCATGCTCCTATCTATTTTCATTTCACTATTTTCTTTTTAAATTTCTTATCAACATTTTATCATTGTCTTAATTTTATTTTATTTTTATTCATTCAAATAGCCTAGAAATCCCCCACGGGGGAAAAAAGTATAAAACTTTAAAAAAATATGTAGGAAGCGAAAAAAAAAAATACTTAAACTTATTTAAATAAAGAAGAACTTTAGTTGAAATTTACTTTGAAGAGCCTTCGGCTAACCATTATGGTACTCCCGTTAGAGGAAGCCACATCTCTCGTACATCCACGCAACCATCTTCTGCGCCAAAATAAAGCCATGCCCCCAACCGGGGAACTATCAACATACCACACCAGAGGATAAGGGGCAGGGCCCCAGGTGCCTCAAGCAACGAACTTATATTTCCGTGGCATTTCCATACGATTAAAATCACGAGAAATACGCAGACGACAATCTATTACGATTCATCTTTCTTATTGTTGCATTAATAAAGCTATTTTTATTCGCAAAAAAAAAAAGCAACACCTCTTGGAAGTTGATTGGAGTCAAAATTGAACCAAAGCCTGTTTACGTATGGATTCACATATATTCCAAATTTTAACTAGAACGTAGCATTACTTCTTGAGATAGGTCACTCACAATGGAAAAAAAGAACGGGCGATTGCGCTACCCCCTTTTTAGCTGTTGACACCAAAATAAAATCAGCTCTTATACCCACTAAGGGCTACTTGTCAAACAATTTTTGTTTGATTCCGTTCGTTATTTCTTGAGATACAGCAGTCACAATTGACGACAAAAAACGTTCTATAACTCAACTCCCGTTTGAGCTATTGACACCAAAATTGATTCAGCACCTGCTCCTGTTAGGGGCAAAATGTGGACCAAATTTTGTTTGATTCCGCCAGTTACTTCCTGAGGAATAGCAAGCACGCGTAACTCAAAAAACGTCCCATTGCTTCACCCCCCTTGGAGGAATTCGCGCCAAAAACCAATGGGCACAAGTTCATATAGGGGCACATATGTGTACCAAATTTCGTTCAATTTCATGCGGTAGTTTTTGCTGTAGAGCGGCCACAAAACACTGGTCACACATAGACGTGACACACATACACACATACACACACACATACACACATACACACACACATACACACACATACACACAGACAGACAGACATTTTCCAAAAATAGTCGAAATGGACTCAGCACACCTCAAAACGTTTGAATCCGTCAAAATTCGAAATTCGAAAATTTGCACGAATCCAATACTTTCTTCTATATATTAGATATAGAAGAAAGTAAAAAAATCTCGAAATGTGTCGCCAAGTTGGCGACAAAACTTGGCGACCAAAAAACTGGCGATATATCGCCAAGTGTCCGACAAATTATAACACCACTTGAGTTTACATTGAAATTAACAATGATTTCTCCCCAAAAGGGGCGAAAGAACCCCTTAGGAACATCCGAATGCAACCAAAAGGGAAGGTGCACAATTAGGCCCCACTAGGAGTCTACGTACCAAATTTCAACTTTTTAAGACGTACCGTGTTTCAGTTATGCGGGATACATACGTACATACTGAAGTCACAAGAAAATTCATTGTAATTAACTCGGGGGTTGTCAAAATGGATATTTCGGTTGTCCGTATGTTTCTAGGCATATATTCACGTGCGGTCGAGTCGAAAAAAAAACTAAACATTCATTCGGGGGTGAGAAAAAGGGAAATTTAGGCCGGTTTTTGAGTGAAAATTTTTTCGCGAATACAATACTTCCTTTTACAAAACTAGTATGTTGTGGCCATCACGAAACTTTCTTCTATATTTTTCTTTTTTTCTGATCCCTTCCCATGCTTGACGAGGAAGAATATTCCCAACAAAAACAAAATTACACATGCAAAAACTTGACGACCATCCCAATGTCTGAATTATTGCAAAAGCAAAGCAAAGAGCGAAAATTGAAAGTTATTTTAAAAGCCTTGCTTGAATTAATTACAAATATTTTATTTGTTAACAAACATAAGATGGCAACAGTTAAAATTTTTAAATCATTGAGATAATATTTCCGATCGCATTCGATGGAGAGGTAAAAGCTATACACCTGGCTTTAGATCAGTTGAAATACCGTGATTTTAAACTTAAGGGATGCGTTGTCCTATCGGATTCTCAAGCGGCTATTGAGGCGATAGCATCGATAAAGAGCTGCAAATCGCAGGAAATTTCTGAATGTCGCAGTTTCATTAACGATCTGGTGCAGCAGAATATAAAAGTGGTGTTGCAGTGGATCCCTGCACACTGTGGGATTAGAGGAAATGAGCTTGCTGATGCTCTGGCCAAGAGGGGGTCTGCTATTATTCAACTACCAAATGAGCCAGTCTCATTCAATGCAATAAAGTTATATATGAGGAAAAAATCAAGAGTTTTTTTTTGGCAAGACCTAAAAGCTAGAAGCAACCACAAAGCTTGGTTTATAAACCGTGATTTTGTCCCTTCAGCACCAAGAGCAGAGTCAGTGGCTTTGTTTCGACTTTTAACTGGCCATGACTGTTTACCAAAACATCTTTACCGCTTAAGGATTGTGAAGAGTCCCAATTGTCCCCTTTGCAATTCAAACGAAGAAATGGACATTCGTCACCTGCACACTTGCACCCAGCTTTCCAGACGTAGCCTGTGTGACCGTTATTGGGAAGCAAGAGAGCGTATCGGCAGCTAAATATTTCACCCTATTGTTTCTGTATTTTTCCTTGTTCTGTGTATTGTGTTTGTTTTTGCTATTTTGTTCTTTGTAACCTTTTCTTCCTGCCAGCCATTGGAAATAAAAAAAATATTTCCGATCATTTCCATAGAATTAAAATCACGAGAAATACACAGACGACAATCTATTACGATTTATCTTTCTTATTGTTGCATTAATAAAAATATTTTTATTCGCAAAAAAAAAAAAAAATCAACACCTTTTGGAGCGATCGGCGTCAAAATTGAACCAAAGCCTGTTTACATATGGATTCACATATATTCCAAATTTCAACCAGAACGTAGCATTACTTCTTGAGATAGTGCAATCAAAATGGAAAAAAAGAACGGGTGATTGCGCTACCCCCTTTTTAGCTGTTGACACAAAAATAAAATCAGTTCTTATACCCACTAAGGGCTACTTGCCGATAAATTTTTCTTTCATTCCGATCATTATTTCTTGAGATACAGCAGTCACAATTGACGACAAAAAACGTTCTATAACTCAACCCCCGTTTGAGTTATTGACACCAAAATTGAATCAGCACCTGTTCCTGTTAATACCAACATATGGACCAAATTCTATTTGATTCCGCCAGTTACTTCCTGAGGAATAGCAAGCACGCGTAACTCGAAAAACGTCCCATTGCTCCACCCCCCTTGGAGCAATTCGCGCCAAAAACTTATGGGCACAAGTTCACATAGGGGCACATACGTGTACTAAATTTCGTTCGATTTCATGCGGTAGTTTTTGTTGTAGAGCGGCCACAAAAAATGGTCACACACAGACGTGACACATACACACACACACACACACACACACACACACACACACACACACACACACACACACACACATACACACACACACACACACAGACAGACAGACATTTTCCAAAAATGGTCGAAATGGACTCAGCACACCTCAAAACGTTCGAATCCGTCAAAATTCGAAAATTTGCACGAATCCAATACTTTCTACTTAGGTACACATATGTGACCCTATGTGAACTTGTGCCCATTGGTTTTTGGCGCGAATTCCTCCAAGGGGGTGGAGCAATGGGACGTTTTTTGAGTTATGCGTGATTGCTATTCCTCAGGAAGTAACTGGCGGAATGAAACAAAATTTGGTCCATATGTTGCCCCTAACTGGAGCAGGTGCTGATTCAATTTTGGTGTCAATAGCTCAAACGGGGGTTGAGTTATAGAACGTTTTTTGTCGTGAATTGTGATTGCTGTATCTCAAGAAATAACGAACGGAATCAAACAAAAATTTTTTGACAAGTAGCCCTTAGTGGGTATAAGAGCTGATTTTATTTTGGTGTCAACAGCTAAAAAGGGGATAGCGCAATCGCCCGTTCTTTTTTTCCATTGTGAGTGCCCTATCTCAAGAAGTAATGCTACGTTCTGTTTGAAATTTGGAATATATGTGAATCCATACGTAAACAGGCTTTGGTTCAATTTTGACTCCAATCGCTCCAAGAGGCGTTGTTTTTTTTTTTTTTTTTTTTTTTTTTTTTTTTTTTTTTTTTTTTTTTGCGAATAAAAATAGTTTTATTAATGCAACAATAAGAAAGATAAATCGTAATAGATTGTCGTTTGCGTATTTCTCGTGATTTTAATTGTATGGAAATGATCGGAAATATTATCTCAATGAATTAAAATTTTTAACTGTTGCCATCTTATGTTTTTTAATAAATAAAATATTTGTAATTAATTCAAGTAAGGCTTTTAAAGTAACTTTCAATTTTCGCTCTTTGCTTTGCTTTTACAATAATTCAGACATTGGGATGGTCGTCAAGTTTTTGCATGTGTCATTTTGTTTTTGTTAGGAATATTGCTTCCTCGTCAAGCATGGGGAGGGATCAGAAAAAGAAAAAATATAGAAGAAAGTTTCGTGATGGCCACAACATAGTAGTTTTAATTTGGCTTCAATTTGGCCACTGTTGGTGATATTTAGAGAGTAAACAATTGAATCACATTAAAATTGCTAATAATGGGAAAATGACATTAAATTGGAGTAAAAGGAAGTCATGTGATGCACACATCAGCTCGTTATAAAAGGAAGTAAAAACTCTCTGCAACACTAGAGCAAGAGGGCTCTTTTGTATCAGTTTTATCAATAATTTACAGATTATTATGATCAACTTAATCTGAAATGTCACTTTCAATCAGAAGGTAAGTTACAAATGGATTTCTTGTGGAATTTATTTACACAATCCCCGATTCGTAATGGGAAATGCAATGTATTTGAATAATTCCGTAGAATAACGAGGGTTTCATTCCAAAAAAAAATAGTATTTTTAACACAAAGAGTTAAATGACAAAAGATCAAACAAGCTTTGTGCTACAATATGATTAAATTGAAAAACCAACGTAAATAAAGCACAAATGAGCACGAAAATATAGCAAATAGCTATTTCAGGGCTACATTGGAGCCTCTTCATCAGTGCAAAAAAGCCCAACACACAACCGAGAAAATCGCGAGAGAACTGACAGTACTGAAGTAACTAAAACTTATTTTATCAATTAAAACAAGGTTTGATATATATCAAAGCTTACAAAAATATTTCAACCAAAAAAATTAACAAAATTGGCGTTGCTTTACTTTAATAAAATAACTTAGAACAAACAAATTAAATTATATGTCATAAATAATGTAATCGGAGGCGCTACTAAGGGAGGGGCCAGAGGGAGCGGTCCATACCAGATTACACCTTTCTGCAGTAAACTCAAAATAGTCAGAGTTTATAAAAAATAAAAATACTGCAATTCTGATAAAATATCCCAAATAGATCTTAAATTACTTACATTATCGACAACTTAATCAACACCCCCAAAGCCTGGAGGAGGCAATTGGTTGTTGTCAAAGATCATTCATTAATGGAATAGGCCATTCATTAATGGCTCTTAGTTTTTAGTAGAGTTATTGTTGTAAGAGCACATAAATTTATGAGTGATTTTAAAATTAATTAGAATTATTTTTTAATTTAAATTTTATAAACTTTGTTAGCATGCAGTGTTTTCTATAACATGGGATTTGCTTTTGTTAATTGAATGTGAGAAAACACTTGATATTTTTATTTTGTACTATGAAAGGTAATGTATATTTTTTACGAAATAAACTTATAATTATTTTCATTTGTTCAGGTGTGAACTTAATTTGTAACTCTATTTTGACGAAATGTGCATCGTTTATTTACATCATTAATTTTTATTTGAGAGTGGTTTCTGCGGTAACTCTATTTTTACGAAATGTGCATCATCTAACCAAGTACAACATTGTCTTTTATCAAACACTTTAACTGACGAGTGATTAGTGCTGCTGGTTACTTTTGCCTGACTTTTGAGACGATCAACCTATGCTTGTAAAATTGCACCAACGTCTCTTCAGGCAAATTAAGATGTGATTTTTATATTGATCTTCTGGGTTATATATTTCCAAACAAATTATTAGAGGGAAGCTACCATCGAACAGACAAGTTTTAAGCAGCCTTTTTTTTTTTTTTTTAATTTAGAGTTGTAAGTTTGACAAAAAAAATAGTGCAGTGTTAGAGATGTTAGAGATTCAAGAAATTTCCCCCCTCTGCTCTGGCAAAAGGTCTAAACTTCAACAAAAAAAAAAAACTTTTCTGCCGTGTGACTGTTGAAGTGGGTAGAGATTCAAAATTCCCGAGGCCTTTGATTGTAATCTAATTACAAGTAAGAACAAGCTTGATAAAAAATCAAAGTTTTAATATGGTTACAAAACTCTCTGGGAAATACAGTGTCGAATCTCCATATATCGAACTTCCACATATCGAAATTTTCTATATATCGAAATCCCAGCAAATATCTATATTCATTGCATAGAAAAATTGTTTCTATATATCGAAAAAGTCTCTATATATCGAAATTTGTTTCCAGACGTTCGTAGGGTTTTTTTTTTTTTTTTTCACTTTAGACTGTTTGTAACATGGAAAATAAAAGTTAGCGGAGAAAATTATGTTCACTAAAGATTGCTACGAAACTCACGAGGAATCTGGGGTTGAGGGGTGTGTAGATAGGTCGTTGTTCCGCTCTGGAGTTCTTAAATTTCCTCAAGTTTATTTCAAATCTTAGTTGTAACCAGGAAAACTAAAATCAGTTTCAAGTTATCCCTTTTGTCTGTTGATTATCATTCCTAGTCTTTTTAGCTTCAATAAAAATTATTCAAGTTAACAGAGTGATTTTTTACTTTTCTCTCTATCACATTGCCAAAACGAAAATCCCCTAATGTTGCCTTTCAAGTGTAATCGCCGAAGATTGAAGATGTCTGAAGGCGCAAAAATGTCATTTCTGTTAGTTTTTAAATTATTAACTTTCACTTAATTCGATGCTCATTTAAATTAGAAATTGGGTTTCATGCACGAAAATTAGCCTTGATTTTAATGTTTTAGGAGATTTTTATTGATAAAATAGGATCGTTTCTGTATATCGAAATTTCTATACATCGAATTATTCCCCGGCTATTTGCTACTTCGATATATGGAGGTCCGGCTGTACTCAAACACTTATAATTGTATTCAGTAAGTTACCGCCCATTAGCCAGGGCTAAGGCAGAAATACATGAAATACACCGCCAGCTCAGTCAATTCCAGCCGAGGACTGCAGTTTCGTGCTTATTAGCACTCATCAGCCCGGCATAGGACTAACTGAGCTGGAGGTGGAAAACCTCTTAATTAATAAAAAAATAAGCACGAAACTGCAGTCCTCGGCTGGAATTGACTGAGCTGGCGGTTGTATTTCATGTATTTCTGCCTTAGCCCTGGCTAATGGGCGGTAACTTACTAAATATACCTGCCTTGCCTTCAAAATTCGAGTCGAACCGAACCATTGCTTCGGTCACTCGTCTGGTCAGTGCTAATTCTATATTAGTTACCAGTTTGTTTGGCACTCTTGGCTTCCTTAAGAGGTTTTCCACCTCCAGCTCAGTTAGTCCTATGCCGGGCTGATGAATGCTAATAAGAACGAAACTGCAGTCCTCGGCTGGAATTGACTGAGCTGGCGGTGTATTTCATGAATTACTACTGTATTTAGAGTCTAGATATTCATTGAGGAAAAAAAATTATAGCAATTGACAGGATCAGTTTTATTGATACATTTTTGGCAAGTATCTTCTTGCATGAATGCAAACCCAAGCATGCTTTGCTCCCTCTAATTAATAAAATGGTTGGTTTTTCATTCTAAACCAGGATGGAGTACATACAAACATTTAAAAACAAAACTTGACCAAGATTTGAAACTCAGTTGGTAGTTTTATAGTTGTATTGTAATCTCAAGATTCTATTAGCTGTTTTAAGACAGCGAAACATATTTAGCGCACCCAGTTCGAGGTTAGCAAGATAAGAAGAGCATACGCCGTATTTTACGGCATGTGATCTTAGTAAAAAATATTAATGGTCGTTACTCAATATCGTCGGGTCAACTTTCAATCTACTGGCTAAAAGCTAACTACGGGACACTTTTCAGAGACGCAAAGACTTTTTGGCGTTTTCCAGTTTTACCGGAGTAAGAGTTAGTGCCGGGCGTTGTACACCATCAACAAACTGGAAGAGAAGGCCGCAATGGGAGTTCGTTAAAATGTAATAAACGAGCTGATGTGTGCATCACATGACTTCCTTTTACTCCAATTTAATGTCATTTTCTCATTATTGACAGTTTTAATATGATTCAATAGTTTACTCTCTAAATATCACCAACAGTGACCAAATTGAAACCAGATCAAAAAAAAAATCGCCAAATTTGTCGCAAGTTGGCGGCAAAACTTGGCGACCAAAAAACTGGCGATATCGCCAAGTGTCCGCCAAATTATAACACCACTCGAGTTTACATCGAAAGTAACAAGGATTTCCCCTCAAAAAGGGGCAAAAGAGCCCCTTCGGAGCATCCGAATGCAACCAAAAAAGAAGGTGCACAATTAGACCCCACTAGGAGTCTACGAACCAAATTTTAACTTTCTAGGACATTCCGTTCTTGAGTTATGCGACATACATACACACATACACACATACGCACATACAGACGTCACCCAAAAACTCGTTGTAATTAACTCGGGGATCGTCAAAATGGATATTTCTGGTATCTGTACGTTCCTAGGCACATATAAACGTGTGGTCGGGTTGAAAAGAAAACTCAACATTCATTTGGGGGTGAGCAAAATGGAAATTAAGACCGATTTCTGGATGAAAATTTTTTCGCGAATACAATACTTACTTTTTTGTAAAAGGAAGTAAAAACAGCCCACTTGGAGGAGTCTGCGAAGATTCTGCTCAAATTAGAGAATGATTCCAGCTTTTAATCCAGTGAATTGGCAATATTTTGAAATATGTATCAGACACAACAGACAACTTCTAACACTTCCTGACTTCCTTATCATTTTATCCGTATAAACAACGAAGTAGAGCCTATTTCGGTTCCAGACAGGCCCGTTAATTTGTGTTTTTCCAAGGGAGGGGGTGGGCATGAACTCGATGAAACTTTACCGGAAAACCACAGACCGCGCCCACTTGTATGCAAAACATTAGATTTTCAAAGTAAGTTGGAGGGCATTGACCTCTTCCCCCTAAAATCTCTAACTGACGGGAAATTGGTTCAAGGGATGGTCTGATGTGGTTGATGTGATTAAAAGATCGAAGTATTGCAGTGCATTAGGTATATAGCTACTTTGCAATGTGTCACTCGTATTTAAGGAATTCTTTGATAAAATTTTCAAAATTCAGGCCCCTTGCCAAGGATGAAATAGTTAACTAACAGCCTTGAAATTTTATGCAGTAGTTTGTGTTAGGCTGTTACAAAATTACTGCTCTAAAGCTTAAAGTTCAGGGGAATTTAAAATATTTTGTAAAATTTCTCCATATTTGATCTTTTTCTTAAAATCCCAAAAATTCAAGTCTCTTCCCAGAGCACAAGACATTAGAGACTCAGAGTCAAGAAATTTTGCGCAGTAATTAGCGTAAGGGAGTCACAAATTTTCCGCACTAAGGCTAAGCGCTCTGCCGAATTTCGATTTTTTTCGGCCCATCCTAATACAATTATATATATATATATATATATATATATATATATATATATATATATATATCAGTGGCGGCTCGTGCCTTGAAAAAGTGAGGGGGGCCAGATCATGGGTACCCCCCCCCCTGGTTTTTGAAAAAATAAATAAATAAAAATATTTATATTTTTTTAATATTTAAACTTTCTTAATTTTTTTTTGTTAAAGTAATAAAATTAAATTCATTTTAGCAACTAAATCAAAAACGTGAAGAAGTAATAACTTTTAAGGTATATTCAAAACTAATATAAAAATAATCTAAAAAATAATGATTGCTTCTTTAAATTGTAGTTATAGTACGTTAACTACTTGAAGACAAAGAGTCAAGAAAGGAACAAACGGTTTAATCTTATGCAAATGAAGTCTTCTTCCTTTACTGTATGTTGTTTATTTTACATAGCCTGAATCACGTAAGAATATTTAAGCTATGTAAAATAAACAGCATGCAGGTAGGGTAACGGTCTCTGTGAATCCTGCTGTAAATATTCAGGTTCAATGCGTTAGTAGTGAAGGAAGAAAAACATACACACACACGCACAGATAATCCGCACCTCGTCAAATTCACACTTTTTAACAGATAATCTGTGGATTATATGCAGGATAATACGGCACAATCTTTTTTTTTTTTTAATTTCAAGCACGTACGCACAAAAAAGAAAAGATAATAAATAAAAGTTGCAAATTATTGTCTTCTGTAAAAAGTGAGGGGACCCGAGCCCCCTCTGGACCCTCCCACGAACCGCCACTGATATATATATATATATATATATATATATATATAAATTTCAAAAAGAATTTAACGATTTAAAAAGCAACCAAGAATGTACTGTATTTTAATATAAATACATGTTTGTGCGTGTGCGTATGTGTGTGTAGCATACATTCACACATCACACATACATATATTAGTTGGATCACAATGTATTATCCGTAAAAAGAATGAAACAAATGCCTGTAACCTCTCATTCATTGAATGAATCTCAGTATCAATCCCCCTCCCCGTCCCCTCCCCCATCCGTCTCACCTGTATGTACACTCTAAAGCTTTGAATAAGGGCGGCGGGCAGTCTGTGATACCCATTTCCCTGACTCACAACCCCCCCGAGATCGATCGATACCCCGAGCGCGCGCGCGCTCTGCCTTCTCCGTGTGTGTGTATCGGAAAGCATCATGCTTCGAAGATGGCGGACGCCACACGGAATCTGATGTTTTGGATAACTTAGAATAGTTGTTTTCCCCATCGTGCTCGACATGGCTCAAGGAACAGAGGTGAGACATAGGTTATTCCTGAAAAAAAAATTTAAAAAATCATGAAAGATTGTATTGCAGGAGTGTTGAGAACGGGACGCGAAATCGTGGTTCCTTGCGGCTGTTGGGGATGAAAATCCCTCTCTTATTGTTTTATTTACAATCGCAATCCTGAATTGCGGCACACTTGTGATCCACCTTGTGCAGAAAAGACGCATTTTATTTTATGGACACTTATTCTTTAATACGTAAGCATGTTTGTGCTTTTTTTTTTACGAAAAAAAATCCCCTAATCCACCTTTTTACTTTGGAGTACTAGTTACTGAGTGTTAGTTAATTTAATTAACCTTAAAATCTTACACATTTTTTATTTTCAGTTATATTTAAAGAATTTTTAAAGGATCGAAAAAAATTAAAAGCTGTTCATCTTGTGAACAGAAATGAAAACGATCCTTATAAATTAACTATATGTAGGGGAAAAAATCACTATATACTAGCATATAAAATCAACTCAATGTATGGTTTAAAACATACGCATGTATATCTTTATCTTTACTAATAATAAAGCTGAAAGTCTCTCTGTCTGGATGTCCGGAGGATGTCTGTAGGAAGTCTAGATGTCTGGATCTCTGTGACGCGCATAGCGCCTAGACCTTTCGGCCGATTTTCATGAAATTTGGCACAAAGTTAGTTTGTAGAATGGGGGTGTGCACTTCGGAGATATTTTTTTGAAAATTCGATGTGGTTCTTTTTCTATTCCAATTTTAGGAACAAAAATATCACAAGATGGACGAGTAAGTTACGAAATTATCATAACGTGGAACCGTAACATGGGTACAAGTCAATTGGCGAGAAAATTCAAAAAAAAAATTATTATGTAAATATACAGGCGAACCAAAAGACCTTTTAATTTTTTATTACGGGCAAAGCCGTGCGGGTACCACTAGTGAACTTTAAAAAACATAAATATAAATATGCAAAATTACTCAAAAAGTAAAGAAAAAAGACGCAAAAGTAGGGAATTTTCATTCTTCAGTTTTCGGAATGCCAATAAATTTAAAGATAGAGAGAAAGAGTATAAAAGACTGAGATCATACGAATGAGAGGTAGAAAAATAGGAAATTATTGTATTTTTACAATTTTTTTTTTTTTTTTTTTTTTTTTTTTTTTTTTTTTTTTGAGCGATACGTTTTTAAAAAACATATGTAATATTCGGCGGAGAACTTAGAAACAGTTCACTAAACTATAACTTGAATGTCCTACTAAAAGTTTATACAAAACATTTTTGTGCAATGAAACTACTTTTTAAGAGCAAAGAATTCCTAACTGATGTAGCATGAAGTAACTAAAATATTGTGTAAGCGTTCTTAAGTGTGTAACATTGGAAATAATAACAATGTATTCTTAATCATGCAGTAAAAATCTAAGTATGCTTGAGACTTGTTATCGTTATATTCAAATGGAAACTATATACAGGCGTCCCTTGTATAACACAAGGTTGATTCGTTCCGTGTAGTATCGAAACCACGCTATACAAGGCCTTTTTAAAAATACCCTTTTAACTTATTTTTCACACTAATTAGTCATGTAAATAGTAAAAATCTTGTCAATATGTATTGTGTTGTATCGAAACCGTGTTTCGTGTTAGATCGAAACCGTGTTTCGTGTTATATCGAAACCGTGTTATACGAGACTTAGAAATATTGTGAATCATGGGATGTGTACCGTGTACACGTATACACGGTACACATCCCATGATTCACGTGATTCGATATAACACATCCCATGATTCGATATAACACGGTACACCGTGTTATATCGAAACCAACTTTCATAAATACAGAAATAAAGAAAATAAGTGAATGAATGAATAAGTACACTGTTAAAAATTCAGGAAGATTTTCTGGTAATTGTTACTGTAAAATTGCATCGCCGACGCATCGCTGATTTTTACGGTAATTTATACCGGAGAAATAAGCGATCCCAGCGCCAACTGGTTGCTGTGGCCTACCGAGGAAACCGTAAAATTTTACAGTAACATTTGATTTTTACGGTAATAGTTACTGGCAACATGGATGCCAGTAACAATTACCGTAAATTTTCCGGAAAATTTTTAACAGTGTATGTATGTAAGTAAACTACTAAATGAAGGAATGTAAATGAATGAATTTATAAATGAAAATGTAAGTGATATTAAATGAATGAGTGAGTAAATGAAACAAACTATTTCTCTTTGCCCCATTCACTTTGCCCCGTATGTGCTTAACTAATTGTACAATTTATTTAAAATACTAATAAGCTTAATATTAGCTAAATTAATACTGCATTGAATATTAGGAGGTCTCAATTAATATTTAAAATGTTAATAACAATAACTTTATCATTTTGTAGTAACAAAAATCATTTTTGTTACTATAAACCTTAAACTCTTTTTGTTGTTTTAAAAAAAAATTCTAAACCTTTTCCCTATCAGTGATATAGCAATTCCAAATTTCTTACTAAAATTTCACTACCAAATATTAATAGCACCTTCTGCCTTCAATTCCATCTATTTCTGTTTGATTCAATTATAGTTTTTGGCCCCATGTGACTTGTGCAGCCAAGATGATTTGACTCATTCTGATTAACTAAAGAATCGCCCGTCTAGGTATGACGGGGGATAGTTGTTTCTACTTTTGAACGAATCAATTGCCTGTTTGGGGATATTTTGATAGTTGATATTGTAACCCTAACTTCAGTGGATGAACCCTAAACTCTAGTACATAGCGTTCATTGTTGACTACTTATTCGCTTTTTCATTCTCCTAAAATGACAGTCTTACCAGTAAAACAGTTACCGGATCCGGTTCAGCTTTGTTAAAACAAAGATTTTCCCTTTATGTCAAACATTGCCGAAGTATACTATCAAATTATCATGCCGTGGCGCGAATTTCACTGTTGGTGACGTCAGGAGCGTTACTCGATCAGTGAACTCGCTATTATATATATGAGGATGTGCAAAATTACTTCTCAGCGTACACAGAAATACAGAGACCTTTCGAATTGCGCCTTAATGTAAATTTTCCTAAAATTTAATATTTTTTTTTTCTTCCATTTACAGCAAATTTCGCACATGAATTCGCTAATAGCACCAAAAGTTTCTCCACAGCGAAAAACTATTTTTTACCGGTTTTTTAATTATTTGGAGGACGGAAAGCATTATGCCACGTTTCCATTGTTTGCATTGTTTTGAATATCGTAAAAAAGCACAAAGTTGAACTCGAAACAAGTTTGAACTCTAAATTCATCAAAAACCACGGTTGGTTTATAGCTGTAAATTGCTCTTCTTTGCCAAAGCAATGAGCGCTGGGATTTATTGAACTACTACTAACTGTCTAATTATCCTCTAATTTTTAATACATTGTAAAATATTTGTTATTATGATTTTCTAATTTAAGAAAGTAGTTACGCAACGCCGCGCCGTGTCTAAAAGAATAGTATAACACATTAAGATTATAAAAAAAATCAATCTTTTTTTTTTTTACTTAAATTAGAGTATTTTTGCATGATGCATGATTAAATCAGAAAATTGGTCTATCTTCAGAATCTTTTTGAGTTTATAACCTATATTTTGCAGTAAAATTGCTACGAAATAAATCTGAAAACAAAATCAGAAAATAAAAAACTAATGATTTAAAATATCCTCTTATATCTTAATGTGAACTTCTTTAAGCTCAAAAAAGGAATTTTTGATTTTTTTTAAAGGGGGATGGGGCGGTAAGACAATGAGGTATTTTGATATTAATCTTTACATTCATTTTAATCGGATTATTTCCTGAAAAAATATTAGGAGGGTGAGGGGGCAGGAGACAGGTTGATTAACACATACTTACCCCGTGCGAGAAGCTTTGCCTCAAATCAGAAATAAAGGGTGTCCCAAAATTAACGCAAGATTTGAATTTGCCGCCATTTTTGCAATAAATTGTGGGCAATCTTGAAAAAAGAACAATTTGGCAGCTGAGGGTCTAGGGTTATTACAAATGGAGCGTTTTTGATTCTATAATGCGTTTTCATTATCGAACAATTATTTGAAAAATAATGAAAGTTTGGGCGGGTCAAGCAGTTTACTGTTATTGGCGCTCGATATCGCAATTAGGTAATGCGCAGGTGGTTGTAGGATTGCTGACATAGACGTTTGACTTCAAATAACCCCATAGGGAGAAGTCTAATGATGTAAAATCAAACGATCTAGGGTACAATTCGTATCACCGAAACGAGAGAGTACACGAACAGGAAATTCCTTATGCAGTGATTGAATTGTTTCGCTGGCTGTGTAATAGCATAACACTCCATTTTTACTAACCCTAAACTCTCAGCTGTCAAATTGTTCTTTTTCCGTGGCTGCCAACAATTCACAGCAAAAATTGTGGCAAATTCAAATCTTGCGTTAATTTTGGGACACCCTTTATTTAAGTTTTAATTTAATTGAGTAAGACATTTTCATTGTTTTTTAACTTAATATTTTTACGAAAAGTAAAAATAACATAATATGCAGTTTATGTGTATGCGTATATTCTCTTTTATACTTATATGTTTTAATATGTTATTTAATCTAGGCGGAAGGGAGGTCAAAAATAATTTTTTTCAAGAAACTTAAAATCAATCACTAGAAATATGCTTCTTGTATTAAACAGTTTAATTAAACTTGATAGAATAATTCAGTTTGATCAACCGAATTCTCATATATATACTAGCCAAAGATCAAGTAACGCTCCTGACGTCATCGATAATGAAACTTGCGCCACGGCATGATGTGACAATCCTGAACTGGATCCGGTCACTTAACTGTTTTACTGGTAAGCCTGTCATTTCAGGGGAATGAAGAAGCAAAAAAAGTGGATGAACGCTATCTACTGGAGCTTAGAGTTAATCCACTGGAGTTAGGGTTGAAATTTCAACTATCAAAATATCACCAAACAGGCAATTGCTTCGTTAAAATGCTGAAGCAATTTTCACCCGTCATATCTTGACGGGCGGTTTTCTAGTGCCATCTAATAGCGACTTAAGGGCTTCAAGCAGAATTCTTTCTGCATAAAAAAACAGTATACTAAGAGTTAATAGAAAATGTAAATTTCATTTTTTGAAATTGTATAAGAAATAATAAAAGAATATTATTCATTCAATACCCCAGGTCTTACATGAAAGAAGAGTAATGGCAATTTTCTTACACAGCATCTAAATACCCCCCCCCCCTTCCCACTTTGCTTCGCTGTGCTCGTTTGCACATTCGAACACAAGATTCTACTGAAAATGCTGATAAATGGATTTAATGTTTTAATAATTTGTGGAGCCCTCGCATTTCGCTGTTCTAACATGCAATTTATGTCCATGCCCAGTGTTGGGCATTAATCAATTATTTGTTCAATTGCCTTGTTAATTGATTAAAAAAGTAATTGCAATTAAACTATTAATTGCACTTTGCAATTTATTTAATTGGAGTAATGTACGTTAATCGCTTCTCACAATTAAAATAATTGCAATTAATTTTCAAATTGTTTTATGAAGCAAATAAAACTAACAATTAACTGTATGCATCAATAGTTACAGAGCAAGGTACACTTGACGTTAAATCCCGGTTATCACAAATTTGCCATTTCAACTGCGCTTGCGCGCGGACTTAGCTTTTTGGGATTTCTGTTTTAAGATTTCGTTTTGCTTGTTTATATTTAAGCTGAGCGAGAGTCCCACCAAATTAATGAATGCGATTAGAATATTTTCACAGCGACATCGTGATATATTATATGAAACTACGGATATGAATAATTGATAATCTTAAGAGAAAAATGACACTTCAATATTTATTAGTTTGGAAATATTTATTTAACATAAGTGTAAAACACGTTGTGAACTTCAAAAATGATTGGAATATTAGTACAGAAATCCGTCTTTTGCGGATATTTTACGTTAGGCGTAAACAGCTTAGTATTATACATTTTTATTTAGGTTGAGGGTTCGGCTTTGTATTAGAAGTGATGCTGAAATTCTAGTACGCTCTTCTGAGGTTAAAAATTTGGTCCTGAAAAAGGACAGACGATTCAAACACCGAATCCATTAATAATTAAGACGCAAAATTCAATCTTTACCGAGGCCTAAAAACTAAATCAGAAAAAACTTTGTGATTTCTAATTTTTATCTCTTGCCATCTCATATTTATTACCAAATTTAAAATGTTTGTAATTAATTTAGCAAGAGTTTTGAAATCAGCAAAGTCCGCGCGCAAGCGCAGTTGAAATGGCAAATTTGTGATAACCGGGATTTAACGTCGAGTAACAAGGTACAGTGTCAAAAGTATTGTTACAAATTCTGTAAATAGTAATTATTGTAGGAACGTAACCTGTAAATAGTTTCCCGTAATGAATATACAACCCCTTTTTCATTCGGCTAAAGTATACGACCCCTATTTTCTTTCTTTCAGTTTGATAACGGTCAACGCATTTCGAGAAGCGTGTGGAATATTTGAGAAAATTCTTTTCGGTGTATTTAAGCCGTTAGCGATGGATAAACAGTTGAGTTTCGATTCAGATCTCGAACTGAGTGTGTGTATTAGCTCTGTTTCTAGCGAGGCATTTCGCTGTGTTGTTTTCGTATTTGGAAGTAAATACGTGTGTAAACGTTGAGTTTACGGTGTTGCGTGATAATTGCTTAATTGCTGATGAATAATTTTGCAGTTGTTGACGATCTTTCCTGTACATAGTGTAAATAAATTTCCTGTGCTTTTATCAAGAACTGTGTCTTCATTTCAAGAAAGTGGAAGTCGCACCGAATCCGTTACAATTGGCGCCCAACGTGGGGCTTCTTCTGGACTTTCTTGGAGTAAGTGTGACTTTGGACATTTTTTTTCATAAAGACTGTTTGAATTTATAGACTTTGTTTTTATGGTGATTACTCGCGCAATGGATGACCAAGTAAAACAACTTCTGGAAGCAATTAATGCTGTGAAAAGTGACTTGACCGAAAGTTTGGCGGCTAATCAAGAACAATTAAAAAATGATATGGCAGCTAATCAAGAACAATTAAAAAATGATATGGCAGCTAATCAAGAACAATTAAAAAATGATATGGCGGCTAATCAAAACCAATTGAAAAGTGATTTAACGGTGCTGAAAAATGACCTAGTTTCTAACCAAGAGGAAATTAAAAACGATCTTACTTCGGTAAAGACTGTGATGGAAAATAAATTTAATGAGATAGAGCATCGAGTTGATGCTATTGAAGGAAAGTTTGAGGCAGTTGAAGGCCGATTCATCGCAGTGGAAAATAAAATCGAAGAGAAATTTGAAGAAAAATTAAGTTCCGTTGAAGGCCGATGCAATGCTGTAGAAAATAAACTGGAAGAAGAAGATAGAAAATTTCATCAACTTAAAGAAGACATCTTTAAAGACCTGGAAAGGAGATTGGCGACCGCGGAAAGCAGCTCTGTACAGTTTGGCGCTCCCACATCGGTTGCTCGACCGTCCATTAAACTTGCCACATTTGATGGGAAAACTTCGTGGCAGGTTTACAAAACTCAGTTCATGATAGTGGCGGAAGCGAACGGATGGGACTCTGCTACCAAGGCCTGCCATCTTGCAGCATCCCTGAGAGGTGACGCAGCGGACATTCTTCAGACCCTTCCGGACAGCCAGCGCCTGGATTTCGCCGCCCTCACATCTGCGTTGGAGCTTCGCTTCGGTGAGAAGTGCCAGAAAGATTTCAGCCGACTCCAGTTGAAGTCCCGTTTCCAGAAAACCGGGGAAACCCTGCAAGAGCTAGCGGCGGACGTCGAGAGACTGTCTCATCTTGCTTTTTGCGACTGTCCTGCGGATGTTCGAGACAACCTGGCACTCAACTACTACATCGACGGGGTTCGAGATCCGGAAATCCAGAAAGCTCTACGGATGGCGGATGTCAAAGACCTGAGTTCTGCTGTTGTGTATGCGATGAAGTTGGAGGCCGCCCAGCAAGCAACCCGCAAGGATCGCCATTCAATCCGCGGCGTGAAAACTGATGAGCCTGATCCGGTTTCGTCACGCTTTGCTGAACTGGAAAAGCAAATAAAAGAAATTGCAGGAATCCTCAAAAGGACTTCGGCTCCCAAGTACCAAAATGGACAATCACTTAAGTGCTGGAAATGTGGCGGCGAGGGTCACTTACGAAGAAACTGTGAAGCTCGCCAAGAAACCAGAGGGAAGAGCACCTCTCCCTCCCAGGTCCAGGAAAACTAAGCCATGGCAATCTCGCGGGGCGGAGGTCGCCAAATTGGAATGAGCCCCATCTTAAAGTTTTCCAGATTTCATCGACGAGTGGCGGCAGTAATGGACTGTTTGTTTACGCATACGTAAACGGGTTTCCCTGCGAACTGATTATTGACACTGGAGCCAATGTTACAATCATTAGAACAGATGTGGCTCGTCAATTTGGACTCAACATTCTATGGACGCCGCCCTGCGTTACTCTCCAAACTGTGACAGGTGACAAGATCGAGATTGAAGGTAAAGTAAACTTAGAAATTGTGTTTGGAAATGCCACTTACCATCATACGGCATTCGTTGCTGCTATCACAGACCCTTTCATTCTCGGATTGGACTTTTTAAAGAAGTATGACTTCAACCTCGACTTCAAGACAAATGAGCTGCACTCGATGAGAGAAGACATAGTCGTTTTCCCCGCAGAAAGTGATGTAAAATCCGCTCATCAAATAATAGCCCAAACAGATTTATCGATTCCCTCAAGGTCAGAATCATTAATACCTGGCTCCATTGAAGAAAGCAATAGTTTTCGATTTGGACTCATTGAATACCCCAACTTAAGCAATAGCCCAAAAGGAGTGCTGGTAGCATCTACGCTGGTGGACCTTTCTAAAGATGTAATTCCTGTGCGAGTCGTCAACGTGAGTGAAAGGCCAAGGAATATCCGGAAAGGTGAAGTGCTGGCAACTTGTACTCCAGTAAACTGCATCATTAGAAGAATCAATTCCCACGAGAATGTGTCTTCTGAGTCCTTGACATCGAAGTTAATTGGGAGTGCACCCTTATCGAAAGATCAAAGAAGTGCTGCGGAACAATTGGTGGATGACTTCAAGCATCTGTTTTCATCTACATCGGAGGATGTTGGCCGTACGAATTTAACGCAGCATAGGATCTACACTGGAGAACACCCCCCTATTAAACAGCATCCAAGACGACTACCGTTCGCCAAGAAGGAAGAGGTTGAAAACCTTCTGAAAGAGATGAAGGAGAATGATGTAATCGAACCGTCATCCAGTCCTTGGGCCTCTCCCATCGTCTTGGTCCGAAAGAAAGATGGCTCCACCAGATTTTGTGTCGATTACCGACGGCTGAATGAAATCACCAAGAAAGACAGTTACCCTCTTCCACGGATAGACGACACCTTGGACACTCTTTCCGGACACAAGTGGTTTTCGACCCTGGATTTGAAGAGCGGCTACTGGCAGGTTGAGATACACCCTGATGACCGAGAGAAGACAGCATTTACAACTGGACAAGGCTTATGGCAGTTTAAAGTGATGCCCTTCGGCCTCTGCAATGCACCAGCTACGTTCGAGCGTCTTATGGAGACAGTGTTAAGAGGACTTTCCTACGAATCCTGTCTGGTCTACTTAGACGATATCATCATCGTGGGACGCAGTTTCGAAGAACATCTGGCAAATCTTAGGAAGGTGCTGCAAAAGCTTAAGGAAGCCAATCTGAAGTTAAGTCCGTCCAAATGTAATTTGTTCCGCCGGGAAGTGAACTATCTTGGTCACATCATCTCTTCTGAGGGTGTACAAACCGATCCGGAAAGGGTATCCGCGGTCAAGAGTTGGAGTCGTCCCGAAAACATCCATCAGCTGCGAAGTTTCCTGGGGCTCTGCACGTACTATAGGAAGTTTGTGAAGGGTTTTTCCAACATTGCACGACCTTTGCATAAGCTGACGGAGAGCAAGCAAAAGTTTGAATGGTCCAAAGAATGTGAAGATGCATTTCTACGACTGAAGGAGGCTTTAACATCAACGCCTATCCTCGCCTATCCTCAGCCTGAAAAATCCTTCATCCTAGACACTGATGCGAGCAACGAGGGCATCGGAGCTGTTTTATCCCAAGAAATTGACGGAAATGAACATGTCATCGCTTACTGGAGCAAATGTTTATCAAAGTCGGAGCGGAATTACTGCGTCACCAGAAAGGAGTTACTGGCCATAGTGAAAGCTGTAGAACACTTCCATCATTACCTCTACGGCCGAAAATTTCTGCTTCGGACAGATCATGCCTCATTAACTTGGCTTTTGAACTTCAAAAATCCGGAAGGCCAGATAGCTAGGTGGATACAGCGACTCCAGGAATATGACATGGAGATCAAACACCGAAAAGGGTTATCTCACGGTAATGCTGACGCTTTATCAAGAAGACCCTGTCCTGAGAACTGCCACTATTGTTCCCGAATCGAGAAACAGTTTGGAACGACTAGCCCTACCGCCTATCAGGTGACAGTGACTCCAACATCATCAGAACCTGATCCATGGAGTGATGACCAAGTTCGAAAAGATCAACTTGAAGACCCCGACATAAAACCAATTTTAGAGTTCATGGAAAGTGACAGTCGACGCCCTAGCTGGCAGGACGTTTCCATCTTCAGTCCTGCAACAAAAAGATACTGGGCTTTATGGAACTCACTCCATTTACGGAACGGCGTGCTACACCGGAAATGGGAATCTGACGACGGCAAGACATCTAGGTGGCAGTTACTACTTCCTCGATCCAGGATTTCAGATGTTCTGAAAGAAATACATAGTAGTGCGACTGGAGGACATTTTGGTGTCTTGAAAACCCTCAATAAAGTTCGGGAGCGCTTCTTCTGGAGCAAGGCGAAGGATGACGTGGAGAAGTGGTGCCATTCTTGTGACGCCTGTGCTGCTCGTAAAGGACCGAAGAAGAGAAGCAGAGGGAAGCTACATCTGTACAACGTTGGAGCTCCTTTCGAACGAATTGGGATCGACATCCTGGGTCCTCTTCCAAGAACTGCTGATGGGAACAAATACATTCTTGTTTCCATCGACTACTTCACCAAATGGCCGGAAGCATATCCCATTCCAGATCAAGAGGCTACCACCGTAGCAGAGACTCTAGTCCAACATTGGATCTCGAGATACGGAACACCTTTGCAGATTCATTCCGATCAAGGGAGGAATTTCATCTCTGCTGTGTTTAAGGGCCTATGTCAAATTTTCGGAATTGAGAAAACTAGGACAACACCACTACACCCACAATCGGACGGCATGGTGGAGAGATTTAACCGCACAATCCTAAATAATCTCTCGCTTATGGTATCCAGAAATCAACAGGATTGGGACAAGAAGCTACCTTTGTTCCTGCTGGCCTACCGCAGTGCTGTCCACGAGACTACCGGATTTGCCCCATCTCAGATGCTCTTCGGACGAGAGCTTCGGCTACCTTGTGATCTCGTCTTCGGTCGTCCTCCGGATGCGCCTTCATCGCCTGAAGAGTACATCCAGGATCTCCAGGCCCGGTTGGAAGACGTTCATAACTTCGCACGAGAGCGAATCAACATCGCGGCGGAGAAGATGAAGACCAGATACGACACAAGGTCCACTGGACATGAATTCAACGAAGGCGACAAGGTTTGGTTATGGAATCCCATCCGACGGAAAGGTCTTTCACCCAAATTGCAGTCGCATTGGGATGGACCCTACAAAGTCGTTAACCGACTAAATGACGTCGTAGTGAGGATCCAAAAATCACCTAATGCAAAACCTAGGGTTGTACATTATGATCGGTTAGCCCCATACTATGGCCATAGTTCATGAGTATTACGTAAACAACCAAGGTTGATAACATAAAAGTTGTAGAAAATTTTTGCTTTTAATGTTTAGTAATATTTCTTGTTATTATTGTGTTTTCTGTATCTGTTAGTTATTTATTAATGTGTATATTTGTAAACTTGTGATAGAAGTTTGGCACCCTTTCTGGGGATTGTACTGCCCGGGACGTGCAGTCCTTGGGAAGGGGGCAATGTTACAAATTCTGTAAATAGTAATTATTGTAGGAACGTAACCTGTAAATAGTTTCCCGTAATGAATATACAACCCCTTTTTCATTCGGCTAAAGTATACGACCCCTATTTTCTTTCTTTCAGTTTGATAACGGTCAACGCATTTCGAGAAGCGTGTGGAATATTTGAGAAAATTCTTTTCGGTGTATTTAAGCCGTTAGCGATGGATAAACAGTTGAGTTTCGATTCAGATCTCGAACTGAGTGTGTGTATTAGCTCTGTTTCTAGCGAGGCATTTCGCTGTGTTGTTTTCGTATTTGGAAGTAAATACGTGTGTAAACGTTGAGTTTACGGTGTTGCGTGATAATTGCTTAATTGCTGATGAATAATTTTGCAGTTGTTGACGATCTTTCCTGTACATAGTGTAAATAAATTTCCTGTGCTTTTATCAAGAACTGTGTCTTCATTTCAAGAAAGTGGAAGTCGCACCGAATCCGTTACAGTATTATTCAATTTCGTATTTTGTTCAATGCTATTTGCTGCTATTTGCTTGCTCGCCGCGTGAGCTAGTCTCGTCCAGGCAAGCTTTTTCCACGCGTAAATGTTTGTGTTTTAATTAAGTGTTTTAAGTTTATATAAATCATTGTTTTAGTTTAATCCATAAACGGGGAGGTGAGAAAGAAGGGCATAACAGAGGACGTGAGGTCTCAGAGACCGCTCTGTTTATTTTTTTTTTTAAAATCATGTACATAATTAAGATGTATTTCTGAAATTTCTCTCAGATGTTATTAAGACTTTTATTAGTAAAAAAAATTAGGAAAAAAAATTCTTTTGAATTTTTAATTGAAATATACCTTTTCTGAGGAAATTTCGCTGGAACCATAAGCTGTTTTGAGAAAAGTCCTATGCTGCAGTAAATAATTTATTTGCTCGTAATAAAGTTACTGTTGAGCATTGATCTTTTATTAGTTGCTAACATGTGTATTTAAATAGATAATAATATGGTACCCGTCCAGCGTCCACGTCCCAGGTAGACCTGTCGCCTGTACATTATATTATACAAAACCAGCATTTTTTAAAGAGTTAGTTTTAATTAAAATTCACAAAACAATTGACAATTGTTAATTGTAGCAAACTACAATTAACAATTAATTAATTGTTAATTGTAATTTTCTACAATTACAATTGATCAATTGTTAGTTGCTGTGGTTACGTTTACCAATTAATCAATTGTTAATCTTTAATTATTCATGCAATTAAAATCTGCCCAACTCTGTCTCTGACCAGGCGGAATGCCAGCAGAGCTTTGAAGGCAAGCAGGAGTGCTCTAAAGAAGCTGCGTTTTCGCCTCCCATCGTTGAGATTGGATTTATCGATGAAGACGAAGTGGTCAGCGACTTATCCGAGGTATCTGCCATTGAGGAAGATAAGGTGAGTTCCGTTTCTAATTCCCAGGGGTGGTACTTTAAATGGTATAGCTTAGACTATAGCAATAGGCGGCAAGTTTTTGAAGGCATCAAAGTTTTGAATTAGGATATTATTTCCGCTACCACCAGAAAATGAGAATCAATTCGCTCAAATGTTGCACTTTTGCAAGAAATCTAGCATCGGCAGTGATTTCACTCAGCCCATAGGCAAACATTTGCTTCAACAAATAGGCAACAATTTGCTTCAGCCTGTAGGCTGCAATTTGCTTCAGCCTGTAGGCTGCAATTTGCTTCAGCCTGTAGGAGGAAATTCATTTCAGCCAGTAGGTGGATATTTATTTCAACCGATAGGCGGCACATTTGTATATCCGCCTCTGCTAATAGGGAAGTTTTCGATTTTTCAATTTTATTTTTATATGATAGAGTAACATGTATGAACATCATAGGTGAAAAAATTTTTGCAATACGATAAGTAGTTTTTTTTTTTAAATTAATTTTTAAAGTTCAAGCGATTGTGACGTCAGATGGCACAGGAAGTGACGTCGTGCGCTCTTACGCCGCGGGAGAAGTCGAAGGACGTGCAGTAGTTGACTTCGATGACGAAAAGTAAAAGGCTTACCTCCTCGCATTTAACTCCTCGTGTTTCTGGATCATTAAACCTCTCATCCTCTCGGAAGTATTCGAATACCATCATTGATGTTACTTGAGGAAGATTATTAGATTGTGCTTTAACGAATCCAGCCTCCATAGTGTGTTCAAAAGGATTATTGAATTTCTAAAACATAAAAATATCAGCGCGCTCAAAATGTCCGTAGCGAAAACAAGGGATCTTCGGCGGAAGGCTGCCCATTAGTGCCCTGTGACGTGGGCTCGTGACGTTTCAGAAGAGCGCACTTTTGCGCGTGGATTTTTAAAAATTCATTAAAAATCAATCACGGTGTTTTAAAATTCGGCGGTGGTGAATTTTTTAGTTTTGAGGGTCAATTAACAATATCCAATAGTCAAAATATGAAATTTAATAGGTTTTTACTCCCCTATTCACATTACACGGTGAGTCCTGAGCATCAGGTGTCTACTTTCTTCCTGAACTACAAGTCTTGAGCAGCGTAGTTTCTGCTAGAAGCCTTGAGCAGCGTATATAATTTCCTATTGATACGAAAGCCTAAACTAGTATTTCTTCACAAACAGAAAGCATTGAACACTGCGTGTAGTTTCTTCTGAATCCAAGGCCTGATTACCGCACAGGCCTACTAGGCCTGGGCCTGGGGCCCCCTCCTCCTAAGGGGCCCCAAATTACTTAAAGAATTATGCATAACATTACAACTATACAAAAAATACACACATTTTTAAAATAATAGCCTTCAGGGGGCCTCCAAATTATTGTGGGCCTTGGGCCTCACTTTTAGTTAGTCGGGCCCTGTTTGAATCTGGAAACAACGGGCATCAAATCACACCCGAGGGTCCCCTCACAGTAGTGACTTGCCCAGATTAGGGACCCTCGGGAAGTTGCAATCTTTTTTATTTAATTCCAAAGTAACAGAATAGAGAATTTAGAAAACAGTAACGGAATACGGAATACGAATAACATAATACAGAATACAAATAACAGAATACAGAATTTTGAAGATTTTAAAGGAGACAACGGGCAGGATGTCAAATTGAAAGTAGCAGTCATGAGCATTATACTGTCTGGCCACGCTTGCGATGGATTGGCAAGCAGCCAGTTAAGATGAGACTACCTAGGGCCGTGGTAGCCCGATCGATAGAGTATCGGATTCGAGGCCGGAGGGTCCTGAGTTCGAACCTCGATGGTCGAAGACCCACCGTCGTCATTAAAGGGGACTGGGTGACGTTAAATATGCTCGTGGTCTCAATGTCCTTCAAGTGAAACGATACCTATGGGGGTGCTAGCACCAGGTAGCTATTAGCTCCTGGACTAGTTCTAAATTCTCAACAACTGTTCGATCCGGTGATGGTGCTGCCATCTATCGGTATATAAATAATGGAGGCAAGGCACTTAGTATGCAGTCCTCGACATAAATACAGTTGTAGTCAGTTGGGACTCGGAATCAGAAATGAGATTACCTGAATAAGAAGGGAAAGGAAAATAAGATGCACGTGTTTCGTTCATCTCAATGCATTGAGCTATAATATTTCTTATATTATGGCTCAATGCATTTGCATATTATAGCTCAATATTTCAATACAACTCTGCTTAGTTTAGTGGCTAATGCACAAAAACTGGCCATCCTTGAAAACATAGAAGCGTCCTTCCGCCTGTGAACCAGATGTTTGCTTTTCCATCTTATCTGTGGTCGAGTAGTATGTAATTTATCTACAAACAAGGATCCCACAAGTAGCATGTGTAGATTATCCATGAAATGGAAATCTTGGTTACGCACCATTATTATTGTTTTTTAACTATCTGCTTCATTTTCATCTGTAACCCTAAGTCTCTAGAGAAAAATATTTCTTCACATCCAGCTATTTTACTCACCATAGTTCTTGCATTTCTTTTCATCTTAAGTTAAAACTTTTAAAGACTTCATTTTTAGAAACTTGTATCTATTTCTACCTGCCAGACGAAGTTATTTAGATTCTCAATAGAGCGACAGGAATGCAATATTAAATTTTCAAGTTCGCAAAATTTCTTGTGAATCGTTCTTATGAATTTATGAATTTAATTGTAAGTCGAAAACTGTTACGTATATCATTTTAATATTTAAACTATTTTCATTAATACTGCCAGTTAGCATCAACATCTTTGAATGACAGTTGTTAAATCTCTTTTTTATCGTTAGAAAAAAAAATGTCTTGTTTACAATTTAAGATTATAGATTATTCTAGCAAGTCATTTTTCTAACACATTATAAAGTTTATTTGGAAGCTAAGGAAGCTTTTTTTTTTTTTTTAACTTAAAACTCAGGCTGAAAGTCAAATCTGATTTCTCAATTATAGTTTCAATTTGAGCTGCTGGACGATATAAATATAATTTTAGCATTACATTTATAATTTTACTTGTGTATTTAGTATATATACTGCCGAAGCGAGTACTGTGTATTTAATTTTACCGGTAAACTTATTTCCAACGTTCTTCAACCAAGCTTAGAGTTTAAATTTACCTCACGATTTAAAATCTGTCAATTAGCGGCAAAAAAAAAAGGGATCCTGTTTTAATTTTTTTTTTTTTTCCCTCTAATATTTATTTCTTTTTTTTTTTTTTTTCTAATTCTCAGGTTACCCTTGAATAAAATTTGGTCTTAAGTCTTGAATAAAATTCGGTTTTCTTGTTTAATTCTGAACGAAGTTTAACACACCGTCATAAAAAGATTATCAACAGTGGCCGATTTGTCATTTATTCTATGTTTAGCACTGATTTTAAAAGATCTTCGACCTTAGGAATTTCAGTCATTTTCGGTTATTTAAATCATCTGGTAACCCTTTCTTTCACAAAAACCAGCTCCTTTCCGATTCTCGCAACTTGTGAATGAGATCCATATGAGCAGCCGTCATTTCCTATTTACGTCTTCAAACTAGGTGATGGGATGAGGGGAAAATCTGGCGATTCTCCCACCTCATTTTCTTTCATCATTTCGTTTTCCTCCCCCTGACGTACGCTGTCGTCATTGACCTACGTCATCATTGACGTATCTGCTGCCATTAATGGCGCGTTTATCGAAATTGCTTCTTCGAAAGTTATTTTAAAAGACGCTGGAAATTTCATGTGAGTTCTTTATTTTTAGCAAAAATATATAGCAAGCTTTGAAAATGAAGTTTTATTTTAGTTCACACATGCTTATTCAGGAAGTGGGGAACTTTAAATAACTCACAATCAGACAGTTTATAAAATATTAGAAATTAATTTGAATTCTGACAGTCAATGAACTTCAAGACAGGAAGAGTGTTATGGCAGTCGCATTTCTCAGCCAAGTGTTTGAATAAAATTGTTACATTAAAGAAAACTGTTGGAATACAAAATGTCGTCAACATCGTGTAATGTGGTGGTTTCCTTCAGTCAAAAGTACTACTTTTAGTCATTGAAATGGATAGAATGAGCAAAAAAAATTACATGGACCCAGAAAATACTTTGATTTTCGCAACAGTTTTTGTTTAATTAATTTTTTAAAATGTCCGATTTTTCAAACAAGGCGTGGTCTTTATGGCGTCACAAATGATGCAATTTGGCGCATCTTTCTCCTACGTTTCCACGTTATGATAATCAAGCAGCGAATTAAAATTGCGCTTAACGCTTGCTATCAACCCTATCGTTGCCAATACACGTGAGTAAAGATGCGAATTAAATATTTTTTTCTGTGGATGGCAACATTGAATGGCATTTCATCATTTGTGATGTCACACGACAGAAGTGTAAACAATAAAAGCTCACCGATTTAAGTATTTTTTTTTTAAATATTAAACTTAAATAAATTATTTAAAAAATGGTCACATCCTATGCTTTTAAGCATGCTCTTTCAGAAAAAAAACACTTTTAAATTTTTGGAAACGACCCCATTGGATTTCATCAATAGTGGATGAAAACAGTGGATGAACTTCGCAGAAACACCCAAATTGACCGTGTGGGGTGAGGGGTTGATGACCGACCTTACATGAATATAAACTACCTTGTTAGTCAGTAAACTACCGCCCATTAGCCAAGGCTAAAGCAGAAATACATGAAATACACCGCTAGCTCAGTCATTTCCAGCCGAGGACTGCAGTTTCGTGCTTATATAGCACTCATCAGCCCGTCATAGGAAAGTGACTGAGCTGGAGATGGGAAACCTCTTAAGAAAGCCAAGAGTGCCAAACAAACTAGTAGCTAATATAGAATTAGCAGACCAGACGAGTGACCGATGCAATGGTTCGGTTCAACTCGAATATTGAATGCAAGGCATGGTATGTTTGTTTGGCACTCTTGGCTTTCTTAAGAGGTTTCCCATCTCCAGCTCAGTCACTTTCCTATGACGGGCTGATGAGTGCTAATAAGCACGAAACTGCAATCCTCAGCTGGAAATGACTGAGCTGGCGGTGTATTTCATGTACCTTATTAGTATTGGAAACAATTTTAAAACCATTGGATCAGAATGGATTGGCCTCCAAACTCCCCCTCCCCTACCTTGCTGAACCACAGGGTTGAATTAGACGGCGAGAGAGGGCCGTCAACGAAAAATCTTGGTTGATTTCCTGATAGTTTTGATATTGAGTACCTGAGAATAAAATACCTTTTTGAAAAACTAGACAATTTCTCCGCATTTGTACATTAAATAGGCGAAAACCAGGAAAGCTCCAGTGATTGCCAACCTATTTATTCTGCATTGGCTTATTTGGGAAGAAATCATGCACATTAGCTCTATGTCTTTAAAGTAGATGCAATGCAGTTCATAAAAAAACAAAAGTAATTTGAGGGTGACAGGAGAGATCACACTGCTTTGACTCGCTTGAGCACGGGTCATCTAAAAACCCTCAGATTTTCCCATGGTAATAGGACTTTCCCAATTTGCACCAAATGTCATACTGAAGAGGCCACTGCACAACATCTGATTTTTACTTTCTTCTATATCTAATATATAGAAGAAAGTATTGGATTCGTGCAAATTTTCGAATTTCGAATTTTGACGGATTCGAACGTTTTGAGGTGTGCTGAGTCCATTTCGACTATTTTTGGAAAATGTCTGTCTGTCTGTGTGTGTGTATGTATGTGTGTGTGTGTGTGTGTGTGTGTGTGTGTGTGTGTCACGTCTGTGTGTGACCAGTTTTTTGTGGCCGCTCTACAACAAAAACTACCGCATGAAATCGAACGAAACTTGGTACACATATGTGCCCCTATGTGAACTTGTGCCCATTAGTTTTTGGCGCGAATTCCTCCAAGGGGGGTGGAGCAATGGGACGTTTTTCGAGTTACGCGTGCTTGCTATTCCTCAGGAAGTTACTGGCGGAATCAAACAAAATTTGGTCCATATGTTGGTACTAACAGGAACAGGTGCTGATTCAATTTTGGTGTCAATAACTCAAACGGGGGTTGAGCTATAGAACGTTTTTTGTCGTCAATTGTGACTGCTGTATCTCAAGAAATAATGAACGGAATGAAAGAAAAATTTATCGGCAAGTAGCCCTTAGTGGGTATAAAAACTGATTTTATTTTTGTGTCAACAGCTAAAAAGGGGGTAGCGCAATCACCCGTTCTTTTTTTCCATTTTGAGTGCCCTATCTCAAGAAGTAATGCTACGTTCTGGTTGAAATTTGGAATATATGTGAATCCATATGTAAACAGGCTTTGGTTCTATTTTGACGCCAATCGCTCCAAGAGGTGTTGATTTTTTTTTTTTTTTTTTTTTTTTTTTTTTGCGAATAAAAATATTTTTATTAATGCAACAATAAGAAAGATAAATCGTAATAGATTGTCGTCTGCGTATTTCTCGTGATTTTAATTGTATGGAAATGGTAGGAAATATTATCTCAATGATTTAAAATTTTTAACTGTTGCCATCTTATGTTTGTTAACAAATAAAATATTTGTAATTCATTCAAGCAAGGCTTTTAAAATAACTTTCAGTTTTCGCTCTTTTGCTTTGCTTTTAAAATAATTCAGACATTGGGATGGTAGTCAAGTTTTTACATGTGTAATTTTGTTTTTGTTGGGAATATTGCTTCCTCGTCAAGCATGGGGAGGGATCAGAAAAAAAAAGAAAAATATAGAAGAAAGTTTCGTGATGGCCACAACATACTAGTTTGTGTTGGTTTGGTACGCGAGGATCTACTGAAGAGACTTGCTTCTGTCTTGAAGTTGATTAAGGCGAACAACCTCATGGATCTGATCTGATTCAGAACAAAGAGATAAGTAAGAAGAAGAAGAAGAAGAAGAAATCAAAAAGAGTGTGATGATATGATTTGAGACTGCTACTTGGCGCATTATAATTATTTTTGCAAAGTTTCTTGAAGAACAAAAAAAACTTTGTTTCGTCACTGTCTGTAACGCACAACTGTTTTGTAACTTCTAGCTCTTCCTGTGTGTGCCTAAAGCATAAAAATATATAAGTAAGAGATATTTTTAGGTACCGTTTGTTTAAAATAGTCTAAAGAAACTGCGTAAGTCTTAGAGCATCAAACGCAAACCTGTTGTGAAAATGTCTTTCGTCTTTGGCAAAACACAATATTACGCAATAGAGCTTTTGGGAACACGTTCTACATAGGATTCAACCCACAATGTCATTAGTTAAAATGTTACTGTCACAGAGAGCTTTGAGCTTGAGCTAATTGAGTAACTCTACATTAGTTCAAGTGCACTAGGTCTTCGTTGTTAAGAAGTCAAAGACAAATATTCCAGCAATGCATCAAACAGGAAACTATTGAAGAAGCTAAAGTAAGAAATAACAACGTCAAAAAGCACAAATGGCAGATTACTGCAGGCACGTGTTTCGGCGTTACAAGGAACGCCTTTTTCAATGCAGAAGAATTGAGCTTATGGATGAAAAGACATCCGATAAAAGCTTTTGGCTTTTGTCGGATGTGAAAAAGAAATGTGGTTTGCTTCAAATCGTTAAAACTCAAAATATTTTTGGTCAGTTTTAAAAAAAATTTCAATAAATTATACAAATATCAGTTTTAATTTTTATTCGGCGATTTGAAAAATTTTAATTCATTAAAAAATAAAGAAATACATGAAGAAAAATTTTGAAAAACTCGAAGATACTTTTTTTTTAAATCATATTTTTTGAAGTAAACGGTTTTTTTTTTTTTTTTTTTTTTAATAATGAAACTGATTGAAAAAGATATGCTCCAAATTTCATTACTTTATCAGTTATTGATTTATAAGATTTTGAATGCAAAAAATCGGGAAAAATAGCATCATGGAGAAAAACGCGGTTAAAACTTTTTAAGTTCAACATAATATTAGTTAAATGCATGCAACAAAAATAATTATATCTTTCGTTTTAATTATGATAGAAACAAGATTCAAACATTCTTTTAAGCAGAAAAAAACGGAAAAGTTTTTTAAATGGTTAAAAAAATTTTTTCAAAATTTGACTATTTCTGTGTCTTGGACCCCCTTAAGCAGCAGAATATGAATGACTAACTCCAATTTTGAAAAGAGGAGAGTAGAAATAGTTTAACTAGACTTTGATAGACCATAGATGAGACCATGAAATCAAATTGTCTCAGGAAAAATTGCCCTTTCGCCAAAGCACTTATTATTATTGTTATTTTTTAAACTTAGCACACAAGGTAAAGTTTTCCTCTTCAAGTACAGTAAAACCTGTAAAGTTGAACACCCTTGTAAGTTCTAGGAGGGTCCGTACTCAATTTCAAAAATTAAATGAAGGAGTTTTGGAGGAGTAAAATGAGATTTTGAAGGAGTAATTTTGAGCTATTTTGAGTTATCCTTATAAATTTTGTCACCTTTTTTTTCAACATATTTGAACCCCTTTCCCCTTCATCACACTTTACCTTTCTCCTTCCCTTGTCACATGTCTTATTTTTCATAAACATATTATTATAGTAACTGTCTGATGTCACTTTTTAGCACCCTCTCTTTCCCTTGTCACAATTTCATGAGCCCGTCTCCCCTCAAGGCACGACATTCCTTGTGGATCTTTTTACAATGTCAAAACTGCAATTTACTAAACAATTGCTTTTTTAACAAAATCACTTAATATAGTACATCTACTAATGTATTTTTGAATACTTAAGACTGAAGAAACTGACAAGACATCTGACTGACAAAACAAACTGACTTTTGCTACTGAGAGTGTGGCGGGAGTTAAAAGCAATAATCATAATACCTGACAAAATAGCCAAGCACCATTTAAGCATAATTTAATTCACTTATGAAATGTCTTAGTCATCTAATAATATTTTCACAATCAACTTTTATGACTTCTATAATAAATTTGTAAATCACATCTTTATGAAAAAAAAATGTATCAAATTATTACATTAAATTGCTCTTATAACTTTGCTCCTGTGACGAAGTCAAGTTGCTGATTGAAGTATTTTAAATTACTGTCATAAAGGACGATTATGTAGTCTTGATCTAAAAAAGAAGGAGTTTCGAAGGAGTTAAAACCAAAATGAAGGAGTTTGAAGGGCCCTTCAAAAATAATTTTTAAATGAAGGAGTATTGGATGAGTTTTGAAGGAGCGTACGAACCCTGTCTAGTGATGTTCTGGATATCCGTACCCATATCCGTATCTGCGGATATCCGAGGAAAAATAAAGATCTGTATCCGCATCCGTATCCGTTACTTTTTTGGCGGATCTTAAACGGATCTTTTCTACTCCAAAAATTCTTAAATATTTGAATAAAAGACTCTTAAATTCCGTTTAAATTAGGTTTTATTCCCTATTTAAATTACAAGATTTTCAGACGCCTCTAAGCCATGTTTTTTTTTTTTTTTTTTTTTTTTTTTTTTTTTTTAACTTTTAGTTCAATATTAGTTTTTTTATTGATTTGGGGTTTCGGTTATTCTTCATTTTGGTTTTTCTCGGCATCCTTCAAAAAAGGTGAGACAAAATTCTCTATTTATTGTTTGTAAAGGTGTTCCCGGCACTGTTATTCCGTCGGTCGGAGTAATCTGGGTAGAATGGGTCAGCGCTGCATTTATTCTGAAATAAAATGCGAAAAATTATTTCTAGCCTATCCAGTAGCAGCTTTATACTCTTGCTCCTGTATAATACATCTACCGAGCAAGCTAGAAATAATTTTTCACATTCTATTTAAGCATTAATGCAATGCTGACCCGTTCCTTCCAACTCTCCCTCAATTTTAACGGAGATTTCTTTAAAGTTTAAAGAGCAAATCGAAGTCTTTTTTATATTTTCGCCGTAGATGACATTCTTTGAAGAAACAGTGTTATTATCAGTGGTGTTGTATACTCTCAAGCTTTTTTTAAACACATAGCGTATACCATCAAGCTCCAAAAATTTTCATATTATGACATATTATGTATATGATCTCATACGCGTATTGTGCATAATGGATTACTGGGAGTATACCCTCAGAAAAATTGATGGGAACACCACTGGCTATTATTATGACGGGAATACCTTCCGTAATAAATTTTAAACTTGGATAGTTGAATTCGGCAAAAAAATTTGAGATCCGTATCCGTATCGTATCCGCGGATCTTGACACTAATGATCCGGATCCGTATCCGTATCCGCGGATCTGCTTTTTTAACGATCCGGCACATCACTAGTAAGTTCATCACCTGTCTATGTTCACCACCAATATGCACCAAATTTTCCTGAGAATCATATAAGAAACCCTCTGTAAGTTGACCACCTGTCTAAGTTGACCACTAAAGTAGTGCACCGCAAGTGGTCAACTTACACAGGTTTCACTGTACAGTAAAACCTGTAAAGTTGACCACCCTTGTAAGTTCATCACCTGTCTATGTTCACCACCAATATGCACCAAATTTGGCTGAGAATCATATAACAAACCCTTTGTAAGTTGACCACCTGTCTAAGTTGACCACTAAAGTAGTGCACCGCAAGTGGTCAACTTACACAGGTTTCACTGTACCTATTTTTCTCAATTCAAATCTATACTTAAACTTTACGATGGGTCTTTAAATTATTGCACTTTAATCCATTTTAGAACATCTGTGAAACAACGGTACGAATGCATAGTATGAAGAAATGCCAAAACGCTGTGCTCTCGAAAATTAATGCCACTGAATCTGAAAACATAATTGTGATTAATTCTCTTTCGTGCAAACCTTTAACTGTTTTTGATTAATTGAGAACACTGACAACTCCATTCGCTTAAGTGTCATCACACGCGAGACACTGGTACAAGAAAGACAGCTGTTAACACGATCCGACGCGGCAGAAATGAATCACGTTGCATGACGAAAAAAAAAGAGGATGCGTCTGAAAACTTCAAAAAACGCGTTTGAACTACGCGTGGAAGAATGAGCGCTGGACTTGAATCTGCCACAGTTTTCAGTGTCAAATAACTGAGGGGAGAAGAAAAAAAGCAGTAGCGAAAGGGAAAAAAATGCGTTTGAGGCAAACTTCCAAACCTCTCGAAAAGCATCCAGTAAACGATGATAAAGCCTCAGCTGAGCCAAAATTATTTATGCCACCGACACGGTTTCTTTTGGCACTAACTCTTTTTCTCCAGTGTTGATGTTGCGACTGGCTGGAGATCAGCTACTAGACACGACGGATGTTTCGTTTTTGATTATAATATCCGCTCTGGAGAGCTGTGTGGAAGTGATTGCGAAGTTGGAGGAATCGTTGGCGTTTGAGTCATTCAACAGTACTGAATGCCGTCCTTGGTTCTTGTCAGGTGATTTGGTTAAAGTACCAAACTAATTTTGATCCTGCGACTGATTGGAGATCCAGAAAAAAACGGATGCATTGATTGAATTACTATCTTTAACCGCTCAGGAGGACAGTGAAAAATCTGCTGGTGAAATTATTGCTATTAGGACATCCAAGCTGCTCTGAATGTTGTCCTTAACTCTTAGGAGGTGATTTTGGTGAAAGTACAAAATTAATTTTGATGCTACGACTGATTGGATATCCAGAAATTGGATGTACTGGTTCAATTACTATCTTTAACCGCTCAGGAGGACAGTGAAAAATCTCCTGGTGAAATTATTGCCATTAGGACATCCAAGCTGCACTGAATGTTGTCCTTAACTCTTAGGATGTGATTTTTGTGAAAGTACTAAATTAATTTTGATACTACGACTGATTGGAGATCCAGAAAAAACGGATGCATTGGTGCAATTACTATCTTTAACCGCTCAGGAGGACAGTGAAAAATCTGCTGGTGAAATTATTGCCATTTGGACAGCCTGGCAATGCTGAATTCTGTCCTAAATCCATGCTGAGTACATCCAATGTGTGCGCTAAAATATTCAATTGTGCTTCTGTAGAAACATTTGCGGTGATGTGGTAATTTAGATTTCAGGTCTCACAAGTTGTGAATAAAGGTCAATCAACTGCTCATCGTATTGAAAGTAAAAAATGCGAACCATTGATTTTATTTTAAAAAAATGCTCTACTGTGACGAAACAAAAACATCACTTCATCTTGTTCAGATGATCACTGATCAAATTCATTATTTTAACAATAATAATAGTAATGAATAACTGAGAGAAAAGAGGTGTGGTTTAAAGATGAAACACTTTAGAGGCTTTCATCATTTCGATGGTAATGTGAATAACATAATCTCATAACAGTAAAAAAAAAATGCATGTGCAAACTTTAAAGCTATAAAACACTTCTTGAATTATAATTTTTCATTCATACCATAATATACAAAGTCAATGTATTATAATGAAGTATATTGTAGGACAAATGTCAAAACATACGGAACTACTCTTTTAATTGTTACAATAACTGCACAGAACAATTTGTAGTTAGCGCATTATGAGTTACTTATGAAGGACTGTTAAAAGCACAGACTGTTATTACAAGTCAATATGGAGCAATGAGTTTGATTCTTAACAAGGAGAAAAGATCAAAATATTACAAAAATAAATTGACTGAACTGCAAGTGCAGTTTTTCAAAATGGATGTGATTGACCTGTGGGAAATACTGTCGAATATTGATGGCTGGTCTTTTGAAACATTTCCATGGGACCTATTTTACTTGTGCAATTCAACAGTTAGTGTAACTTTTTTAAAATCTTTCAGCTTAATGCGCAACACTAATTTTTTTAATTAGTAGAAGTCTTACTTCTCTAAAAATATTAATTCATTACGTTTGGTGTTATTAAAGTTTTGAATTTTTTTTTTTTTACTCCCGATCTCTTTTATAATAAAATATAACAGGAATCTCCATTTCAATATTTAAATATCAATGATAGTTGAATATTGTCAATTTTTATTAATGCAATGAATATTTATGATTTATTTATTTATTTGCTTAGCGTTTAAAAGAATTTATTTTAAAACATATGAATTACTGGTAATGTATGTCAATATATTTTTTTCAAAACCATTTAATAAGTTATTCAGTTTCCCTGATGTATTTTATGTGTGCAATTCAACAGTCAGCATTAGATTTTCATTACGTTAACATGTTTCAAAGACATTAGGAATTTTTCAAACATTCCTATATCAAAAATCGTTTTTGATTTTGGGTTTTATATGCATTAATCACTTTTTTTATACATAAAATACATTTTATTTTATTTTTACCAATAAATATTAGGTGCTTTAATTGAATTTTATAGCACCACCCAACTAGAATGATTCTTCTCTAATATAAGTGTACAGTTAAGCCGTTTTCAACCTGAAGGACCTGTATTTTTACATTTCTTGATCATACATGTTCAGCTTTAATTATGAAAATGGTCAAAATAAGATGCATAGTTAGGATTTTTAATAGCTTGACAAGGAAAGAAGGAAAAATACACAATCTAAATTTGTATACAGCCTCAGGTCTCTACAGTCATATTTATAAAACTCACCTCCGCTGAAGGAAAAAAAAAACGCAATGCGAACACAAAAACATGAAATACGCATGACCATAGCTCGCGGAGATATTCGACTTCAAAACAATGGGGTTGTTTCCTACAGTCAAAAGTGCTACTTTTAGTCACTGAAATTGATAGAATAAGCAAAAAAAATAACATAGACCCAGAAAATACTTTCATTTTCCCAACAGTTGTTTTTTAATTATTTTTTTTAATGTCCGATTTTTCAAACAAGGCGTAGTCTTGATGACGTCACAAAAAATGCATTTTGCCGCATCTTTCTACCACGGTTCCACGTTATGATAAGCAACAAGCGAATTAAAATTGCGCTCTACGCTTGCTATCAACCATATCGTTGCCTATACACGTGAGTAAAGATGCGAATTACATATTTTGTTCTGTGAATGGCAACACTGAATGGCATTTCATCATTTGTGTTGTCATTGGGCTGAAACATAAACAATGAAAACGCACCGATTTAAGTATTTTTTTAAAAATATTAAACTTAAACAAATTATTTAAAAAATGGTCAGATCCCATGTTTTTAAGCATGCTCTTTCAGAAAAAAAAATTCTTTTAAAATTTCAGAAACTACCCCATTATCCACAGGGTAGCGATCACAAAAAAAAGAAAGAAAGAAAGAAAAAGAAAAACAAATTAATAAATAAATAGATAATAATTACACTGTGTGACACGATTTTTCTAACGTGAAAACTATCACGTGTATTGAGTTACTTAATTGTAACCGAAATTGCCAAATGATATGAGTGTCACGTTTCTTTGTTATAGCCTCTATAACGTTTTCATTCACCCTCGCTTTTAATGTGATAAAAATAACTTAATTCCATATATATTTCAATAATTAGAAGTATAAAACAGCCTATTAGTGTATACTGTCAAAAAAAGCATCTGCAACAGTCATTGTTTTAATTTCATATTTTATTCAAATTAGAATTTCTGCAAGTTTCTGAAGTTGCAATATTTTCTTTTCTTTTTTTTTTTTTAATTTACCTCTTATTTCGCAAAAAAAAAAAAAAAAAAAAAAAAAAGATTTTTCCACCTATACATATAAAAGTCGGTTTGACCAAAACTTTTTTCAAAACTATGGATAAAAATGGCAAAGGATTTTTGTATTTGAAAAGCATTTTTCCAAATTGAGTGATGATAAATTTAAATAAGGCCTTTTTATCGACCCACAAATAAGAACGTTTATGAAGAACAATGACCATGATTAACATCTCAACCCACACAGAACTAGCAGCTTGGTTGTCTCTAAAAGAGGTAGTTCGGTGATTTTTTGTCAGTCATAAAACTAAAAATGCCAAATTTTTATACCATTGGATCTATAAATTACTGAAAATTGCAGTGAGGATTTGACGTACCGTAAACACGGGCTACTTTGGCACAGATTTTTAGTTTTTCTCATTCTTTTCTCAATAATTTTGTAACTATTCATATTTCCAAGCTATAGAAACTTGTTTTATGCATCTAGAAGTCTCTTAATTTAATTTTTGAATAGTAATCAGTTTATTTCCAAGTATTTTTACCTTTTATTAGTGTTTTTTATTTGGGCCAATGTTACCGTTGCATTTGGGTTACTTTGACCAAACTGAGTTTCTCAATTTAAAATCGATGTAAGACTAACTAGAGTCAAAGAAATACGTGTGTTCATGCGAAAAACTATTTATTTGAATGAAAAATACATTTAAAAGGCGTTTGAGTCACACATATTTATTTTAAAGAAAATTATTATTATTATTATATATATATATATATATTTTTTTTTTTTTTTTTTTTTTTGAGCAATCACAATTGTTTATTGTTCTCATTTGACTGTTTTGATGTGCTATCATTTTATTTTCCCACCAGCACCTTCTGCCAGCACCACCGTCGACCGGCTCCTCACGATGCTGCTCCTCTAGCGAAAGCCGTCTCCAGCTTGCATCCATATCCTACACACACGCGCATATATACACACACTCATGACTGCGCACAGACACACACACACTACTGCACACACACATACACACACTCATGCCTGCACACATACAAATACTCATGCCTGCACACAGACACAAACACATATGCCTACACACACACACGAACGCCTACAACACGCACACACATGTATACATACACACACACATACACACGCACCCACACACACGCGCCTACACAAACACACATGCGCATTCATACACACACACGCTCGTGATTGCGAAAAACATAATTTGAATTCAAGATGCCAAAAATTCAAATTAATATATATATATATTTTTTTAATAGTGTGTACATACCTAGTTATTGTCTCAGAAATTACCGACGGAGATCAGTCATCTTTTCATCAGTTTTGGAGATTGAATAATTTTTGTTAAGACAACACCATTCATAAAACAAGGGATCCTAAATTTTCGGTCACTTCCAAAACATTTTAGCGCATTCCATGCTCTCAACATTCTCTCCTTCTTCTCTCGCATCAACAGCTATCTTTGGAAACCTGAGCTCAATCCATTCTACAATAATGAAATTCCATAAACTTTCCAACAAATTTAACAATATTTGTAAGAAGTAGATGTAACTGAGTAAACCCTTTTCTAAATCCCTCCTGCAGCTTTTAATTCCTCTTCATCTTTCATGATAGAAGAAATGTAACTGAACCCTGACGAACTGAATCTGCAATCTCTCGCTTTATCCGTTGCCAAGAATACCAGATTTTTTCTAGTGTTTTTCCTGTTTAGAGTCTAAATTTTCGCTATTCTTTTCCAGATCTCTCTGGAGGATTTTTTCAAGTTTTTATACTGGGTTAAAGTAGGTCGTAATTTTTAGGTTAAGAAATAGGTTGTCATTGTCAATTTAAAAAAAGAAAAGAAAATAAAATAAAACAGAAATGAGAAATACAACTATACTACGTCATAGAGTATTAAATGGTCCTTAGAAATAGGTACTTAAAAAACTCTTAGCTGATGTAGAACTGCTTCTACATGGAGAAATTTGAGAGGTTATGAAGGCACATGTTAGCACAGAGAATGCAGAACCGCTAGTGCTGCTTCTTGAGCAGAGCTACAGAACTACTTAGTATACATATTACATAATTGAGTGCTTGGGGATGCTTTCTAGTGCAATCTGTCAAAATTTGTTGAAAAAATTGCGCCCTGAAGGTTGACAGAGGGCGTTGAATCTTTTTCTCCATTTGGGCCAAAAACGGACCCTAAGGGCCAAAGCTGAAAATATTGTCCGGGGGAGGGGGGCAAAACCTTTTGGAAAAATAAAAAAAATAGAGTCGGCAGTCGAACGTTTAAAATTCAGAGTCATTTTTTCCCTCAAAGCCCCCAAAGTAGTCCGCGTTTACGGTACAGAACGAATTGAAGCCAGTGTTTTCTTTGAAGTTTGTTAAAATGCCAGTTCGTACGCATAGTAGAATTTCATTTATCCGGCCCCCTTTTATCCAGCGGTTTATCCAGGTCAAATTTGTTGGGTTAAAAAAAAATTATATTTACTAAAATAATTTATGATAGTAAGAAGGGAACTACAAATTCGCCAATAATTTGATTAAGTGTGTCGCACAACACATTTTATTGATGTGACAAACAACATGGCGAATTTGGAGCGTCAGTCTGACAAAACTGCAGCTCCGCTATAAATGATAAAAAGTTTGCTTGTAACAATCCGATGTAATTTCGTTACAGAGCATCGTTTTTTGATGTAATAAAAGATGTCTGCTTATTTAAGAATGTGTTTTGTTCACTATCGTTATTATCCGGATTGCCTTCGGTCTCAGTCAGTCCGGATAAACGAAGTTGCACTGTAATATTAATTTATGAGTTTAACGCAATATATTAATTTATGAATTCGTAGCAAAACTATGTTGATGGTTGCAGCTACATTTTTACTTTCTTCTATATCTGATATATAGAAGAAAGTATTGGATTCGTGCAAATTTTCGAATTTTGACGGATTTGAACGTTTTGAGGTGTGCTGAGTCCATTTCGACTATTTTTGGAAAATGTCTGTCTGTCTGTGTGTGTGTGTGTGTGTATCCGTGTGTGTGTGTCACGTCTGTGTGTGACCAGTTTTTTGTGGCCGCTTTACAGCAAAAACTACTGCATGAAATAGAACGAAATTTGGTACACATATGTGCCCCTATGTGAACTTGTGCCCATTGGTTTTTGGCGCGAATTCCTCCAAGGGGGGTGGAGCAATGGGACGTTTTTTAAGATACGCGTGCTAGCTATTCCTCAGGAAGTAACTGGCGGAATGAAACAAAATTTGGTCCATATGTTGCCCCTAACAGGTACAGGCGTTGGTTCAATTTTGGCGCCAATTTCTCCATGGGGGGCTTTTTTGTGTGAATAAAAATAGCTTTATTAATGCAACAATAAGAAAGATAAATCGTAATAGATTGTCGTCTGCGTATTTCTCGTGATTTTAATTGTATGGAAATGATCGGAAATATTATCTCAATGATTAAAAATTTTTGACTGTTGCCATCTTATGTTTGTTAACAAATAAAATATTTGTAATTAATTTAATCAAGGCTTTAGAAATAACTTTCAATTTTCGCTCTTTGCTTTGCTTTTGCAATAATTCAGACATTGGGATGGTCGTCAAGTTTTTGCATGTTTAATTTTGTTTTTGTTGGGAATATTGCTTCCTCGTCAAGCATGGGGAGGGATCAGAAAAAAAAAGAAAAATATAGAAGAAAGTTTCGTGATGGCCACAACATACTAGTTCTAGATTTGACTTATTTCCTGGTGAAACGTTGAAATTGTTTAAGAGTGATAAACTGCGCAATATACACATATCCCTTTCTCTTTCAGTTGGAAAGGAATCAGCCCGAGCTGCTGCCGAAACCCGACGATGATGCGCAAAACGAGACCGAATGCCTCGAACAAGCGCAGGAAGAGAACAATCAAACATTATTACCATTCAACCACGTTCCTCCAGATGAAGTGCCTAATCATCAGGTGAGAGTTTTGTTGCATAACTTTGAAAAATACATTGTGATTCAAAAGGGGTTTCATAAGGATCAGGTTTCCCAGATTTAAGAACAGTAAATACGAGACAGGTTTCTAGGAGTGAAAAAAAAGGGGGGGGGGGGTAATTGAGGTTACGGTCAATTACTGGGAAATTTTAAGGGGTGCTTTCCGACGTTAGAACGTTTCTTCCTGATAAATCTGAAAAATTCAATCGTTACACAGCATTAAACTTTACAAAATGTCGCCGATCAAAGTATAAAAATCGTTTTCATTGTGATTGACGACGCATGCGCAGAGATATATTTCCAACATTAGTCAATGAGCAAAGAGGAAAGCAATTATTCGGCTCCTCATGGAGCCACTATATAGACAGGCCGACGCATCAGCTTAAGTTTAGCCATTTTGGATCGGATTTTTCATTGTTGCACTACTAGGGTTACCACAGCAAAGTTTCGAATTTCGCCAAATTTGCCGAAAATTCACGTGCCGCTGATAATTGAACAATCACCAAACGCGATAACTCGCCAGAAAAGACAATCACTCAAACACGCGCTCCGATCCAAAATGGCTAATCTTAAGCTGATGCGTCGGCTCGTATATATAGGGGCCTTAGCTCCTCATGGTCTGCTGCCAAAAAAAAAAAAAGAAAGAAAGAAACGAAAATAATTTTTGCGTTTGCTGCCACATGATTTTCTTATTGCTCTTTATTTCACATTTCTTTCTTTTATTTTTTCCCCATTAAAATGATGTCTCGTTTTGTAAAATATTGTTAGTAGCTAGAATACTGGACTTTAGCCGTCCCGTATGGAAGTTCCCCGGGACGCGGGACAATTTTTCAAAATACGGGACTGTCCCTTGAAATCCGGGACGTCTGGCAACCCTGGTACTGATTTTTATCTCACAAATAAGCAGATCACTTCGCACGCGCGTTTTGGGGTTTCACGGAATCCCTTTTCCAATGCAAAGAATTGAGCTTTTGGATGTAAAGGCATCTAGTAAAAGACAGTCGGCTTTTACCCAAGGCCTATATGTCTGTTAGAGGGGACCATAACCCGGACTAAACCTTTTGTTTGCTCACTTTTGCAACCGCTGTTTCATACCATCCGGCTCTGACGAGTGTTATTTATGATCATGCTTGTGTATTTTAAGTTTTGGATGGTTATTTGTTTTGTATTGTTTCAATGTATGTACATGCCAAATTTCATTAAAATCGATCCAGTAGTTCTAGAGATAATTGACCAAATCTGAAAATTCGCTTAATTTCTTACACCAGTGTAAATTTATCTCACCAGCGAGTGTCCGCAGCATGGTGCGGTTCAACTCGTGAATAGAAGGCAAAGCTTTGGTATTTAGCTAAGTCAGGTTTAAGGCAGAACGACATGACCCATCCTCTCTCCGCCATCAAAAATCGTTTTAAATTGAATTTCTGGAACGTCCAATTTTGAAATAACCAGGGTACATGTTATAAAACTTTTTCCCATTCAAGACTTGATTACCAAATAGGCAGTGACTTCGAACCCCCAAATGATTACAGTTCTCAAGATCTAATTTATTGTTCAAGAAAAAAAAAACTCGTTTTTTTTTTATTTCCAGTTGTAACCTCCGACGCAATAAAGAAAGTTTGAAGCGTATTGTGTATTTATGCGTTTGTCTGTGGCATCGTAGCTCTTAAACGGATAAAATTCTAATAATTCTCTGCTTTTTTTTTTTTTACCCTAAAGTTGACTTGTAACGAGTGTTCTTAACTAGGCCTCATCTTTGTAGAACTTTTATTACTATAGAAAATAATTAAAAACCGTAAAAATTAGCATATTTTCCTATTTTTTTGGTGCAAAATTTTTATCCGTTTCCAGTTTATATTTGTTATCAAATAAAATACTTGTAATTGGTTCTAACAAGCAATGCTTTTCAAAAGATTTTCAATTTTTTTCTCTGGATTCTGCTTTTGCACTAGCAAAACTTTATAGTTGTGACCAGGGTTGCCAGGATTAAGAACAGTAAATACTGGACAGGCTTCTAGGAGTAAAAAGGGGGGGTGGAGGATATTTTTGAGACGTCTATTCATGATAAATCTGAAAAATTCAATCGCAACAAAGCATTGAACCACAGAAAATGTCTCTTATCAAAGTATAAAAACCGTTTTCCTTGCAATTGACGAAGTATGCGCAGAGATATATTTCCAACATTAGTCAATGAGCAAAGAAGAAGCAACCATTCGGTTCCTCACGGTCTTCCGCCAAAACAAAAACATACAAACCAAATTCGATTCCGAGTCACAACTGACTACAACTGTATTTATGTCGAGGACTGCATACTAAATGCCTTGCCTCCATTATTTTTTTTATACCGATAGATGGCAGCACCATCACCGGATCGAACCGTTAATGAGAATTTAGAACTAGACCAGGAGCTAATAGCTACCTGGTGCTAGCACCCCCAGAGGTATCGTTTCACTTGGAGGACATTGGGACCACGAGCATATTTAACGTCGCCCAGTCCCCTTAATGACGACGGTGGGTCTTCGACCATCGAGGTTCGAACTCAGGACCCTCCGGCCCCGAATCCGACACTCTACCGATCGGACTACCACGGCCCTACGAACCAAATCAAAAGGAAAATCATTTTTGCGTTTGCTGCCACATGATTTTCTCATTGCTCATCATTTCACATTTTTTGTTTTACTCTATTTTTTTCCCTTAAAATAATGTTTCGTTCTGTAAAATATTGTTATCAGCCAGAATACGGGACTTTAGCCGTCCCGTATGGAAGTTCCCCGGGACGCGGGACAATTTTTCAAAATACGGGACTGTCCCTTGAAATCCGGGACGTCTGGCAACCCTGGTTGTGACTGTTTTCTCTTGTCCGTGCTTTTCCAAGTTATCTAGAAAAATAATAATAAAATGAAATACGAAAAAATATATTTAATTTTATATGTGTTCTGACCCGCGAGGATCATCTTGATATAAAACTAGGCATTGGCTCGATGTTCTTTAGTTCTTCTTCTGCTTACTTCAGGTATGGGTTGCTCTGCTCCCAAAAAATATTTTGAGCTAGTGGATAAGCACCGCTATATCCTTGAGCCCTGGAGTTGCCACCCCGTCAATTTTTGTGTTCATAAGGTTAAATTACGGGGGGGGGGGGACGAGGATCCCTCAGTATAAACGATCACTAACCCTATCACCCTAAAGTTACCAAAACATGACCTACAATCACGTTTTAGAACTTTAATTTTGAAACTTTTCCGGGAGAACGCCTCGAACTCTCATTCTCTATCAAATACCATAACAGATTGACTAAAATCTCGTTTCTTGGATTCAATTCCTTAAAATTCTTTGGAGGTGTGCATCCAAACCCTTCTCTCCTTGAAATCACCGAAGATCATCTAAAATTGCATTTTGAGAACTTCAGTTTCGAAAATGTAGTTTACCCAGACCCCTCAAACTTTTGTAAATGCTCACAACTAAATTACTGTTGTTAAATTTCGTTTTCTGCATGAATTCTGTGGAGCACACATTTACATACTAATTTTATTTTATATTCAGATTTCTCCTCAAATTCTGTGAGGCTCAGGCAACTCAAGGTTTTTGATCTCGCGATGACCCTGCTTTTTCACAAAAGCCTAATTTCATTTGATTTTTTTCCAACATATTTCAGTTTTTTGTACCTATATTCCTTCCAGAAATAAAGTTTCCGTAGGTACATTTTTATCGTTTTATTTATTTTAAATTTACATTTTTTACTTTTAATTTTTATGGGAAATTCGTGTTGTCAGATGCAAGAATGATTGGTTTCTTTGTCACCAAAATTGAGGCGGGGGGGGGGGGGGATCTTGTTACTGTCGGGCAAGCTTGATCCCCCGTCGGGGATTTCCTAGCACCACCACTGACTGCCGACCACAATACTTTCGGGCCCACAGATTCAATGAGCAAATACTAGTTGGGTGCTTATGACCTCGAACTGTGAATCCACGGTTCTCCGATCACAAGTCCGAGGTCGTAACCATTAGGTTCCCTTCCACCATCTCAAAGGAATTGATTTGTAAATGGTTTCATCTATTAGCAGTGAATATGAGCTAGTAGATGAGCACAGCTATATCCTTGAGCACTGGAGTTGCCATCTCGTAAATTTTTGAGTTTATGAGATTTAATTACGAGGAGGGGGGCGAGGAACCCTCAGTATAAACGATCACTAACCCCATCACCTTTAATTTACCAAAACATGACCTACAATCACGTTTATGAACTTCAATTTTGAAACTGTTTCGAGGGAGCACCTCGAACTCTACTCCTCTATCAAATAACATTACAGATTTACTAAAATCTCGTTTGTTGGACTTCAATTCCTTAACATTCTTTGGAGGTGTGCATCCAAACCCTTCTCTCCTTGAAATCACCAAAGATCATCTAAAATTGCATTTTGAGAGCTACAATTTCAAAAATTTGGTTTATCCGGACCCCTCAAACTTCTGTAAGTGAATTAATTACACTCACAACTAAATTACTGTTCAGTAAATTACCGCCCAGTAGCCAGGGATAAAGCAGAAATATATGAAATACACCGCCAGCTCAGTCATTTCCAGCCGAGGACGGCAGTTTCGTGCTTGTTAGCACTCATCAGCCCGGCATAGGAAAATGACTGAGCTGGAGATGGAAAACCTCTCAAGGAAGCCAAGAGTGCCAAACTGAGTGGCCACACACAAGAGTGCCAAGAGTGGAAATGACTGAGTTGGTGGTGTATTTCATGTAAATTACTGTTGTTCAATTTATTTTTCTGCATGAATTCTGTAGAGCACACATTTATATACTGATTTCACATTATATTCAGATTTCTCCTCAAATTCTGTGAGGCTCAGTCAGTTCTAGATTTTTGATCTCGCGATGACCCTGCCTTTTCATGTTTTACATTTTAAATTTGATTTTATTCTAACATATTTCAGTTTTGTGTACCTATATTCCTTCCCGAAATAAAGTTTCCGTGGGTACATTTTTATCGTTTATTTATTTTAAATTTATATTTTTTTCTTTTAATTTTTATGGGGAATTCGTGTTGTTAGACGCAAGAATGATTGGTTTCTTTGTCACCGAAATCGAGGCGGGGGTAGAGGCGGAGGAGATTGCTACTGCCGGGCAAGCTTGACCCCCCCCCCCCCCCCGGCGGCGATTTCCTAGCACCACCCAGGACTATAGATTATAGGGTCCTGAATACACCACTGACTGCCGACCACAATACTTTCGGGCCCACAGATTCAATGAGCAAATACTAGTTGTGTGATTGTTACCCCGAACTGTGAATCCATGGTTCTCCGATCACAAGTCCCAGGTCGTAACCATAAGGTTCCCTCCCACCATCTCAAAGGAATTGATTTGAAAATTTTGATAAATAAATGGTTTCATCTATTAGCAGTGAATATATGTTTATTCTTATTTTCAGGTAGTTGAATCAATACATTCCAATCAAACTTTTGTGTCTGAAACTAACGAAGACTATCAAACTGGTAAGTTAGACCTTCTGTTTGTGTCTCAATTAAACGCTCTAATTATTTCTGAGCTTAATTTTTAAATAAGCATTTCATTTTTAAAGTATAATTTGAATTCGAGCTTAAAAGCAAAGCATTTTGATTTTTTTTTCCCATTAACCCCTTCAGACCTGGTGTCCGGTGTACCGGACAACCACTTTAAACAGCTGCTAATCATTTAATAATTGATTTAATTAGTTAATTTTTTTGTAGTTGACTCTTTACATTCTGCTTATTATAATTTGTGAAATAATTTTTCGTTTTGGGATTGACAACACTGACATATAAGGATTGAGAGATAGAGAGCAGCTCATTTTTCCAACCATGGATTTTCATCTGAAGAGCGAGGTTTTTTTCCTGATTTTTTAAAAAATATATATAATCTTTAATTAATCGTTTCAAACGCTTATATTATGTTTTATAATCGTTTGTAGAACATTTTATAATAAAGTTTGTTTGGTATTTTATCGTTTTTGTATATGAAATATTGATTTCAAAAATATACGTCCGGAATATTTGACGTGCCATAACTCTTTTAATTTTTCTCCTACAAACTCAAAATGTTGTCTATAAGATACCCTTTACCATAGTACACTGTGTACCAAAAATCAACATTTTTGGTCAAATATTTCATAATTCTGATTGAAGGGGTTAGCGTTTTCTTTCTTTTTCTTTTTCCAGCCTTAGAATCATCAGAAAATGGGAAGACTTCAGATCAGCTTTACGATCCAAGCCTTCTTATCGTTACGTCCACTGAAATTACAAACACTCTGTCCTTGGCAGAATCCATGCTGTCCCTTCAACTTTCTCTGGAAGACCGTTCTGCGCTCTCCACTTTCGAGGTGAGTCTGCAATGGGCTTCTCATTTTTTTTAAAGAAAAATAGCAATTTCATGGAAGCCAAGACTGTATAATTTCAAAAAGCATCAATATTTAATAAATGAATAATAATGAGAATTCACAAACTAGTTTTCACCTCTTTTATGCTTTACTAGTAGCACCCGCACAACTTTGCCCGTAGAAGAAAATTAAAAGGTCTTTTGGTTCGCCTGTATATTTACAAATAATGCATGATGAATTTCTCGCCAATTGGCTTGCCCATGTTACGGTTCCACGTTATGATAACTTGGTAATTTACTCGTCCATCTTATGATAATTTTGCTCGGGAAAATGTTCTTACAATTGGAATAGAAAAAGAACAAAATCGAATTTTGGAAAAACCGCTTCGAGGTGCACACCCCCATGCTACAAACTAATTCTGTGCCACATTTCATGAAAATCGGCCGAACGATCACAGAGATCCGGATAGAAAGACTTTCAGCTTTATTATTAGTAAAAATTGCAGATTTGATTTTTTTAACTAGCAGAGTTACTAATAACCAATAACGAATAACCTTTGTGCTTCAAAATTAAATGGAGGAAATACCGACGTTTTGATACACAAAAAGCAGTAATTTGCAATTTTTGTGCATCAAAAGGTTGGTAATTAATTCATTTAATAACTAATAATTAGGTTGACTAACATATCAACACCGCTTAAGTTAAGACAAAAAGGCTCTATTTTCTTAGTGGTTTATTTTCAATGAATCCCGCTTATTAATCCCTCTTTTATTAGGATATCCTGCTTTATTTAATTCCGCTTATTAGAATACATTTTCGTGACAAATTGGCTATTCCATTAAGCGGGTTCGACTGCAATTATTTATCTACAGGCATAATTCTGATGTAAAAGTAGAGTAAAAGGGCAGTGAAGTATTGGGACGGTCCGTGATATTTTTTCGACTGATTGTTTGTATGATACTAGAATAATAATGAGACTTTGTGTAAATAATTCTGAGTCAATATTTACTGTAGCAAATATTTGTTATCCTATTAAATCGTTTAAATTTAAGCAAATAGTGCGATTTGTATATACCATGCGATTTCGACCTATGTGTAAGGAACCCTTTAACTGTATGAAACTGAAAGCATCTATACTAATATTTAAAATTTTAAGTGCAATAATTTAAAAGAGAAATTTTAATTAGAACTCAGGCAAACCATACGCTTTACTAAACGGATTATAGTGCGTGAAAAAAAAAAGATTAAATACTAAACTGTAAATCCTACCAAATTTGAATATAAATTTCTATGATTCTTTAATTAGCTGTCAAAAACGTTTATCATGCAAAAAAATGAAATGTAATAGAAAAGCATTTCTTATTTCAGAAACTGAGTAAAAAGAAGACCAATGGTACCATGGATGTAGCAAAACTACCGGAAAATGTACCCAAAAACCGTTATAAAGATGTTTTGCCATGTAAGTTGTTTTTAAAAATATGTTATTTAAACAGTACATGCAGGGGAATGAGGTGTCAAGTTATATGGTTAGGATAACCTTCCTTTTTCAACATGAAAACATTGGAAATTTGATTTGAAAATTACAGTACAGAAATCAAGAACAATGGGCTTTACAATAAAACTTGCACTGAAATTGAATTTTTTACTTTTGGCAGTAATTTTGTAACAGCAAAAAAAAATGAGAATTTTCTTTTTTTAAATAAGCTCATTAATATATAAGAAAAAATAAATGAGTGAAACAATAGTGAATGAATATGAAAATAAATGAATTAATGAATAAATAAATGAATTAGTGAATAAATAAGTGAATAAATAAGTGAATTATTAAATGGAGAATTGTTAATGAATGAATGCGTAAGTAATCTAATAAGTAATTGAATAAGTCAACGAAAATGAAGTCCATATTTCACTTTACCCCGCATCCACTTAACTAATTGGACAAAACATTTAAAGTTGGAAAGAAACTTGATCTGAAATAAATAAATACTGAGCCGACTATAAATAGTTCTAAATTTATCTTTAAAAATATTATATTTTTATATTAACAAAAATAAGTTTTGACTTACAACAAAATATTACAATATGAATTAATTGCATTATGTCCTTATCTTAAGAAAGATATTAATGTATTGGAAAGGGTTCAAAGTCGGGCTACAAGGCTAATAAATGGATTTTCTCATTTAGACTGATTCCAGGCTTAGAAGGCTAAAAATGTACAGTCTTGAGCAAAGAAGAGACTGAGGGGGCATGATTCAGTTGTTTAAATTTATTAAAATGAAAGAAGTTACGGGGCTGAAGTTTAGCACTGAAAACAGGACAAGGGGTCATTGTTTTAAGCTATATAAATCTCAGACTAACATGGATATTAGGAAAAATTATTATTTTAGCAGGGTAGTGGAACCTTGGAACAGCTTACCGGAAGAGGTGGTAATGAGTACGGGAGTAGATAGTTTTAAGAGGGCCATTGATCTTCACTGGGGATTGTAAATTGACTAGGACCAGTCTAGCTGGGCCCAGAGCCTGTTGCTGGTCGTCACATTTGAGTATCAATTTTGGGAAAATGCTTGTCTTATCATATGCTCTGGTCTTCAGTGATAACTTTTTCCAGATTGGCATAGACTGCATGTGTTACGACATAAGTATAATATTACCAGAGATGTGGCACTAAAAACAGCGCAAATATTCCAGCATTTCACTTGATCCTAACATTTCTCTTCGCCCCCATGTTCCCGTTTTAGTAAAATATTTCAGCACATTACAAATTGTTATAGCTGGTTGTGAAACGTACTACTACTAAGAATGAATTGATTGAAGAAACATAAAAGTAAACACATATATAAACAGCAAAATTTTAGCCCTAATGTCAAATAAAAAGCAATATTATATAGTGCATAACTGGTTCAGCGCCGGATCTAGCGGGTAGAAAGCAGGAGCCCTTGCCCCGGACAACTGTCCGGGTAACTACTGGGCGGCAAAATCATCCTATTTTATGTTGTTTTTTTTTTTCGTAAAAACGCGCAGCAAAAACTTGAAGGAAGAAGGGCAAGGGCGGCAGTTTCAAGATTTGCCCCGTCTCGGAAGAATAGCAGATCCGGCCCCGAATTTGTGTAAATAGATAACTGAGGAAAATTTGAATTATAAAGGGTGTTTTTTTTAGAGGTATAGAACTTTAGGTTCAAATAAAACACCGTTAAATGATATAAATCGTCTTGAATTTGGCTTTATTCGAAAGATGATTCTTTGCCATTTTATTTAAATGTGATTTCTGGTATATATGGCCACTTCGGCTGGCATGGAGAAAGTCTAATCGGGAAGTCCAATTTTCTATCACTTTTTGCAGCAATGGGGGCCGTATGTCAGTGATATGTGGCGAATGTTCTTGTCCAAGGCGTCAATCGTCTGTGGCTTATCGGTGTAGACCTGAGACTTAACACAGCCCCACAAAAAATAGTTCAGCGTAGTTAAATCGCAGGAACCTGCAGTTCAACTCACGGTTCCATTAAGCGAAATTATTCGCTCACCGAACGTTTCTTTCAATAAATCAATTGTGACACGCGCTGTGTGGCATGTTGCACCGTCCTGTTGTCTATTCGTGATGAAATAGCAAACCAAACTAAACACAAAACAGTTGACAACTATCAAATTGGCCCACAGATCAAACAGTGTTCCCAACTTAAAGTTCTATACCTCTAAAAAAATGCCCTTTATTATGTGTTATGACGTGAATATATGAAAATAACAATGCTCAAAAATCTCAGTATCATAAGTTCGAAAACATATTGAGGGTACTGGAAAGCTAATGTCAGTTAAATAACATTTTATGAAGGGTGGAAATGGAGGAGGAATCAGATGTGAAACGTTGATCGAGAATCCAAGGTCAACCTTTGCAGAAGATGGATAAAGCGTTCAGATGGGCTTTTGGGATGTGGATCACGTTTCATTTCTCCGAAAAAAATATATGCTTTTTTTTATTTGAATGTTTGTAAAGTTACTTTTAATACCAAAAAATCAAAGAGGTAACTAAGATTCGGCACAAACTATGTTCTTTTTTTGTTTCAAGACAGAAAAAAGATGCATTTATATGAAGGCTTAACATTGGTAAAGGTAAGGGGGTGATCACAATTCTGTAATTTTTTCACTCAGAATGAGCTGCAAACGATTTTATCTTTTCGGTTAATGTCTGTCGCCCGAGTGATCTAACATTTTTCTATTTCAGACGACGATTCTCGTGTTGTGTTGAAAGATGACTCAGATGGTGATTACATCAACGCTTCGTTCGTCCACGTATGTATTTTTTAAAGCCTGTTAGTGTGTTACGTGTACATATGTACGCAAAAATGTACACATTCAACAAAAGCTACTTAAATCAAAGTATATTATTATTATAAATAAACTAGACAGAGCACAATATTTCATAAAACCGTGTCTGATTTGTATCAATTTCAACCAATTATATCTACTTTAGTAATTTAATGAAAAATATGATATGAAAAAATAATATGTTTACGGGAAGTATTCATAAATTTTAATTTTGAAAGGAAAAATGCTGAATACGCCACATTAAATTCTGACAATGTGAACTTCTTCTTCTTTTTTTTTTTTTTCTTAAATCAAAAATTATACGTGACTTGTTGTAATCAAAGTTGAATATTTTCCAAAAATAAAAAAGAAACTCTTTCATTTCCCAAAACTCTGAAACGTGCGATATGTGCACTGCAATAGGACACAACTCGGACATAGTCAAAAAGGGTCTAGAAACTTGTTGCTGTGCTCTTCTCCTTACATATAACTTATATTCGTTATTCATTACCTGAAATTAAAAATAAACGAATGAATCTCAGCACTTTACCTAAAAATGAAATTTGAATAAGTGTTAGAGGAGAAAAATAATTAATAATCCATTCCATGTGTTTAGTTTCCATACCCTCTAACAATCGACATCGAATCATAAATGTATTCAATTTTACCTGTAATAATGACCTTTTAGTTGAGCAAGTTATCTTTGCTACTAGAATTCCTAGATAGCCCCAGAAAAGTCTCATCTTTGCTGATTGGTATTGTAAACTTTTGTTGCTGTTGCTGGGTAGTAGGTTTTCCTATGTTTCTACTGATTAGTAAATTAATATTTTCGGAAAAGCAATCCGTGCAAATGGTGTAGAACCAAGAACATCTTTAAGAGTTTATGTTCGTTGTTGTTGTTGTTGTCGGTGTGCCAGCTAGGCTGGCAATTTGGGGTGCGCTGCTTCACTTTTCTAACTGTAACGTTATTTGGTGTGAAGTCATACTTCTAAAGTACACACATGCCATAAAGACCCGTTTATAGGGTAAGCAACCATTCACAGCATAACAACACATTCACACAAAGAAAGGACAAGGACAGGAGAGAGAAAGTACGTCCATGCCGGAGCCGGGATTCGAACCCGGACCTTCCTGTCACAGGCAGACTTCTCTGACCACTAGACAAGGCAGGCGGCTACGTGCGTTGTAATGTCATTAATTATACTACGAGCTATTTTATTTATGCAATAAACCTTATACATTGCAATGAAGAGGAAATTAAATCGCAATTTTTCGCGTTAATACAGAACGCAAAATTGCGCAACTGAAGTAAACCCAGAAATGAAACATTGCTTATGCATCTGGGACGTCGGTGTTTTGCTTTTTACCCCCAATGGTGCTGCGCAAGATGCCTTCTCTTATTTCACACTCTAGGGTCCCTCGCACCTACCACCATTTATGGTTTAACCAGTTGGATGGGATTCTGAAGAAAGCTCTGATTTTTTTGAACCAGATCAGAAGCCGTGCAATCCCTGGTTCAGCATCCCCAGAGGTATCATTTCGCTTGGAGGACATTGTAGCCACGAGGATATTAATGAAGGCAGTGGATCTTCGACAGGCTAGGATCGAACCCGGGACAATCTGGTCACAAGCCTTACTGATCAGGCCACCACGGTCCTCTGGCGTAGCTTACTGCAGGCCTAGTGCGATCTCCGTATGGCATCCAGTCTTTCGTATGCCAGCATTAAGGCGCGGGTGTCAATGGCACAGAAAGTGTCGATACCCAGTGCACCCAGATGCACCAGATAGTGGGCACCTGGGCTGTCACGATACGAAATGGTACTAGGAATTTAATTTGGCTGAAAGTGCTTCAGCGAAACCCACTCCACTGGCTATTTGGAAATAGGGCACAGAACTGGGGACATAAGTATACTAGGCCAACGCCTAAACACTACGCCACACAGCTGACTAAGTGTGTTTTGTGTATATAACCCTATGCTTGAAATACACTGTCAGCTCAGTCAATTCCAGCCGAGGACTGCAGTTTCGTGCTTATTAGCACTCATCAGCCCGGCATTGGAGTGACTGAGCTGTAGGTGGAAAACCTCTTAAGGAAGTCTAGAGTGCCAAACAAACTGATAGCTAATACAGAACTAGCACTGACAAGACGAGGGACCGAAACCTTATGTTTCAACTTTCTCTCAACGTGTGCACTGTTGATTTTTAGATGTTTTATATGTGTTTAATTCCTTTTTAAAGATTAACTTTCTATTTTGTTTACAGATGACATTACCTCATCCCAGGAAGCCCAATGAATACATTGCCACTCAAGGACCTCTTCCACAAACATGCTGCGACTTTTGGCAGGTAATTTTAACATCCTAATTTTCAGCATAGAATTATTGAGCAAGAAAAGCGTCGAAACGTCAGATACTATTGAATACGGGTAATTTTCCTGAGCCTGAGGACATAAAATTGAAAAGCATAAAGCAAGACTGAATGTAACTGTTATCCTTATCCCGAAACTGGTGATACGAAATTTGGAAATCTCAAGATGAAATGTTTTGAAAACATTTTCAGAGTAGGACAGTAAACAGAATGTTTTATGATCCAGTTGATTGGGTTGTAGCAATTTTCATTCTTTGATTCAACTAATTAAAATGATAAAAATTAGTTAAACGCTGTATTTGTATAAAAGATTAAAGAAAAATGTACTCAAATACTTTGAGAGCCCCCATCTCTCCCATTAATTTTGTGCATCGTAACAATATATTATGTTGAATAACACAGCCTTTTATAATGGGTGTTTTGTTTTTTTTTTTTTAGAGATATAAAACTTTAGGTTCAAATAAATTACCGTTAAATGATGTAAATTGCCATGAATTTGGCTTTATTCAAAAGATGATTCTTTGCCATTTTTATTTAAATGTGATTTCTGATATATGACCACTTCGGCTGGCTTGGAGAAAGTCTAATCGGGAAGTCCAATTTTCTATCACTTTTTGCAGCAATGGGGGCCGTATATGAGTGATATGTGGCGAATGTTCTTGTCCAAGGCGTCAATCGTCTGTGGCTTATCGGTGTAGACCTAAGACTTCACACAGCTCCACAAAAAATAGTCCAGCGTAGTTAAATCGCATGATCCTGCAGGCCAACTCATGAGTTCATTAAGCGAAATTATTCGTTCACCGAACGTTTCTTTTAGTAAATCAATTGTGACACGTGCTGTGTGGCATTTTGCACCGTCCTGTTGTCTATTCATGATGAAATGGCAAACCAAACTAAGCACAAAACAGGTGACAACTATCAAATTGGCCCACAGATCAAACAGTGTTCCCGACTTAAAGTTCTATACCTCTAAAAAAAACACCCTTTATATACCCTTTTCCACAACGCGAAATTTCGACTTACGCGAGGTATCTTGGAACGCATCCCTATTGTGTAAATTGAAACTCTACTGTATACTTTAGAACAATCCTAAGTAATATATGCGTCGTTTATTGCAAAAGAGGTTCTTTTCCATATTTTTAAAATGCGTATTTTAAAAGGCACATTTTTTAAATGCGTAATTGGTTTGCTAAATAGTATCACATTTAATATAAAAACGAAGCAGAACACTTTTAGAAAGATAAATATCTAATGACCAATAGTACCTGAACACCTGCATTTTTTTTTCCTATTGAAAAAGAGCTTTTATATAAAGGCATAGTAAAATCTTTTACGAGGAGATATACCACTTTTACAATGATTAACATAGGGTTACTCCCCCCCCCCCCCATTTTACAGGAAAAAATACTTTTGTCATTTTTTGAACATTTTTGAGCAATCACGATTGCTTATTGTTCTCACTTGACTGTTTTGTGTGATGTCCTTTGATTTTATTTTCCCACCGCCACCCTCCGCACCATCAACGTCGACTGGCTCCTCACGATGCTGCACCTCTAGCGAAAGCCGTCTCCAGGTTGCATCCATGTCCTACACACACACAAACACATACACACAACTACCCATACATTCATGCCTGCACACAGACACAAACACATATGCCTACACACACATACACATATCCCCCCACACACACATTCATATACACAACTACCCACACACTTATGCCAGCAAACAGACACAAGCACACATACACATACCCCCTACGCACAAACACACATACCCCCACACACAAACACACACGCCTACATACACACACTCGTGATTGCTAAAAACATAATTTGAATTCAAGATGTCAAAATTCAAATTAATTTTTTTTATCTTGTTTTTAATTTTGTTTTTGATACTAAGTTTTCGCCAACGCAAATTTTCCGCATGATGTGTTTATAAAAAGAAAGGAATATGAACTTTCTTAACACACATTCAAAACCCTTTATTGAAAGCCCCCTCCTCCCTCTGAGTACGCCATTCAACCAAGCTTCGTGTAAAGCGTAGTTATTATCTAATTGTTTATCCCCTGTATTCACAGATGGTGTGGGAACAGAAGTGCGGCATCGTAGTGATGGTGACAACTTTGAAAGAAAGGAACCGAGTGAAATGTCACCAGTATTGGCCCGACCTGTACCAAACAGCAACCTACAACAAAATACAAGTCACGTGTTTCAGCGAAACCACATCCAGTACTGGGATAACGAGAGACTTTCTGCTCAACAATCAACAGGTAAAAAAAATATTCGCCACAGTTGATTCATTTAAAGCGCGTTTAAATCCTTCAAACCCTTTTGCCCCTACACCACTCAATCTTACCACATTTCGTTGTTCCAACCATCTTCGGCACAGCCGATGCACCGTGCTTGCATTCATGTGGGTATCAGCTACGATTTGACGTACGGACCAACTTCCCCTTCTCAGTCCGATCACCACACCCCTCGTAAAATCGTCTATCTGCTGGAAGTGCCTTCGTTGACGGCGGCCTGGCATTCTCTCGTGTTACACGTATCCTAAAAGACAAAAACAACATTTCTTCGATAATTCTTAGGGCTCGACCGATGGCATTTTTTGGCCGATGGGCCGATGCCGATTGTTCAAAGATGGCCGATGGCCAATAGTTTTCTTCCAAATGGCCGATTGCCAATGGCCGATGGCCGATGCCGTTGGCCGATGGCAAAAAAAAAGTAAAAAAAAAAATTAATTTGAGTTCTAATATTTTTAATTCAGATTATGTTTTTCGCAATCACGAGTTGCGACAGGACCCTACTCATTGGAGTTATTGTTTCTAGAAACTGCTCCATTCCCTCCAAACCTGCCTTTCTCTTGGGCGGTTACGTGTGTATAGTTGTGTGTGTGTGTAGGCCCGCATGTATGTGTAGACTTGTGTGTGCGTAGACCTGTGCACACACGTAGGCGTGTATGTCTCTGTGTGTGTGTGTGTAGGCGCTTGTGCATGTGTAGGCTTGTGTGTGCTTAGACTAGTGTATGGACATAGGCGTGTGTGTGTATGAGCGTGTCTAGGACATGGACGCCACCGACCAGGAGAAGCGGATATCGGGGGACATTGCTCAGGACCGGAGGAGCCGCGCCTGCGGAGGACGGTGGGCGGGAGTGCGACAGAGGGAGGCGGGGGAGGGAGAAATAAAATCAGCGTAACGTCAAGGGCTGTCAAATGAGAACAATAAGCAAACGTGATTGCTCAAAAAAATCTAACAGAAATAAATTGATAAGATTGTCAGGGATTTGAAAGATCATTGAAACAAGTATAAGAAATACGCAAAATGACATTTCTTGACCAAAATAAATAATTGCTAAATATTTAAGAAATGCTTGAAACGACGAGGGTAGGAAAGGGGATCACCCTCTGGTTGTGGAGTAACTCACAACGTTAAACTTCGGCCCCAACTTCAGCCTCATTTTTTTAGTACAAAACCGCTACCACCCAACGCCTCGGAAGAGTTTCTGAATCTACTTCAGCACTTCCGAAGAAAAAATTCAAAAGTCCCTTTGATTTCAGAATTATGTCACCATTCAAAACGTCTTTAATCAATTTCTTACATTAATGCTCTAAATTCTTCCTAAACAATAGATAAAGCTTGAAAAATAAAATCTCAAATTTTATGAATGGTGTTAGTTTTAAACAACTAAGAAGTACAACTAGAGTTTAATTTCTGAAATTGAGGGTGTGGAAGGAAGGGCACACAAGTGTTCTCAGAAATACGAAAAATAGTCGTAAAAAATAGAGTTCAAAATAATCATAAACATTGAGCAGAAAAACTCTTTTAAAACTTGCACCCGAGTTTGTTTTGGCAAATTTAAAATATAGCAAATGTTGCAATTGCGCGAGAGGCCCCTTAACCATATGGGAACCGTTAGAGTTACAAAAATGCTTATGATAAATGTTTTACAACATCTGTGATAGAGAAATAGGGTCCCAAAATGTATTTCGACGGGCCTTAAACCTGTAGCTCCGCCGAAGCGATACAGAAAAGACTGCATTACTGTGATTCATATTATAAATATCGAAAAATTAAATTACCGTCGGTTCAACGGGAATCTAACAAAATGAAACAAAACCGGTTTCGCCATCCCATATTTGTTTCCATGGTCTCCAATTCGGCAATATATCAATAAATGATCGTCAGTCTGAGACGATATATTAGTTTTCCATTGAAATAAGTAGTTAATAGCCACAAAAAATGAGTAACCCCGTAGTAAGTGTATGAGTAAAGTAGAACACCCGATCGAAAACAAAAAGGGAAGCGCACTTTAGCCTTCTACAGCTTACCATATTTGAGTTATGACTTATGAGAGATACGTACATCCAGCCGCAAGAAACAACGCAATAATTAACATGTTTGGTACCTGAATGCAGTATTAAAAACTCTTTCAGGGGTGACTAAAATAGAAATTCATACTGAAATTTAAGTAAACAATTTTATATGAAAACAATAACTCCCTTTACTTTGTGTTGAAAAGTAAAACAACTAAGGTCCTTATTTTTCAAAAACATCGGCCAATTCCATCGGCTTTTCGATGTTTTTTAAGGCCGATGGGCCGATGTTTCCTGCAAGTTAGCATCGACCGCCGATGCCGATGGCTAAATTGTTGATGCATCGGCCTGGCCGATGCATCGGTCGAGTCCTAATAATTCTCCAGTCAGAAATAACGACTCGAATATTGCCCATTCTGCAAGTTCCTTCCGTTATATCTTACTTCACGTGCCTCGGAGAACTGCGCATTTCACATCATTTACGTAACTCAGTGATGTAAGACTACTCTAAAATTTGCATAAATTTCTGAACACTCTTTCTTGGTGTTGCATTTTCAATGTCGAGCAGTGTAATACACAGAAGTCACATTCATCGCAGAACTAGTATGACACTTTTAGAGGATTGTATGCTGTTCAGTTTGTGTCTCCTACTCTCATTTGTTTGGAAAGGGTACAAAGGAGGGCTACTAGACTAGTAAGGGGACTTCCAGAGTTAGATTATGATGCCAAACTTAAAAGGCTTAATATGTTATAGCATAGAGCAAAGGAGTGACAGATGCTTTAGTTGTTTAAAATTTTCAAAATGAAAGATGTTAATGGGTTAAAATTTTACCTAGAAAGCAGGACGTGGGGTCATTGCTTTAAGCTATTCAAATCTCGGGCTAATCTAGATATTAAGAAAAGTTCCCTACTAGCAAAATTTCTTGCATCAACCTTGACAGATCTTGATATTATACTGACGGCGTCAATATTGACGTGTTTCATACTGCATAAAGCTTGCATAAAGATTAAAAAGCAATATTACTATAACAACACGTATGCAACATTGCATTCATCTTAAAATATCAATATTGATATTACCTTAAAATAACAACATTGCATACATGTTGATGCCGTCAAGATGATATTGATTTCATGCTGTCGCCGTCAAGGTAATTAGTACACAATAGAGCAGGTGGACCTTCGTTGATACTTGCGCATGCGCACAGTTCTTTCTACCCAGCGTCCCTCGCATTGCTGGCACATTGATTCAGTCGGTTCAGAGGAGTTGCACGTGGCTTTGCATTTTTTAGGCTTCGTTAAGTTGATTGCTTAGTTATTAGTGTGGAATAGTATTGTTTTAGGAATAACTTATGAATAACTGATATTTGCATTTGTTTATTGATATAGTACTAAACAAGTCATATCGCAGACGATGTGCGATCAATGTTAGAAATGGCCGAAAATAACAAAGGACATGAAGTCCAGAATTTCGTATTATCACTTCAATCTCACAAGTAAGATTAATTTTATTCAATGGTTATTTATGTTATTCTTTGAGATAAATTCATATGTTTTGTCCATGGGTTATTTTCAATGCTGACATCCATTTGAAAATGTACTTTATTGTATTTATTTATTATTTTGCTACCTTTACTTTTAAATGTGCTATAAAAACTTCCGCAATTATTTCTAAATAGGCATTTTATGTCTTTATAATACAATTAGAAGCAAGAATTTAAAAAATAAGTCAAGTATTACGCAAAACGAAGAAACTTTCATTTTTTTAAATTAAATTGCGAGTACTATTAATATTTTTATATGAATTTCCGATCAGATGTCAGCTTTAAGAAAATATTCTCAGACTAGAAAACTATCTTGAAGAATAACAGAAATAATTAAAGAATGAAATTTAATTCCCGAGTTTGAAGTGAAAATAATACAAATAAATAAATGGATAAAACACCTTGCAAACGTGCTGATTTCATACTGTCATGTCAATGTATCCTGATATTTTCCTGTCATACCAATACGTATGCAATATTACAAAAGCAAGATCATCTTGCCTAGACCTTGATTTCATGCTGTCATGACAACATCTTGATATTATCCTGTCATATCAATACGTATGCAAGATTACAAAAGCAAGATCATCTTGCCTAGACCTTGATTTCATGCTGTCATGACAACATCTTGATATTATCCTGTCATATCAATACGTATGCAATGTTACAAAAGCAGCCTACCTTGATATTTTCCTGATATTATGCTGCATACACCTTGTCAGTCAATATTGTGGCAGCCTGCTGACAGCATAAAGGGAGTAACATAACAACATTGAGGCAGTATTAATGCAAGATGATTTTTCTTGCATGTCAACCTTTATGCAATACTGAGGCAAGATATTTTGCTTACTGGGTTACTATATTTTAGTAGGGTTGCGGGTTCCCGGAAGAGCTTACCGGAAGCGGCTGTAATGAGTAAGGGGGTAGCTGACTTTAAGAGGGCCATTGATCTTCATTGGAGACTAATAAATTGACTAAGACCAGCCTAGCTGAGCGCAGAGCCTGATAAGGGCCGTCACATTTGTATTTCTATTTGTATTGGAAGTATTCAGTTTTATTTTAAGACTTAAATCTCCCCGTATTGTGTACTATAGAACTTTTTACTATACATTTCAATTCGATTACAGGCAAATGAAGAACGTCATGTGATACAATTGCAGTACATCAATTGGCCCGATCACGGGGTGCCAGAAGATTCATCCGATTTCTTGGAATTTGTCCAACAGCTGAGGGACCTACGACGAGATGTCGGTGGATTTGTTGTTGTTCATTGCAGGTGAGAATCTTGAATGAGAAAAACTATTTTCAACGTGCATTGTAATTATTTAAGGGTTTTTATTCGATTTTGTGATTGGCAGGTAGCGAGTCAAATCATCCATTGTCAGTGCATGAAAAATTACTTTCTGAAATTGTGTGTGTGGTAATGAATATTATCGTCTGCTTTTTACATTTGTTTCGCTTGTATAGACGGTTTCTTTTTTTTTACAATTTCTTTCGGATTGGATTTTTTGGGTTAGATATTTCACTTGTTTACATATTGGGAATATTATTTTATTTAACTTCAGACGTTTAGATACGGAAATGTAATTCAGAAAATGCAAATATGTACCCACTTTATAAAACAAAGATAAAACTTTAAGTATTTGAAAATTATCAATGTATAAAAACTATTCTCAAACTAAATTGTTATTTTTTCAGCGCTGGTGTCGGCAGAACTGGTGTTCTAATCCTAATGGAAACAGCCATGGGGTACATGGATGCAGATGAGCCCATCTATCCCTTAGAGCTTGTCAAGTCCATGCGAGACCAGCGAGTGATGATGGTACAAACTATGGTTAGTAACAATAAATTTGATAAAAGGATGGAATTCAAAATAACGTTATGCACTCATTTTTGGAAGACGCCAAATATTCGAAACCCTCCTCTAATTTGACCATCACTTTCCCCCATTGGACAGCCAGTTTCTATCCTGCAAACAAAGAAGAACGACGTGCTCTAGTGTTTTCTATCAGTGCTGTGAGCAAAAATCAAGTGGAATACTGTAAAACCTGTAAAGTTGACCACCCTTGTAAGTTGACAACCTGTATAAGTTGACCACTTTTTTCAGGCACGGAATTACCCTCATCATATAAATCAACCTCTGTAAGTTGACCACCTGTTTAAATTGACCATTAAAGTAGTGCACCGCACGTGGTCAACTTACACAGGTTTCACTGTACGTCATTCCCTGCTAAACTCGTTGCTGTATGTCTGTTGTCATTGCTGAAAGAACGCATACATGTTCATAGACTGTCTAAGTTACCTGCTAATGTGAACACTTACACACTTTACAATCCGTGACCAATTCTGCCGTGCTAAGCGCATAAGTCGTACAGTGAAACCTGTGTAAGTTGACCACCTGCGGTGCACTACTTTAGTGGTCAACTTAAATAGGTGGTCAACTTACAGAGGTTGATTTATATGATGAGGGCTAATTCCGTGCCTGAAAAAAGTGGTCAACTTATACAGGTTGTCAACTTACAAGGGTGGTCAACTTTACAAGTTTGTTTTACTGTATCTGCAGCTGCGTTCAAAATGAGAAATCGTCGTTTAAAGTTTGGTGCCTCCATTTATGTGATTCGGATGCAACTTTTTCAGATAGTTTTAAAAAAAAATTCCCTATTATATATTGTTATAAAAGCAAGGTATTTAGGTAAAATATGTGACAAAGAAGCTCCTGGTGACCTTAACTCAATTTTGATGAAAATTGCAGATACCACTTTTGTGCTAGCACGGCAGAGTAGTTAGTTTCCGTGATTTTGAGCATTTTTTCCCCTTGAAAATCATGACTTTCCATGACTATATCTGATTATGGTCGAAACTAATGACTTTACAGGTGCGCAAATAAATTGTTTAAACCTTTCTTATGATGAATTTAGTTCAAAATAAATTTGCTACACATTAATTACCAAAACCCCCAGTAAGAGAAAATTAATTTAATATTATATTTTTTTTAAATTACAAACACTTGTCAGAACATAATATTCAATCAAATGTATACATATTTCAATGTATGCATTAATGTATCAAATGGTGGCATTAAAATGATAGCAGAAATAAAAGTGCCAACACCTTGTGTCATTTATATTTTATATTAAATTTCTTTTCTTACCCAGGTCCAATACAAGTTTATCTGTGAAGCCCTCCTAAAAACATATAATGGTAAGTAAAAATACTTGGATTCAAAATGTTTACTACAAATGTCATTTTATACACATTTACGTTTATAAATTCAGATTTGTTGATATGGTTCGGCTCTCAATTCTCTGCCGTTCTCGACGAGTTCGAGTGACACTCAGTGCCGTAGTTGCAGGGAGTAGGGGGGGATTGGATTTTTTTCTTTTTTTTAACGAATGTGAATGTAATGTAAATTGGTTCCAAACCACCTCATCTTTTAAGGATTTCCCCCAGACATATTTTACAACTACAGCACTGGTGACACGAACATATAAGTATTCCAAGGAATTAAGTTTTGACTACTGAAAAAGAAAAAAAATATATTAAAATTTATTTATTAATTTTCAAAATTTTTATTTTTTCTTCCTAAGTTATTGTTTGGATGAAGCAGTAAGTTACCGCCCTGACACTAAGGTGTTTGTCTCACATATCCTATACATATCACTGCAGTATGAGTTACAAAATATGAGAACTAACCATTGAGATGAGATAAAATGGAGGGAGTCAAGACTTTCATTGATGAAACCAAGACCCCAAGTCACGTAATAGATTTTAAAGCAAAGCATTAGAAGAAATGGGGTTTCTTTTGTTAGTTTCACGCAAAACGTGCCAACCATTCGTTGTTGTTGAGTCACGTGACTTTGGGTGTATGGATCAGATTTTGCTAAGTCAATGATTGGACTTGCTTCCTCCATTTTAATTCCTGCTCTAAGGAACTAACAAGCAAAAATATTCGCTAAAATGTGGGAAATTATGATTTCCAAAGTACACTCTTTAATACACATATGTTCAGTGGCGTACCGAAGGGGGGGCGGAGGGGGCGGTCCGCCCCAGGCCCCGCTTTGACATAGGCCTCCAAATCTCAATTTTTGGTTTTCACCAATATTGTCGCATATCTTGGTTTGAATGCTTAAACAAGTTGGCTTAATAAATCATAATTTTTTAAAGACCAAATATTTGCTCAGGGATACAATCAATACCTCTTCGGGATCAATGAAGGGTTTATGATACCCAGGCCCCGCTTTGACATAGGCCCCAAAATTTTAATTCGTTTTCTTTTTCGCCAGACGTGCCTTATGTCATGGTTTAGATAAATAAAAAGTTGACTTTTTATGTATGATGAATATTTTCTCAGTGACTCTTGCCTAAACAAAGAGAGGGCAAATTATGTCCCACAGGCCCCGCTTTGACATAAGCCCCGAAATTGTATCTTATTTTTTCCAGTAGATATGTCATATACATCATGATTAGAAATATTAATCAGTTACCTATATATGCGAGTATATATCATAAATTTTGTTAAATATGACTTTTTTTCATAGTGACCCGTCCTAGTGTACAAAGGCACATGAGCGCTTGGGCCACGAATTTAACAGGGGCCCCAAATTTTTAAATTAATTAAAGCTATAAAAATCATTTGCTTTTATTTTGTTAAGTGCTTTCAGCAAAGTTTTATGCATTTTTTTTTCGAACAATTTATTAAAAAAACTAATGCATAACAGATGCACGTTTATAATTTTTAATCATTACAGTATACAGCTAAAATATCTGTTTTATGTTTTGTTTTGTGTATTAAGACTACGATGGTCTAGTCTTAATTCATACACTATTTTTGAAACCAAATTCAAACATATAACCAAGAAAATCCATTCCTAAATGAGAAGTTGTCTATCCTTTGTGGCGTTGGAAAAATCAGTCAGATAAATTTTTCTTTTTATCGGACCCCTTCTGACTCAAGCAAAGGAGACTTCCTTTTTGCTATACCCCTTTCGACAGCGTAAAACTGTTTAATTGGTCAATCCTTCGGGACTTTTGACCTTGACTGCATAATACCTTCTCCCATCCATTATTCTATACTCGATTGCAAGCTTACTTGACTATGTAGAAATGAGCTGCGGCCAAGCAAAAGAAATAGTTCCTAGCCCCATGGGCGGATTTATGGGGGGGGGGGCAAAGGGGGCAATGCCTCCCCAGTTTGGGAAGACTTTATGTAGTAACAACATATCTTCCAAAAAATTTTTAAAAAAATATTACTTTTTTTTCTTTGTTGAATAGTTCAGAAGGGCATGGGTGGATTTATAGGAGGGGGGGCATAGAGGGCAATGCTCCTCAGTTTTAGGAGGACTTCATATAATAACATTACATCTTCCAAAACCTTAAGACAAAAAAAAATTTTTTTTTTTTTTTGAATAGTTCAATGAAAATGAAGAGGTTCGCGAATGTCCTTTTCTGATGGGAGAAATAAAAATAAAAAAAGAACATTAAATACAAACAGTACAGCTGTCACTGGGGTGCTGAAAATGTGTCTTAATTCATCATTTGACTGAAAATCATTTGGGCAAGTATATAAATGGACTTATACGCTAAACGAGCTATGCATTCAGTTGCAACACTTATAATAATTGACGATTATTTTTTCAAATTAGAACCTAAAACAAAGGAAACCCTCCTCCCCCATTTGCGCTAACAGAACGATCTACTCTTTATAATTTGTTTTCTTTTTTTTCAGAATGTTTATTTTCAATTTGCGTGATTTCAAAAACTAGATATTTTGTGTTACAGACGAAAGATTTTGAAGAACCTTCTGAATTCACACGTTCAGATTGGTAAAACTGTAAAAACCCTTTAACTGTAAAAACTGACGAATTTTCGTAAAAATTACAAAAATCTGCAGGCAAGAGTGAATTACATACAGGGAAGGATTTGCCTATAAGATAAACAAGCTATAGCTTAGGGTCACTACTTTGAAGTGGGCCGGTAACTCGCAAAAAATGCATCATTCGCTCCTTAAAAAACGGAAAGTGCTTGAAAAGACTAATTTCATTTTCAAGAGCTTGAAAGCTTTGAATATTTGGAAACGTGTGGCTACAAACCTTAAATTTTAAAATTTCTAACAAATGGTAGGGGGAGGAATGTCAAAATATGTCAAATTCAGCTCCTTGCTACATCCTGCATCAAAAAAGTAAAAATCATGGTTCTTATGTTTGTAACATATTGCTTGAAATAAATTTTTCTGACTCACATGTTTCATATCTTGCTATTTATTTAATCCCGAATGCAGTATTTTGGAAATTCTTTTGTATTGATTGCTTTTATCTTGCTTCTACTGCATATTGTTAATCTGTTTAGCCCAGAAAAAAAAATGATACACTACCTCCATTCCTTCTCGTTTTCTGCACTGCTTATAATTTAAAAAAAGGTTATTGTAATGAGAATTCTATAGTTTATTTTTTCTTTTAGGCTTAAAATAGCTGTTTTTTTTACGAAGTTTGAACAAGACCGTACAACTATATAACCTAGTACTCAATTTCAGAGACTGGAAAGTGCAAATGAGTTGCCTTAAACTATTAAATGTTCTAAAATCCTTGAAAAGAATTGGCGCAATATAATCTACTAGGGCTCTTGTGCCAAAACACCCAATCTAACCAACCAAACCTTGAAAATAGTTAGACAAGTCTTTGAAACTCCTTTATTTCTTATCAAGTGTATAAATTATGAATTGTTCAAATAAGTAGTATGCTACTCTCATGTTACTTATTTTCTAAATCTGTACACCATTTCTTTTAAAGTATTAACTTACATCACAAAGCACATTTAAATCATAAAACTTTTTTTAAAAAAATTTGTCTATATTTTCCTGAGATTTTCGTCTATCCAATTAACTCTTATAAGGCTTCAAAATGCAGAATTTTATATCCATTTTACAAAATATCCTCCGGGGGACAAACCCCCGGACCCCCTAAAATTGGAGATATTCTATATCCAACTTAAAAGAGAACCCTGCGTCACTCTTGATACCAGTCACCCCTCTTAAGGTCAATTCAAAAAGGACAGCATGAAAACACACATTAATGAAAACGACACACACAAAAAAAGGTAAAGCATGGCCTTATTCATCACAGGAAAAAGAAACCAAAACATGGGGGGGGGGGCAATTAAAAATATTTCTCAAAAAAGATCCTGCCCCCCCCCCCCCCCAGGAACTTAGTCCTAAATCCGCCTATGCCTAGCCCTTTGTCCGATAATTGGGGGGAAATTACGCTCTTCGCTTTAGAAATCGGATTAGTTAGTTAAACCCACGCATACGCAAAAATTTTTTGTCTTAATTTCTGTCGAACATTAAATATTTTTAATTCTACCAGAAAAGCCGCGCGGAGCGTTTTCTCCACTTCATTCAAAGGCGCCAGGCAAGTATAGGGTCATACCAGAGTTTTTTTTAATCTGAAGAACATAAAGAGCGTTTTTTTTTTTTTTTTGAGTGAGACCTAACAGAAAAGTTTTATTTAAACTGTGAACGTGTGAATTTCATCCTTATTTAGGTAAGCATGTTTTTAAAATATTTTTCTCTGAGATTAGGTGATGTCATCAGGTAAAAAGTTTCCTGGTGTGTCTTACTCAAAGGAATAGTAAAGGGTTTTTTTCCGTAAAGTCCAATTTTTATCCTAAAATTAATTAAATCTGGAATACCTAAACGTTTCTGTTCACTGTACTTGGATGTTCAGATGCAATAAATTTTTAAGATACTATATAATTTTAGGACTTTTTTCTGTTTTTGATATTTTCTGACAAAGCACAATTTTATTAAAAATATAGTATTTACTTAATTTTACTTAAAACCATGTGTTTTACTGTGGTATTTACAATAGTGTCCGAAATTAAACCAACACTACTTGAAATATGTAAAAATGTACCACTTAAAGTAATTACTGTAATATACGGTACGTACACATAGTTTGAGAAACTTCAGTTTTAATACCAGGTAGGCCCCCAGTTCGAGTAGCACCCCAGGCCCCCATCTGTCTCGGTACGCCACTGCATATGTTTTCTTGTTCCATACAAAGTAAATCAAATAGTGTTAACAAAAATTTAACAAAATAAGAAAATCTATATTTAAATATTTTTTTCGATAGTAAAAATTATTTTACACTATTACAAGATAATTTTTTTTAATGTCAATAACTGGTTAGCTAAAACAGTGGCGCCCGAACTACAGCCGGCGGGCCATATAAGACCCGTGAAGCAGATTAATGCGACCAGTTATTATGTTTAATGTTTCGAAGCGAAAACTCTATTTGGTATCCTTCCAAAACAACGGATCCTCAATCACCATTCAGCAGTAGCGGATTTTAGGGGGACCCAGGCCCCTTCCAAAGGGGTCAATTAATTTTACTATTTCATGCATTATTTATAGTTGACTTCTCTACTACATAAAGTTTTTTTTTTTTTTTAATTATTTAAAAAGAACACAAAACACAAAGTATATTTGAATAAAAATAACTTTGAGAGATATTTGAAAACACGTGTTTTTGATCCTTTACAAACAGTAATACAATGTTAATATTGGTTTCTTTTTGTCCATGCTTTAGTTTCCGTGGAAACCAAATTGTATAAAAAATACAAAACAAAAATACGAAAATTTTGCAGATACTGCTGTTGACCTTCCCAGGGCAGTGTATTATGCACGCATATTACTACACTAAAGGTTATGGATTTGCTATCAAGTTTATCTAACAACAACAAAGAGTTAAATTACCCAATTATAATAAAATGATGGGCTCAGGGCAGAAATGTGACAAGCCACAAGGAGTGACTTTTCAATCAAACTTTTTGTTTCTCATAACTGAAATTAAAATAAACATGACAATGGTTATGTCATTTGGAGAAAAACATATCTGGTATTGGTATCGCAGAATATAGAATGCATAATACCTTTGAAAAGTTCTATAAATATTTTTTATAAGTTGGAAATTTACTAAAAAATTCACATTATGTGGCACATCACATTCTTGCTCCCGAGCCCTTCAAATATTTTTTTTGAGCAATCACGATTGCTTATTGTTCTCACTTGACTGTTTTGATGTCCTTTGATTTTATTTTCCCACCGCCACCCTCTGCAGCATCACCATCGACTGGCTCCTCACGATGCTGCTCCTATAGCGAAAGCCGCCCCCAAGTTGCATCCATGTCCTACACACATGCGCATACACACACATGCACGCACACACAAACACATACACCTACAAACACACACACACAACTACCCACACATTCATGCCTTCACACAGACACAAACACATATGTCTACACACACATACACATACCCCCCCCCCACACACACATTCATATACACAACTACCCGCACACTTATGCCAGCACACAGACACAAACACACATGCCTGCACACACATACACATACCCCACACACACACACACAAACACACATGCCTACATACACACACTCGTGATTGTGAAAAACATAATTTGAATTCAAGATGTCAAAATTCAAATTATTATATTTTTTTTTCTGTAAAAGAAAGACGTGCATAAAGGCTTATGTGACGAAATGTATTTTCTCATATTCCAGATAGATGCAAAAGCATTGAAATAGATGATTAGCTCGAACACTTAGTGATGTGCCCAAGTCTTTCGGATGTGATGTGAAGTGCCCCCCAAACAACTGTATTCCACTGGAACCTAAGATATTCTTTGCATGACGCATTTGGAAATTAATTTTTACTCCTATGTGAAAGGGAAGTCAAACTACTGCGTCGTGTATACTTTGTAAAAAATATACAAGTTGTTGTACTCTTCATATTCTTAAAGTTATTTATACAGTGAGTCTAAAAGTAACTTGTTTAACCTCTTGAGAATAGAAATAAAATTGCAATATTTTGATATATAATGTTTAAAAAAAATTATTTATTTTTGTTATTGCGTCAGTCTGACACCAAAGATCCTAAAATGTTTCAAATTAATTTTAACACTTCTCAAAGAGCAATTCAATTCACACAAAGACTCCAAGCAAAAATGTTTTTTAATTTTCAACAATTCATATGCATTATCGTGACTTGAAATTGCTCGATAGTAAGCCTATAATTACAAACAGCAAAGTTTCAATCAAATTAACAACTTTAATTTGAAGTCAACAGTATCGAAATGACCTTGCATTGAGGACATCTGATCTCAAGAGGTTAGACAAGGTAAATTTTTAATAAAATCCTAAACATGATTTTAAGAGACTTTTCCATTCAAGGTTTTATATTCAGATATACCTAAAAGGAACCAAATTGTCTGCATAATGTATTTAACTTATGTGCAATTGAATTGTTTTTATGAAAAAGCTAAAAATGTTTAAAGTCGAACAATTATTTGTATCTTTTTCTGTGTCTTTATATCGACTCTTTGAAGCTGGTTTTTCAAAAAGTGATTTTCTATGCCATGATCTGAAGGTACTATGTTTAAGGTGAAGACATTTTTACAAAAAATGATATACTACTGTTGCTACTGAAGAATTGATACGTATCCTTTTACCTGATAGCACTTCAAGTTTCATCTTGTGTGTTGATTAATAGCCCCACTAGATGGCGCTGACGCTTAAAGGGCCTTGACAATGTATGACTTTTCTGTGTTAAATCGATGCAGCTCATGCATCCACCAAACAATGTCAACATAATTGAAACAGGGGTTCCCTGTAGCGCCCTCTTTGTTGCCATGAGTTTCAGCAGTTGTCACGGCCTCTAAGAATTAAGTGGGGTCATGGTTGATTCTACCTCTAGATCAAATGATAAAGGTTATAAAATAAGGTTTAACGAGTAAATATCATGCATGAAAAATGCAATTTACTAATGAGACAATCATACGAAAGTTTCATATGAACCAGAATTAAAAGTTCACAATCATATTTAAAGAAAAGAGATTAAAAATCCTTTGTTAAATTATGTAAAAATGCCCTCATTTATTTTCTTTTCTAAGTAAATAAAAAATGCTACAATCAATTGCCTATTATTTTAAATCTGAAAATTATTCACTCCTAAATATTGTTTTTCTACATACGTTAGGAGGTTAAAAATAAAAATTAAAAAATCCTGGATAAAATGAAGTGAATCCCAGACTTGAAGCATATTTACAATAAATACACTAAAATATCTTTATTTAACAAAGTGCCACACTCTTTATGAGTGACATTTTTTTAGTACAGAATCAAATTCTTTTTCTACATTTATAGTAAAATTGATATTGTATATGAATATTTAAAAAAAAAATCTTAGCAGCATTGTTTTATGTGTTAGAGTTAGAAAATAAATCTTTTTTGATCTTGTGCTGTTTTTATTGCATTATACAAGAACAAGCTTTAATTATATGGAATTTCCTGTTTAAATACCATTAATAGATAATTAATTCTTTTCACACATTGTGCTTTTAATGACTAAACTACGAGTAAACAACCTCATATATATAATAGTGAATGATCGAGTAAGGCTCCTGGCATCATCAATGCGGTGGAGTGAAGAAAAAAAAAATTGCGAAATATGTAAAGGCTATGTACGGAAAAGCTGCCTCTTGTCAAGCCTATTTATCATACAAAATTTCAGCTAAATCAAATAATATCTTTAGCAGCCCATTTAACTTTGAATTTTAAATAATTAGCCTGATTTTTCACCAAACTGGCGAAAATGGAATGATAAAATATAATTACCTCTAATTTGAAATTTTGAATGTTTGAAATAAAACTCTTGATAAATACATACTTAATATATAGTTAGTTTAATTGCCTAGGCGATTGCGAAATTGCTTTCAAACGTGTATTAAGCGTGCTAAACGCACATGCACTACAAGCGCACTTTCTTATTGGGTTCACTGATATCAACTGTGTCCTTTGTTCTAGTTGGTTGTCTCTCTCTCTTTTAAAGTAGTACATTTAGTTTGAATTATTTCAAACCATTAAAGTTATTACTTCAAATATAAATGAAGACGCCGTTTTTACATATAAACAACTTGAAAGAAGAAAAACAATTATAAGTCAAGGTTTTACTTCAGCATCGTAAATAAGAATTAAACTTCCAAATGTAGCATAGGATGATGACTCAGATAGATCAGCATCAATTTTTCTCAATGCTGCTTTAAAAGATATATAAATTTGGTAAGATCTCATTTTTAGTAATTAGTATGCTGTTCAGTTTCAGTCTCCTTATACGAAGAAAGATATTTTTTCCTTGTAAAGGGTTCAAAGAAGGGCTTTTAGGCAAATACAAATACAAAAGGGACGACCAGCAACAGGCTCTGGGCCCAGCTAGACTGGTCCTAGTCAATTTACAATCCCCAGTGAAGATCAATGGCCCTCTTAAAACTGTCTACTCCTTTGCTCATTACCACCTCTTCCGGTAAGCTGTTCCAAGGTTCCACTACCCTGCTAAAATAATAATTTTTCCTAATATCCATGTTAGCCTGAGATTTAAATAGCTTAAAACAATGACCCCTTGTCCTGTTTTCAGTGCTTAACTTTAGCCCCGTAACATCTTTCGTTTTAATAAATTTAAACAGCTGAATCATGTTTCCTCGGTCTCTTCTTTGCTCAAGACTGTACATTTTTAGCCTTCTAAGCCTGGAATCGTAATCTAAGTGGGAAAGTCCACTTATTAGCCTTGTAGCCCGCCTTTGAACCCTTTCCAATACATTAATGTCTTTCTTAAGATAAGGAGACCAAAACTGAACAGCATACTCCAAATGGGGTCTTACCAAACTTCTATATAAGGGCAGAAGAACTTCTTTAGATTTATTTGAAATAGATCTATTGATAAACCCAAGCATCTTATTGGCTTTGTTGCTAGCAATGCTGCACTGTAGGCTAAACTTTAAATCCTGACTTATTAAGACCCCCAGAAAGAAGACTTTTGTAATTAGATAATGGTGCCAGACTTAAAAGCCTTAATATGTATAACTTGTCTTATAATGTCCTTAAGAAAGGCATTAATGTATTGGAAAGGGTTCAAAGACGGGCTACAAAGCTAATAAATGGACTTTCTCACTTAGACTATGATTCTAGGCTTAGAAGGCTTAAAATGTACAGTCTTGAGCAAAGAAGAGACCGAGGGGACATGATTCAGTTTATTAAAATGAAAGATGTTATGGGGCTGAAGTTTAGCACTGAGAACAGGAAAAGGGGTCGTTGTTTTAAGCTATTTAAATCTCAAGCTAACATGGATGTTAGGAAAAATTATTATTTTAGCAGGGTAGTAGAACCTTAGAACAGCTTACCGGAAGAGGTGGTAATGAGCAAAGGAGAAGACAGTTTTAAGAGGGCCATTGATCTTCACTGGGGATTGTAAATTGACTAGGACCAGTCTAGCTGGGCCCAGAGCCTGTTGCTGGTCATCACTTTTGTATTTGTATAGTCTGGAGCAAAGGGGAGTCAGATGGGACATGATTCAGTTGCTTAAATTTATCAATATGAAAGATGTTAATGGGTTTTAAATTTTTGCATGGAAAGCGGGACACGGGGTCATTGTTTTAAGCTATTCAAATCTCAGGCTAATCTGGAAATTAGGATAAAATTATTACTTTAGTAGGTTCTGGGGCACTTAAAACAGTTAACCGGAAGCGGCTGTAATGAGTAAGGGAGTAGATAGCTTTAAGAGGGCCATTGGTCTTCATTAGCCGAGTTCACAACTTACTTTTCGACCCGGTAAATCCCCGCTTTGGCTCCGCAAAAAACACGATTGAAAAATTCCCCGTTTCCATGTAAAAAGAGGTTTTCCCATTGTACCAGAGAAAGCGGTTTCTACCCAGCATCCTTAGCAGCCAGTAGACGAACTTGTTTCGCGTAATGCATTCCGGGTAGAAACACCGCTTTCACTCCAGAAGCTACCAGGAGTAGAAAAATTCCACATGAACCCCGCTAATAATTGGAATGCGGTGAAAAGCAGGTTTTTTCCGGGGTTGAAAGTGTCCATGGAAACGGCCCTATTAGGGACTAACTGACCTAGGACCAGCCAAGCTGGGCCCAGAGTCTGTTGCTGGTTGTCACATTTGTACTTACGTGATTGCCAAAGAAGATTCCTCCAAAGAAGTCGGTTGTCCCAAAATCAGAAATAAAAGAAGAAAAGTACCCATTGACTTGAAAAGGAAAATGAGGAACAACACTTTTCGTAAGAAAATGCAGTACTTTGACAGTCGAAGGAGCAATTTTTTGATTCAAATTAAGGAAAAAAAATAAAGCTAGAAAGACAAAAGAAGACCAAGTTGTTTTAATCTCATAATTGAAATCAAAGTATGTTATCCTTGTAACTCCTATGTCTGGTAGCTCTCATAACATTAAAATACGCATATTAACTCTTGTAAAGAAAATTATTGATATTTCTAAGTAATGCGCTATAGGTTAAGTCCAAAGAGTTGTCAATACAGATTTTAAAAGAGTAGTCATATGGAAAACTGAGATTTCTATTGGATCTTCTTTGCAATGGTTTAATTATTAATTTCATACAAATGAATTACAATTACGCCATTTACTCCAACATTTGAGTGGAAATAATTGCTGGGTCAAAAGGATATGGTTTAGAAATTGGGGGAAAAACTAGAGTCCTTTGATGATATGGCTGTAGTTAACTTTTAAAAAGTAGATGTATCTTTGGCAGAGGTTGCCCTTAGTGAACTTAGTACAGATCAATAACATATCTACAAAATGCGGAATGAAATTCAAACAAAAATATTTCATTCTGCTTGTAAGAAAGAATGCAGTAATTGTAAAAGATAAACGACATCAAATAGAGCTTTTTGGTTTCAAGAAAATGCCCATCAGACAATGTCAAAGTTTCAACATAATATGTTGTTAGAGTATACTTTATAATATTAAATCTAAATTATCACGTCAGATTGGAAGTTAATACTTTTACAATTTACAGTATAATAAAAAAAAAGTAGTCATGCCAAGAAAACATTCTATTGTCAATGCTGACCAACAATATAAAATGTGCGAGAGAGATGGGCCTTCACAGCTTTAAAAGGGGAGAATGGTTAAACTCGGTAACTATGTTAAGAATTCAAGTTTCCTACAATAAATTTCAATGCAGATAACTATTTGACTTTAATTGACTGGAATTCAGTTGCACTTATAAAATTTGATGCCGACTTCATTTACAATGCTAAAGGAAATCTTTGACTTATAATTGCGTTTTCTTTTTCCTTTCAAGTTGTTTGTATGCAAAAACAGTGTTTTCATTTGTATTTGAAATAATAATTTTAATGGTTTGAAACAATTCAAACTAAATGAACAACTTTAAAAGAGAGAGACAACCAATTAGAACAAAGAATGCAGTGAATACCAGTGAAAGCAATAAGAAAGCAGTGGTAGAGCATGTGCGATTAGCGCGCTTTCTACACGTTAGAAAGCAATTTTGCAATCACCTAGGTAATTCAACTACCTATACATTAAAATTTATTTATCAAGAGTTTCATTTCAAACACAAGACATTTTAAATGAGAGGTAATTATTTTTTATCATTCCATTTCTGCTAGTTTGGTGAAAAATCAGACTAATTACTTAAAATTCAAAATCAAATAGGCAGCTAAGGATATTTTTTGATTTAGTGGAATTTTTGTGTGATAAATAGGTTTGGTAAGAGACAACTTTTCCGCACATAGGCTTACATATTTCTCAATTTAGTTTTTTTCACTCCACCCTAATCATTAACAATGAAACTCGCCCCACAGCATGGTAATTTAATAATATGTTTTGGTAATGTTTGACAAGCAGGGACAGGCTTTATTTTCAGAACGAAGAAAGATAAAAGTGGCCAATAATGAACGCTATCTACTGGAGTTTAGGGTTAGTCCACTGGAATTAGGATTACCAAACAGACAATAGCTTCGTTCAAATGGAGAAGCAATTTTTGTCGTCATACCTTGATGGGCGTTTTTCTAGTTTTGGAGAACGTGTAATGCTAGGAATATTACATAGTCAAATATATAAAGTTAACCAAACATTATGCAGTTTACTATCATAAAACAATAATCAGCTATCCTGAAAATTTTACAGCAATAGCATCTTCGACATGTTAATATCTGCTACTACTGTCTGACCATCGATTACATGGAAAGGCTAATATCCGGTTTATAGGCGGAAATGGACGTATCTATTAGTTTATAGGGATGCTAGTTGGTTTGTTTCAGAAGCGCACTTTTGCCTCCCTATTATTTAGTCTTACTTTTGTAAAAACGAAAATTTGCTCACAGCAACATTTTTTTAATGTAAAGTATATTCAAACTATATTTTCACGGCAAAAATTAATTGATTTATTTATTCACAACAAAGTTTTGAGCTTACCATTTTGCTTTTACGTTCCTGAATGAAATGAAAATGTTTTATTTTCTTTTTGTTGTTTCCATGGTAACTATTTTTATTTCCCCTTATTTAATTTTTGAGAATGCAATAAATGAATATAAATAAGGCACTAGTGACATTATAAAATGTGCGTCAAACAAGCGTGCAATCAAAATTTCATCGTTACTTTCCCTTCTCCCCGCCTAGATTCATTCAGATGGAATCATCTTTACTTGGCAGATTGCCAACTTACATACAATCCGTGGTCAAACAGTAGAAGCAAAATTTCCTCATTCTTCTTACAAACTTGTAGAAAGAATCTCAGATTTTCTACAGAACAATTAACATTTTCTGAACATACACGTGTCCAACAAGAGTACACAGATCTTACACTCATTAGAAAGCAAGCAACACAACAGGTGAACAATAAAAATCAGAGTCAGTAAATGACTAGTGAGAAAAGATCATCGTGCTTTATGATGGAAAGGGAATAAATGGATGAGAAGTGTATATAATTGACAAAATTAATCTTTAAGGTGTGTATTGAGTTTTTAGAGTAAACGAGCTGATGTGTGTAACACATGACTTCCTTTTAACTTCAATTTAATGTCATTTCCCCATTACTGGCAATTTTGATGTGATTCAATTGCTTACAACACAACTTGAGTTTACATCGAAATTAACAATGATTTTCCCCCAAAAAGGGGCAAAAGACCCCTTTAGAAACATCCAAATGCAATCAAAAGGGAAGGTGCACAACTAGACCCCACTAGGAGTCTACGTACCAAATTTCAACTTCCTAGGACATACCGTTTTTGAGTTATGCGAGATACATACTCACATACGTACATACATACGGACGTCAGGAGAAAATTCGTTGTAATTTACTCGGGGGTCATCAAAATGGATATTTCCGGTGTCTGTACATTCCTAGGCATATATCCAAGTGTGGTCGGGTCGAAAAAAAACTCAACATTCATTCGGGGGTGAGAAAAGTGGAAATTAAGGCCGATTTTTGAGTGAAATTTTTTTTTTGCTAATACAATACTTCCTTTTTTATAGAAGGAAGTAAAAATCTCCAAAATCATTTTAATGTTATTTATGCGTCAAGGAAAAAGAGAAAAAGCTACATATGCAACTGAAAAACTTGTCATATCAAAAAAAAAATATGCACAAAAGTAATGAACATTAAGATGGCAACTAGGTGGGCAATTGATTAGTTCTCAGTGCAGATCAAGAGCTCTCTTAACATTATTCACTTTATTACAAGTAACTTGCCTTTAAAACCCCCTTTATGTTTAAGTCTTAATAAAGTCATTCAGAATCATAGGCGGATTTAGGACTGAGTTCCTGGGGGGGCAGGATTTTTTTTTCAGCAACATTTTAAATTGCCTCCCCCCCCCCCCCCCCCGATTTTGGTCTGTTTTTCTGCAATGCATAAGGGCATGCTTTACTTTTTTCGTGTATAGTTTTCATTAATGTGTGTTTTCATATTGTCCTTTTTTGAACTGAACTTTTTTGAACAGAGAGGTGACTGGTATCAAGAGAGTGACGAAAGGCTCCCTTTTAAGTGGGATATAGAATATCTCTAATTTTAGGGGGTCTGGGGGTTTCTCCCCCGGAGGAAATTTTGTAAAATGGATATAAAATTCTGTATTTTGAAGCCTTTCAAGGGTTAATTGGATAGACAAAAATCTCAGGAAAAAAAAACATAATTTTTTAAAAAAAGTTTTACGATTTAAATGTGCTTTGTGACGTAAGTTAATACTTAAAAAGAATTCAGTACAGATTTAGAAAATATGTAACATGAGAGTAACATACTACTTATTAGAACAATTCATAATTTATACATTTGAGTTTCAAAGAAGTGTCTAGTTATTTTCAGGATTTGGTTGGTTAGATTGGGTGTTTTGGCACAAGAGCCCTAGTAGGCTAAACTGCGCCAATTCTTTTCAAGGATTTTTGAACATTTGATAATTTAAGGCACCTCATTTGCATTTTCCAGTCTCTGAAATTGAGTACTAGATTATACAGTTGCACAGTATTATTCAAACTTTGTAAAAAAAACAGCTATTTGAAGTTTAAAAGAAAAAATAAATTATAGAATTCTCTCATTACAACAACCTTTTTTTTAAATTATTAGCAGTGCAGAAAACGAAAAGGAATAGAGGTAGTGTATAATTTTTTTCTGGGCTAAACAGATTAACTTTATGCAGTAGAAGCAAGATAAAAGCAATCAATACAAAAGAATTTCCAAAATACTGCATTCAGGATTAAATAAATAGCAGGATATGAAACACGTGAGTCACAAAAAGTTATCTCAAGTAATATGTTACAAACGTAAGAACCATGATTGTTACACTTTTGATGCAGGATGTAGCAAGGAGCTAAATTTGATATATTTTGGCATTCCTCCCCCCACCATTTGTTAGAAATTTTAAAATTTAAGGTTTGTAGCCCCATGTTTCCAAACATTCAAGGTTTTCAAGCACCTGAAAATGAAATTAGTTTTTTCAAGCACTTTCCATTTTTTTAAGGTACAAATAATGTAATTTTTTGCAAGTTACGGACCCACTTCAAAGCAGTGGCCCAAAGCTATAGCTTGTTTATCTTATGGGCAAATCCGGTCCTGTAATTCACTCTTACCTGCAGATTTTTGTAATTTTTACGAAAATTCGTCAGTTTTTACGGTTAAAGGATTTTATAATTTTACCAAACTGAACGTGTGAATCCAGAAGGTTCTTCAAAATCTTTCGTCTGTAACAACACAAAATATCTAGTTTTTGAAATCAAGCAAATTGAAAATAAACATTCTGAAAAGAAAGAAAACAAATCATAACGAGTAGATTGTTTTGTTAGCGCAAATGGGGGAGGGGGGTTCCCTTTGGTTTTAGGTTCTAATTTAAAAATAATCGTCAATTATTATAAGTGTTGCAGCTGAATGCATAGCTCGTTTAGCCTATATTTTCATTTACATACTTGCCCAAATGGTTTTCAGTCCAAAATAGTTAATTTAGGCATATTTTCAGCACCCCAGTGACAGCTGTACTATTATTATTTAATGTTCTTTTTGTTTTCTTTTCTCCCATCAGAAAAGGACATTCGCTATTCTCTTCATTTTCATTGAACTATTCAAAAAAGAAAAAATAATAATTTTTTTGTTTCAAGATTTTGGAAGATGTGTTATTACCTTTTAAAGTCCTCTCAAAACTGGGGGGCCTTGCCTCCTATGCCCCCCCTTTCCTATAAACCTACCCATGTCCTTCTGGACTCCAGTCAAAAAGGAAAAATAATAATGACTTTTTAAAAAATTTTTGGAAAATGTGTTGTTACTACATAAAGTACTCCCAAAAGTAGGGGGGCATTGCCCCCCTCTGCCCCCCCATAAATCCGCCCATGTTCAGAATGAAGCTTACATTTATTTTTCATGACTTTTTTAAGTGACGGAAAATTTAAATTATTTTCATGAAAAGTCTCAAGAGAAATTAATAAAACAATGTACATGTTTTTTAGAAAACCCCCGCAAAGTATATTTGCTCTGATTATTGGATGATTCAAAAGTAAAGAGATTTGATTATAAATTCACATAAGTATTTCAATAAAAAAAATCAATTCATGAGCAAAATTAATGTCTTTTATATTGCTAAAAATACATTTTATACCTGACGAAAAAAATGTAATTTCACTTTTTCTTTTACAAAGTCTAAATAAAATGGACGGAATAAAACACATTCTAATAAATTAATTCGTCTAGAAGGAGATTGTATAATATTTATTTTTAAAAATATTGCGACAAAATTACACATGCAACAAATTGATTTCAACACTTTTTATAAGTCACGTTTCTAAACTATTTAGATTCTCCCTAAAACAAATGTACTCAAAAATATTTAGCGCAAACAATGGAGTTAGCTATCTATGAACAATTAAAAACAATGAAATATTCTACAAAGTGCTACTTTTGGGTTGAAACATTTGTGTCTTCCTGAGCTTGCTTCATTTTCCGCAAAGTATCTAAACGTTTAGATAAAGGCAGTCTTGGAGGAAATATATAATATTCCTCATTTCCTTTTTCAGTAAACATTTTCTTTCCTCTGGGCCCTAACAACTGCCTTAATGCTTGGTTCTTTTCCAGGGATTTTGCATAAAATTCTATTCCACCCTCGAGATAATCAGGTCCTGCCTCTGCTGAGAGTTTATCGCACTTCAGATCATTTAAATGTTTCAAAGGGTCATGGAGACATTTATACAAAGCAAAACCAAATCCGTATAAAACAGAGTAGAAAATACTTCGCCTCAAAAAAGACCACTTACGGAAATTGCTTGATGTCATGTTTATCTTCCTTATAAATTCCGCAGGCAAAAACACGCAAAATGCCGCAAGGGCGGAATTTTCCAATACGGGAAGGAAATCGCAGGAATAAATTTCTCGCATTAAGGCAAACTTTTTAGCCTTGTCTGAAATGATCAAAGCTTCCATCAATTCTTGTCCATCAACTATCCAATCAATTTCTTCTTTACCTACGATTTTAAGCTGAGAAAAATCAACCTCTTCGGCTTTTTCGAATGTAAACGGAATGCCAATCGCTGCTCCCCAAGGCGAATTAGTCCCTCCAGCATGAGTTACATTGTGACCCACAACATTAAAAAACCTCAATTTTTTCTTTTCTTCTTCGCTGATTTTGCACTGATTCAATACCTGGAATAAAAAACAAATTTTATAAATTTAGTGAAATTGAACAATTATCATACTAATGTATAAACTGAAAATAAATAAAATAAAACAAAATAACTGCAGAACAGCCTCAATATCTCGAATTGCTCGGGATGAGAAAAAAAATTGAGCTACACAGTTTTTGAGTCAACAAGGCTTTGAAAAAATTACACTTGTAACTCTCACAATTACTCACACATACAGCATGCATACATATATATATGTACGAACTTTGCATAACAATTGACAATTTATTTGGAAATTAATAGAAATTTCAACTTCTTTTTGCCATCTACAAACTTCAACGTTATTATTTTACCTTAAAGCACAGTCAATTTAAGCTTTTCAAACACTATTTCGTAGGAGTAAAAAATACAGAATAATGAGGGACATGTTTTCCCATTCTTACTCCAAAACTGCTCAGCTGCAAAAACTCGCCAGTCCTCAAAGTGGACACGTGTTTCAAAGAAAAGCGCTAAGTATCTAAGCATCTGGGGAAAACACAGAGATTTTAAAAAAAAAAATACAGCACACCCCTCACACTCACATTCCCCTGCTACCTCGCCTCAATATGCTATTCTTATATTTTCCGGGAAAAAAGGTTAAAAACTGCAAGCAGATTCTTCGGAACTAGTTCCAGTACAAAAATTTCCATGAAAAAATGGCAATTAAAATTTGCTTCTCAAAGTAAAACTATATTTAAAAAAAATTCACATTTTAAAATCAATATTGAATCAAAAATGTTAACAGGTAGAGTAATTATAACTGGAACTACAAGTTTTTTTTTTCAATGTTCCTATTTTAACCTTCAGTGTATGTCGGAACATTTTTGTAGCAATTCTTTGAAAACATTCTGCAGATAAATTTCCGTTAGGAATAAAATTTCAACCTTAGCAAAAGAAAAATGACTGTATTGCAGATAATATTAAAATGCAAAAGCATGCAGATTTTAGACACATGTTTTAAGGTTAGAGGTAACTCTTTCTTTAAAAGATACGACATCTTTTCATCTGTAAGCTTACATCTTTTTCATTGAAAAAGCGGTTCCTCGTAGTCTATTGCATGTTTTTTCCTTATGAAATTGCGTTATTGTTAGATTCAAATCTTTAGCTGTTAACAAGAAGATTAATACTAAGCAGTACAAATAGCAAAGCAGCACAGAATAGCATTTATGAACACTGGTTTTGGGATTACAAGGAGCTCTCTATTCACTGGTCATCAAGTTTGAACCTTCCGAACACTAAGCAATAGTCACAAAAAAAAAGCTTTCGAATTTTCAAAATTAATTTGAATTCTGAAATTTTGAAATCAAATTATGTTTTTCACAATCATGAGTAGCAACAGGACCCTATTCATTGGTTACTACCCTGTTCGCTTGTTCCTAGAAACGGTTCCTGTCCCTGCTCTTGGGCGGTTACATGTGTATAGTTGTGTATGTGTAGGCTTATGCGTGTGCAGAGTGTGTATGAGGGTACGTGTGTGTAGGACATGGACGCCACCAACCAGGAGCAGCGGCCTGTGGGAGAAATCGCGCCTGCAGAGGATTGTGGGGTTGAAAAAGGAACCGGACATCAAGGACGGCCAAATGAAAACAGTTAGCAATCGTGATTGCTCAAAAAATATTAACTTTATTTTTGACAACAGAACATGATGAAATGTTGAAGCTAGCAATGAAGCATCATAATGCATTTTGTTAAAACCATGAAAATGTTTGAAACTATTTGCTAACAAGTTTCTAAGCTTCTCTTAGCTTTTCAATCACATCAGAAGTACCACCAGGGTCTGATTAAAGAATAGGCCAACTAGACTGCAGCCTAGGGGCACCCAAATGGCTGAAATTGTTTTAAATAATGGATAAATTTGAAAGTTTTACCTACAGGGAGGCTCCAAAAAAATGCTTCCCTTAGAGCCCTACAATAACTTAATTGGAACCTGGGTGCAACATCGATGAAAAAACATTGATGTTACCAATTAAAACATTGATGGCATTGATACATTGTTCTAAAAACATAGAGTTCTGAAACATTTAACTACTAAGCGTATATTCCTGCAAGATAAAATCTAATAACTGTTTTAATACTGGAACTGAGTTCACAGCCTGCACTTATTAATTAATAATTGGGACTTTTAAACTGAAAGAAGGTTAATAATAATAAGGATAATCATATCTATTTAAAATGTAAAGTATTTAAACATCAACACAAAGTAATTGGACTAATTTCGTAACATCTTTTGATTTTCCACCTGAACATATGAACAAGATTTTAAAAGTGGGATAGTTATCATATTTCAACAAAAAGCTCGTGAATGTCAAACATTGACATGTAAACCAATTGCATCGGAAGTTATTTTATCTATACTGTGTCAATTAAAATTGAGCAGTAGTGTGACAGTATCCGAATATTTTTTCTAAACTATATAACCCTGCTCACAGTCAAATTTTAAAGTTTTGTAACATGTGGATCACTGGTTAGACAAGAAGAAACTTATGAGACTACACAGTACAGTTTATTATATAAACATTATTCTTGTTATGTATTGCTTTTAAGCTTCATACAGAGCATGATAATGTATTTGAAAATGATTTTAAACTGAATTTTTAATTAACTTTAAAGGTTTTGTGTCTTTTTATTTCACCCCTAGCAATTTTTCGGCGAATTGAATAATATATCACTTCCTTTGTTTATTAGCACTCTTGCTGACGAAGGATCATGCTTCCTACATTTGTTTTTTAATTGAAAACCACACAAAAAATCCCTGTGTACCATTAACATATAGAAAAACAAAACCACCTTTCCCTGTGATTTGCACATCTGGCTTTGGTTATTCCTCATCACAACTTTTTACTGCATTAAGTGAGAGCTTTATCCATGTAACTCAATGTGCACATTTCAATTCACTTAGAACAAAAATTTTAAATGCACTGGAATACTGGGACACATCAGCTAGAATCCCCACAACTTTCAAGTTCCCCAAAATTCAGTAGCCCCAGAAAAATTTCAGCCCTGATATTTTGCTAAGAAGGGCACAGTTGAATTTCTTAAATTTCTGTAAAAATGTTAAGATTTTATAGGAATAAAATTGTTGTTCACATTCAGTGGGAATCCCTTATTTTTAGCAAAGAGAATTTTAACTGAATAAAAAGTTTGCACAGGTCTTGATGCAAATTCGACCTACAGAAAAAAATATAAAATCAATTTCATGTTAAAGAATTGAAATGAAATTGTATGGTCAAATAATCATCCCGGATAATGATCATGCATTAAAATACACAAATCAAACATCATCCCTTTCAAAGAAATGAAAATAATCACAAATACAAATACAAAAGTGACGACCAGCAACAGGCTCTGGGCCCAGCTAGACTGGTCCTAGTCAATTTACAATCCCCAGTGAAGATCAATGGCCCTCTTAAAGCTATCTACTCCCTTGCTCATTACCACCTCTTCCGGTAAGCTGTTCCAAGGTTCCACTACCCTGCTATAATAATAATTTTTCCCAACATCCATGTTAGCCTGAGATTTAAATAGCTTAAAACAATGACCCCTTGTCCTGTTTTCAGTGCTAAACTTCAGCCCCGTAACATCTTTAATTTTAATGAATTTAAACAACTGAATCATGTCCCCTCGGTCTCTTCTTTGCTCAAGACTGTACATTTTTAGCCTTCTAAGCCTGGAATCAGTCTAAATCCATTTATTAGCCTTGTAGCCCGCCTTTGAATCCTTTCCAATACATTAATATCCTTCTTAAGATAAGGAGACCAAAACTGAACAGCATACTCTAAATGAGGTCTTACCAAACTTCTATATAAGGGCAAAAAGACATGACGCTTATCGTATTTACATGTATATTATTCTATTGCACAAATTAATACTCACATCCTGTACAAGCCCTTGGACCTCAGCTGACAATGGCTTTTCCTTTCCAAATCTAGAGGAAGGAAAGAAGGGGAAGATATAAGAATTCTAACAAAAAATTATTCATAAAACTCTATGCTTTTATATAAACTTAAAATATATATATAATTTTAAATCTTTCTGAAATCAATAAAACTACCTACATTAAAGTAATATTTTAAGCGATAAATAAAACAGAGTGTAAAATAACAATGAAAAGATAAAACACAGAATTTTTTTGGGATATTTTAACTCATGAGAATAAAGAGCAAATAATTAATTATCAGAACAACTTCATGAAAGCTTTACTTTTTGAAAAAGATCAATGGTAATAATTTTCAGTTGCAATTATATGAATGATATGTACAGTCAAATCTCATAATCACATCACATTTGGTACTGTCAACAAAGTGTCATCTTTGCTGGAGTAATGTCATAAAAAGAATACAGTACAAACTCAATATCTCGAATCTCACGGGACGGGGGGAAAATTCGAGATATCGAGTTTGAGATTTTCAAAAAATTACACTAGTAACTCTCACAATTACACACACGTATGCTAATGCATTTATATACGTACTATGGGACCACTTCAAATTACGATCAATAAAGTAATCTTCAATATTTTACTAGATTTGAAATTTTATAATTGTCGAAAGTGCACAGGATGAGATTTTGAAATGAACAACATTTTCAACTTGGTTTTTTCACCTAAAAATTTAAAAATTCTAATTATGTCTTCAACCAGTAACCTCACATTCAAAAAGTTCTCAGCAGTCATTTTGTAGGAGTTAAAAAAGCGAACTGATGAACATGAGGAACACATTTTCCATTTCCACTTGAAAACTGACGGACGAAAAATCAACCCTCTTTCCTCACAGTGGACAATATGATCGAGAGAAATGCACAAAGATTCTAAACTCTGGGGAAAAAACAGCACCTCCCTCATACCAACACTCTCCTATTATCTTGTCCCAATCCTCTATTCACAAAATTTCCAAGAAAAGGGATGAAAAACTTAAAGCAATTGTTCCTGGAACTGGTTTTACTACAAAAATTGCCAAAGAAAAACAATTGAAATGTGCTTCTGTGCAAACATTTTGACAGATCAAGGGTTTCGAAAAATAAATTTCGAGATAACTATGGAAAATTCATAGGGGTTTCATAGAAAATGCTGGAGAATTTTTTTTTTTTTCGAGACATCAAGGGTTTTGAGATAAGGAGGTTCGAGATATCAAGGTTTGACTGTAGTTTGAAAATTCATAATTAATTATTTTTTTATAATACAACTAGTGGTACCCGCACGGCTTTGCCCGTAATAGAAAAATTAAAAGGTCTTTTGGTTTGCCTGTATATTTACACAAATAATGTATGGTGAATTTCCTCGCCAACTGGCTTGTACCCATGTTACGATTCCACATTATGATAATTTCGTATCTCGCCTATTGGCTTGTGCCCATGTTACGGTCCCATGTTATGATAATTTCGTAATTTACTCGTTCATCTTATGATAATTTTGTTTTTAAAATTGGAATAGAAAAAGTACTACATTGAATTTTCGAAAAATCGCTTCGAGGTGCACACTCCTATGCTACAAACTAACTTTGTGCCAAATTTCATGAAAATCGGCCGAACGGTCTAGGCGCTATGTGCGTCACAGAGATCCAGACATCCTACAGACATCCTCCGGACAGAGAGACTTTGAGCTTTATTATTAATAAAGATTATAGATTTAATAAAGAAATAATTAATTTGATGTTTTAAATTTGATTCAACTAGTGTAGTTCTGAATTATTGGAGGGTAAAACTAAAAAAAAAAAGGAAGAAAAAAACCTTCACTCTTTTTTAGTTTTTCCCACACTAAAATACTTTCCAAAAAGGGTTTACTTGATTTTTGAGTAACATTTTTAACACTGCTATTTTCCACAAAGTTGCATACTAAGTGAATAAAAAAGAGTTTCCTAAAAAAAATCAGCAAGAAAGAAACCAACTAAGGGCTTTTCACTTTTGGCCACAAATAGATTAGAATTTGGCCACTTTAAAATTGAGAGATTCCTTTTCAATCTTATGAGGGGCTCTTATCTCTTTTTCTCTCACAGAGAAGCTTGCAGTGACCACCTACAGTTTAAGGTAGCTATGGTCTTTCTCTTCTCCTGCTGCCTCCCTAATTCAGTATTAAAATCCTCCTGCTTTGAATTTCTATTGTCTCTCTTGTCAAAGTCTGAAATCTGTAGCTTACTGAACTTATCTACACTATGCTCGCCTTCTGCCATTCTTGAAATGGCATGCATGGTTTATAATAACACAAGTCTCTTATATCTTGTCAGTGTCAGAAATTCCTACAATTACCTTTTCTGTAACCGGAGTTTCACCATCAACACTGTCAAGAAATCCAGAGTCATTTAACATCAAGATTGTATAGCATAAGTTCAGGACTTAGAAAAAGTGACGTGACATCCAGAGTGTTATGAATTCTGGGTGTCCTGATAATGAGGTTTGACTGTATTACTGTGAAGGACCAAAATTATAGGATGGTCAAAATACACCAGAGATTCACCGGAAATATATTTGCTCTTTCACTTATGTCTTTGCTATGACTGTTGACATTTACCAGGTTTTGGCATTTCCCAGTAACATATGTATCAAAATACCAAGTATTAGAAAGAGTTATGGAATGTATTTTTCACCTACAGAAGAGGGGGGGAAAATGTAGCTGAAGTTTTCATACAACATCTCAGCGTAACTCACATTTTGAATTGAATAAGAGTTACAATAGATATGAATGCATTGAAACAAATGTGTATTATTGTTTCCACTTAAAAATATTGCAAGCTTTTGTTTGAAAAATTTAATTAGTAAGGCATTTATACTGTATCCATTACTCTTAATTAAAAAAGAATGCATTTCAGGGCCATATTCAGGGAGTGGGGTTTCAGGGTTCAAAACTATTCCAACATTTCTGGGGTGAAGTTATTTTGAAACGATGATAACTGGTGTGAAGTTATGTCATTTACAGATCAGATTTCCTTTTTTCATTTAATAGCAGGGCTCAGAAATATCATGATATTTTCGAAAATATCCGATATTTTGATATATGTTGATATTTTGATACATCTCCGACACTTTCAATCAGCACAAACTAAAGTCTTCAAAATAGTAAATGCATCCTCAAATCACTCCTTACTTTCTTACATTATAATTGCAATACACAGACTTAAAATTAAGGTTTCTCTCATTATTTATATCTAATATTTCATTTTTACATTTCTGTCAATTTTAATGAAGTTATTTAGCATAAGCTGTTTTACTCATTTTTCTTCCGTTAGCTACTTTTACACAGTTATATGATTCAAAAATTAAAAATATGCATTGGTGTACAGTCTTAAGACATTTTCTTTTTTTTTCTGACCAACGTTTAACAGTTAATTAGGCATTTTTAACGTGGTTAAAAAATTGTTACATTACTAATAATAAAAAGGAATATAAAATAAAAAAGAAATATATTACTTTGCTGTATTAATGATGTATTAACACATCATAAAAGTAGTGCATAACTTTCTGGTTATTTTTAATAATAAATGAACAATATTACTATGATTAATATAATTTTTTTGAAAATACCATACTTGATAAAATAAATATCGAAAATATCAAAATATCATGACATTTTCAAAATAAATATCGAATATATATCGTGATATACTGTCCACCTCTGAGAAGTTGAGTTATGGCCTTAAGCAAGTCCATTTCTTTCAAGGGAGAGCAATCAATAAGGCAAGGAATTGTTAGGCATAGAGTTGGGTTACCATTCAGCCTTTTGACCTTCAGCCGTTTTTCCTCACCCCTATTTCAACAAATGTAATTGTTTAATCGGCCTACCAGCGGAGCTCAACTTGCCAGAGGTAGACAGTATATCATGGTATATATATCGGCGAACCCTGTTTAATGGATGCAATACCTTTTACATTTGCTCATGTTAATCTCCTTAAAGTTGCACCCCTTCATTAAAATGATTTATGGTGACAAAAATCAATTGAACATTCGAATGTGATATCTATATGATCAAATTTACTGATTATACAGATATCATGAGAAAAGTGTTTGGTAAAACCCTACTTGAAATAAAAGTCTGATACCTGACACATTTGTATCTTCAAACATCTGTAAGTGTTTCATAGAAGCATCTGGGCGATTCTTCAAGATCCTAACAATATTATGTCCCAAAAGCCTAACACAAAAATAGTTAAATCAAGAATTTTTTTTTAAGAGTTAGAAAGAACTTTTCCGATGTTATTCCATTCTTATTAAAACAATAACACATTTATTTCTTCCTACAAAACATTTTGAATGATCAGAAAGTCACTTTCCTGGTGTGTTCAATCCGTTTCTCAAATGTACTTAAATTATTTTAAAATTTCCATCAACATTCCACAAATTTAATTTGCAGTAATAAAATTATGCATACTTAAAGGTGTAAAATAACATTTTTTTTGAAGAAATTTAATTATTTTAATAATCAAGGTGCATCATATGAAAGTTTGTCCCCAAATTTTCATGTCACTTTCTTGGCCTAGGAATGAGTTCAATTATTATAGATAAACAAAAAGGACTTTTTAATAGGCAGAGGTAATACTCAAGTTGAATAGAAGGATTTATTGCCAATGCATTAATTAGAAAATAAGATTATGATTGAAAAAAAAAGAGCTAAATTTGGCAAGCGTAAAATAAAAAATTGTATCCGTCAAATATTATTATTTATTTATTTTTCCTTTGTTGTTAAGACGAATCTTTCAAAACGGGGTTTCTGGGTTACGCATTTTTAAATTTAAATGTTGATCGAATAGGTAAGTGAAGTTGCTTTAAATTTCGGACTTAGATAAATTACACAACAACTTTCTAGAATTAAGTAGTAGAATTAACTATTCTAAGTTGGAGAGTTAGAATTAACAAACAATAAAACTTTTTAACGTGTGTTAACATACAAGTGTTCCGGGACTTCGTGATTCTGATAACATTAAGCGAATGATAACATTAACCGTGATCACATTAAGCGGCACCTACTGTATTGAAAAATCTATCTTAAAGGGACTTTGACTCGAAGAAATGTTCGCTATTTGAGAATATCCGTTAACGGGGGGTATACATTGACTTTGTTTTGTCATGCATTAACCATACTTTTGATTCAGGCTATATTTATTTCCTTGTTACCATAGTTACATTTTTAGTAACCTTTGATGAAATTCACTTTGTCACTCTCCCGGGCTGTGAAAATTTGACCACTTCTTTTGAGGTGTAGCTTAGTTAAAGTTCATTCTATTTTTCTCTTAATAAGTTCCTAACAAAGAGGAAGAATAAAATTTTTAAACATCTTTATTTTTCAAAAAAAAAAAAAAATTGATTGAAAGTGTCATGTTTTTGGAGATCCCCCCCCCCCCCAATAAAAATGTATATGTAACGTGTCTTGAATTTCGAAATGTTATCAGCTAAATTTTGCCCAACAAGTAATAGTTTTCACATGATGCCTGCATGTAGTATGTATCATGCATAACTCAAAAACAGAATGATGTAGAAGTCATTGCCATTGAATGTTAGTTGCAATATTGTTTCTGCTTCCTCTATGGCATTATTACATTGAAATTTTGCTCCTTTGAACTGTTTCATTTAATCTTATTTCAATTTCAGATCTTTAACACCAAAAAAAATATAGCAAGAAGATTGAGATTCATAAAGTTGAAAGCAATGACCCCTGGTTCTGCAATGGTTGCAAAAGTTCAGCACATTAACATCTTCCTTTTTAATAAACTGAAATAGGACCATCCCCTCTCTATAACTCCACTGTTCAGCACTTTATCTTTAAAAAAAAATGGCAAACAAAATGTGGCTAAAATCTGGTTTGCATTCAAAAAAAAATGTTCATCAGGTGCTTTTTCAAACTATTAGCACTCTACATGAATTTTAGCTCTTAGCAAATTAGAAATTGCTGCTCTATGCATGCAATTGTAAATTATAAGACATTAATAAGTGATAAATTCATTAGCAACTGGGATGCTAGCTAATTTCAAATTTGATGAAATCAGAGGTTAAAAGTTAGATAGCAGGAAAAAAAAAGCTTAAATAACTTAAATACATATTAATAAACATTTTAAAACTGAGCATAAAATTTCTCACCTATATATTTGAAAAATTTCTCTATATTTTTCCAAACAAGGTCCATTGATAGCTATTTGAAAGCTAAATGCTGATGCGATAGCAATACCAACACATGAGCGAGTAAAGCGCTTTCCATTTTTTGTAGAAAACCAGGTTAATAGCCTTGACATTTTCCTATAAAAAGGTTATTCCTATAAAATCCACATAAATATTTTGCTGAATTCTTATCAATTCGTACAAGTTTTGAAATTTTTCTAGGCGTGCTACATAAAAGAAGTACAGTAGAGAAAATATTTAAATAAAAATGATGTTATTATATCGCTAATGATGGGTATCATTAAATACACCCCCATCTCAGTCATTTTCAGCCGAGGACTGCAGTTTCGTGCTTATTAGCACTCATCAGCCCGGCATAGGAAAGTGACTGAGCTGGAGATGGAAAACCTCTTAAGGAAGCCAAGAGTACCAAACAAACTGGTAGCTAATATAGAATTAGTAGCCGACCAATTTGTAATTTACTAAATATGGGTATCGTTATTCCCTAAAAGTCAATAATGCTTTCAAAATGTATATTTTCAGAATTTTAAAAGTAAAAACCAACATTTTTAATTTTGATCATTTATATTTACTGAAAAAATTGAAACTAGGAAACCATTTCTAAATTATATAAGTAGGACTTAAATATAAAGTTTAGGGATTCAAAAAAAAAACATAAAAAATAAAAAAAAAATAGGGAGAAGATAACTCAAGCAACTCAGAATAATTAGCTAGTTCATATGAATACACATATGTGATATTTATCTACACTGTGTTAGAATTGCACTCTCTCAGAAAATAACCAGATAATGTTTCAATAAAATTTTTATTTCAAATTGAAAAAAATAATAATAAAAGAGTAAAAATTGAAACAATTAAAGACTAAATGGTTTCAGCTCTTATAATTGTAAGAATTACAAGCGTCCCTAATTATAACAATTTTATGAAGGTCAGTAATGCATATCAAGTCAGTATGCAACCTCACAGATGATAATACGGCACAGCTCAAACATTTGAAGAAACTTAATAATTAGCAATTTAAAATCTAAATTTAGAGCTCTTTCTTACCGCAAAACTTGCAAAGTTAGCACTAACGTAACTGTTGTGTAGTGACGCATGAAACATACAGTCGATACTGACATTCAGTGACGTACGTATCACCCCCCAAGAAGCGAAAGGGGGGATGCAAGAGGTGCAAGGGCGCACGCTCTGAAAAAATAACACTATGTTAAAATTATTTTTAAAATTCTTATGCGTGGGGGGCACACTTATAAATCTTACAGGAGGCACACCGAAGTCTACGTACGCTATGCTGACATATTAAAATTTCATATTTTAAAAGAAATTCTTTTTAACTTCAACAATACACTATTTATTCAGAGTAAAAAAACAACCAGTAACCATATTATAACCTTTGGGGACTAATAATATAATACAGTAAACTCCCAATTATCCACGGAATAGGGTGACACGGTAACCGCGGATAAGCAAAAACCGCGGATAATCTGAATCATAGGTGAAAAACGATACTACTGTATACAATGGCAAAAAAATATAAATAATACTCACAAATACATTTAAATTATAGCTAAAAACGTTGCTACATTCCATATACTAACATTGAACGTAAAAAAGATACATATGTATAAGCTAAAAACGAACAGTAACACAATCATAAGTTCATAAAACATTTAATGAAAAAAAGTGAAAAGACCAGCGGATAAACCGACCGCCGATAATCAGGAGTTTACTGTAGTTGGAATAAATTAGTTTAAAGTGTAAAAAAAACCTTGGTTTTCTCTTTTGAGATTAGTCAATTTTGGCTGGTAAGCGATATACTGCAAAACCATCGTAAAACCGCCAACCTTAGTAATAAGCCAAAAGCTAGCAAAATTTGAGGGTGGTGGTTTAGTGAGTTTTAACCATTAATACTCACTCAAAAATGCATTTTTTAATCAAAATACATTTCAAAGCATGAATTGACCTTTCCAAATGATGATTAATAACAGCAAATGGATTATATAATGATTTTTCCATTTTTAACCATTTTTGTTTTTTCTTTAGTATGTCTCTGACCGTTCTATTCTTCAGCTAACCTTTTGTTTATAGAATTTCAGAAAAATGATTAGCAATAAGATGCTGGCTTGGGGCTTGGTTTTAATCTTTTAACTCACAAATTAGAATTCTTTTGCGCAGGCTTAAGTTTTCAAATCTTTGCTGAACGAAGTCAAAGAACAACAGAATTCTGATGCATCTTGCCAACAGTGTCAATCATAGGTTAAACCTCAAAACACCCCAACTGGAACAAAAAGGGGGTGAAGAATGAATGCTTTCATAGTTTGAGAAGGGAAATAAAGAGGTAGGAAGGTGTGTGAGAACCAATTAGCTGAGGTTAAGAATTCCTGGAGATGTTTTTGAAACGATGCGATGTGGCAGATCAGACAGTGCTTAGTCAGCAAATAGACATGCAGCTGAAAAAATTTTGGAAAACTGGCGACTTACCTCGAGGGTGCCCTGCACAACTCTTTTAATACTATCGGCATCCTCCTCCCCTCCCCCCCCCCCCACACCCTTTTAGAATGAGAGCCATTTGCCCCATGGACCCCTTGTGGGAATCTTTGCTTATTAAGAGGCTTATCTAGGTGCATTTATAAGGGACATTAGAGGCAGATGTATGTGACATAGTAATGATTTTGGCACAAAGTCCTTTGCATGGTGTCTTAAACAGTGATACAGGATGTGCGAAAATTCCTTGAGGCATTTTAAATATTCCTAGAACAATAAATTATATGAATATGCAGTTTGCATCCTACTTCCCGGGTTTGCGAATTTGTTTGCGTTTGTTCGTGTCAAATTATGTAGCATTGCAAGCAGTGAAGGTCTAAAAATGCAAATTACCCAAGTGGGCTTAACTGTGTCCGCAGTCCATGCCGACTAGAACTAGGAATGAACTTCAGTACCGTTTAGCTGTGTCTTGAGTAACAAACGCTGCACACATTGAACTCTAGCAATGAAAGGGGTTGCTTTCTGCTTAATACAGTGATTGAACACCTTACATTTTTTTCTCCTAATGTGACTGTACAATGCCATTTTTAAACAAAAATTTGGAAGTTCTTTTCTTTTTCACTTTTTTTTTTAGAATGTCCAAAAAAAACTTTGAAAACTTGTGATGTCACCAGTAGCGTAATTAGGGGTTGGCAGGAGTTGCTCTCCCCAGCGGTGCAGCAGCCAGTGGAGGTGGCATTTTGACTGATTTAAAAAAAAATTTTTAAGAGTTTTTTTTATAATAGAATTTGAAAAATGCTTTAAAAATTTTTTAAAAAACTTGCAAGAAAAAGAGCTAGAGGGGGTATATATAATCTACTGAGAAGGAACATTGGGCACCATTGAAAACAATTCTAAAAAAGAAAATAAGAAAAAAAATTTAAATGTTGCTTCCAAAATGTCGAATCAAACAAAATGTTCCAACAACAACAACAAATTTTGGGAGGTCACAATGACTTCCTGTGACTTCCCATGTGGACGACCCTGGGGGGGGGCGCAATTTCTTTAGTTTGCCAGGGGCGCTAGACCCCATAGTTACGCTACTGGATGTCACTCTATATTATTAAACTGAGGTTACAGCAAAGTGGCAGTTGAATGACGGTATTTGTAATACATTTCTATGCAGGAAGATTTTTTTCAGTCTGTCTTGACAAGGATGGCAGTATGTTAGGCATCGTTTAACAAGTTTCAACTGTACGGTCGTGCTCATTTATAGGGAAACTGGAGGGACCAAAAAAAACTTTAATTGTAGCTGTAATTTTGATCTATAAAGTAAATAACAAACATTAAAACATGAAAGGGAATTGCAGCTATTGCATTATAGCCATAAATTGCTATAAACGGACTTGATAGTAGTTGTATCTCGAAATCAGAGTCATTCCCCTCTCCGTCCAGAAATAAAACAAAGCAGGTTCTATGTCTTGTAAATAAAACAAAGCAGGTAACTGACAATTCCTCAAGCAGTTTCAATTGCAGTTAACAGATAATACATAAAGGACGATAACTTGATTTTCTTCTTTTTTTTTATGAATTAGAGGGACAGTACACTCCCGATTATCCGTGTTAATCACCGGGTGGCATAGCACGGATAATCGAAAAATACGGATAATCCGAAAAATCATTTAAGGAATATGCAGGATAACTATTTAAGGGGAAATCAGAAAAAACTAAATAATATATATATATATATATATATATATATATATATATATATATATATATATATATATATATATATATATATATATATATATATACTCACACAAACCAGGAACTTTTCTTCGAAATTTATTGCTTAAAAAAAATCGGTGATACATTTTTGTTTTCTTTGTTTGTTTAAATTGTTGCGTATGTCCGTATGAATTTTTCTTACTGCAATTATTTCTCCGTAATCGTAACTTCTTTCACTCATGTAATCCAATAAATGTTCCGCAGATTGTAGAGCAGTAGAATGTGAGATGGTATTTTCTTCATGTTCTTCATCCTCGTTTTAGGTATCATCACTTGCGTTTGATTCAATAACAAGTTCAATGACATTTTCGTCAGTTAGACATTGAAATCCTGATTCACGTTCGTCGCTTTTAAACCACTCTTCGACATTTTCAGCGTCAACTGATTCGAAATCTTCGATTTCTTTAACTTCCTCAATGATGTTATCGATATTATCTATAACATCATCGAAGCTTTAGAAAAGTGTGATTCCGAAATGATGCACGGATAATCCGCAAACCGGATAATCTACGCACAGATAATCGGGAGTATACTTTACTAACCTTTGATAAGTTCTATTTCATTTATTTTTTCCCCCCACCTGTCCTTTGGAACTTCACATGAGGCTCCTACTTGAAAAGGCTATACTTTGGTTTTAAAACATTTTCAAAATTACATTCTTTTGCTCAGTGACACTATTCAATTCCTGTATTACACATGCAAAGCATTAAAATGGCAACAACTTCAATCTTAAATAGGGAAGTGGAAGCCAATATCTTATTGTTGCCAATTGATGCCAGTTGTCTAAGAAAAATTAGCTCATTATTCAAATTGCTAAACGAACCATGCCTTTTAACTAGTAGTAAACAAAATAGATTTCTCAAAAAAATTGAGAAACTACATTAAACTTAATTTGGGGCTCATTAAAAAATTATATAAATAAATGTTTTTAAAAAATGCACATAGTTCTCATTAAAGTAGCTTTAACCAATATAAAAATTTTGAAATTAATAAGTGCTTATAATCATTTTAACCTGAATTCATAATAAAAAGTTAATTAAGATTCAAAAAATAAATTTAAAAAAAAATGTTTCAAAAAGTCGACAAAAACAATGAAAAGACAAATAAACAGTGAGACAATTTCAATGAACAATTTTTATTTGAATGAACAATTAATTTTCTTTCAGTAAATGTAGTGCTATATGTATATGTGACATAGATATGAATAACACAGATATTTGACAAACTCTATTAAGAGCTACAGAATTCAACAATCACACAACCATTTATGCACTGATGAATGCTAGAAATGATGAATAGAATTTACAGACTTGTAAGCATCTCAGAACCAGATTTTTTTTTCATGGATGACGTACAGAATTTATAAAAACCTGAACCAACATAAATCTTACAATTGCAAAATTTTAAATATTTGTTGATTGTTAATATAAGTCTCTTTCAACAATATAAACAGTAAGTTTCAATAAATAATGTATGACAAAATCACTCAGGGTTTGTACTTAATTTCAGAAGTAAAATGAAAGAGTTTTGGAGGAGTTTTGAAGGAGTAAAATGAGATTTTGAAGGAGTACTAATGGGTTGTCCTTAAATGATGTCGCACTTTTTTTTCAGGATGTTTGACTTTGACCCCCTTCCCCTTTGTCAAAGTGTCACACTTTATCTTACTCCTCCTCTTATCACATGTCATATTTTTTAAAAACATATTGTTATAATAACTGCATGATGTTACTTTTTGTCACTCTCTCTCTCTTCCCCTTGTCACATTTTCATGAACCTGTCTCCCCCTCAAGGCATGACATCACTTGTGGACGACCCATTTTACAATATCATAACTGGGATTTGCTAAACAGTTGTTTTTTTTAATAGAATCACTTAATATAGTACATCTGCTTATGTATTTTAAAGATTTAAATAATAATTAGACAAACTGACTTTTGTTGCTGAGAGTGCGGTGGAGAGAAAAGCAATAATCATAAAACTTGAAAAAATAACCAAGCACCACTTAAGCATGTTTTACTTCACATATGAAATGTCTTAGCCATCTAATAATATTCTTACTTTCCACTTTTAGGATTTCTATGACCAATTTCTTAATCACATCTTGATGAAAAAAATAAGTACGAAATTACTACATTAAAATCGCTCTTATAACTTCGCCTTTGTGACGAAGTTAAGTTGTTGATTGAAGTATTTTAAGTTACTGTCACAGAGGAAGATTATGTAGTGTTGAACAAAAAAAAAGGAGTTTTGAATGAGTTAAAACCAAAATGAAGGAGTCTGAAGGGCCCTTCGAAAAAATTTCCTAAATGAAGGAGTATTGGAGGAGTTTTGAAGGAGCGTACGAACCCTGATCACTGCACCAATTCACATGTATTTAATTTATTTCATGTTTACATATTTAAGAAAAATCCTACATATAGATTAATATTTTTCCAAAGGAAAAATCACTTTTGTACTCCAGATTTTATACCATTCATAAAAACAGGGCTGACCTAAAGTATGTTCTTAAGGGACTCTTCATGTTGCCTCTTTCCATTTAAAAAAAAAAAGGCATCTAGCTCCTGGCATTCACTTGAATTTTGACCTTTTGAATTCAAATTATGCTTTTCGCAACGGCAAATGGCAATAGTACCCTACTGTTAGTGTTTCTCGTTTGGTATTTTTATTTTTTATCAATCTTAATTGGTGGGAATTAGTAACATGGAAATTATGTATTCAAATGAAGTTTTACTATTGAAGTTCATCTAAACAGGTGTTTATCAGGGGGAAAAATGCGCTTTTACATAAAAATTGCCCTCTTTGAATGCAAAATCTGAATCGGAGAAAAGATGAACCAGCTCAAACTGCAGATGATTTGTAACCATGATAACAAAAATCAGTATCTCTAAACCAATATTAAAAACAATGAGCTAGATTTATTCTCGTCATTATGGTAATCTAAAAAACCAAAGGAATATTAACTATGATCAAGTGCAGGAAATAAGCAATTTGAATTTGCTTAAGAAAAAAAGGGTTGCAGATGAAGCGAAAAATAATTGAGAATTTATAATGGAAATCAAGTTTTCAAGTTATAAAATTAATTACTGTTTGAGCTAGTTTTAGGCAGAGATTTGCACTTGTGGCAGTTTCTACCATAGGTGAAATAGAAAGGCCGATCATTTTGAATTTTTCCAGGTAGGGGCAAAAGGCATATACACAAAGCAAATTTTATCAGAAAACAACAAAAACGACATGTGCATGTATGAAAAAGAGTTATTTTTATAACCAGGATGAGGAATTGACACCCCCTTAAATGACAAGTCTGGTGATAGATATCGAAAAATGTCAGCACAGAAAAAGTTGTATTTGTACCAAACAGAGATGGAATTTCAAAAGGCTTAAACACTTTGTCCAGAAGCTTATGCCTATATGGGGCAGGGCCCAAGTCACTTCTTCCATAGGTAAATAGGTTATGAATAGAAGGACTGGAAACATACTGAAAATTCATACAGAGCCCCCAGAATTCTACCTACTATCAGGAGATGCCTGTTTCAATATTTTTTCATGGAAATTTTTTTTCTAAGCATCGACTGAATCGGTAAGCCCGAGATCTAGTCGTCTAATTTCGTAAAAAACAGGAAAGGACTTGTCTTCAGACTCATCAACTCAACTGGACTCAAGATATTTATTTTAGATTTAGCTTCTTAAAAAATAATAGATATATCAACTGCTAAGATCAAATTAAGAAATCATAAAAGGGAGGGGGAGGGAGGGGAGAAGTCAGGAAAATGTAGATAGCAAAAAATTTAAAAATTATTTTCATGCCTAGGCGAGCATTACTGAAAAAGTCAACAGTATGAATGTCCTTACATACTGTTATAGTCATAACATTATGCAAAGCCAGTCAGTCGGCTTTGTGTAGGCAATCCCACTAACCTCAAATCATTGTTTCATATTAAATTGCTTTTCAAAAATGCAATAATTATCTATGATACTAAAATTGTTACAGAAGAAACAAATCACCTAAAATATTCCACATAACTTTGAAAAGAGCATGATTTTTCATCTTCATTGCTTAAAATTACTATCTTAATTTATGAAGATTATGTGTATGCTGATAATAATTTTTAAATAAGAAAAATTATTCATTTCTTTGGGTTTTCTGAGAAACATTCCTGTATTTGAGTATTTCAACTTAAAATTCATCAACTACTTAAGAATCTCTCAACCTCCCCCCCTCCCTCCAAAAAAAATCATCATCATCATCATAACAAGAAAGCCTTTTTCTTTTCGCTGAAAACAGGAACAGTGATGAATCATTGATTTGTTTGTGTACAAGAAAATAAAGAACCAAGAACAATATTTTCTATTGCAAACTTATAAAAAAATATACAAGACATTTAACAAACATTACAATAAACAATAACATTAAGCTCATATCTACAAAATAATTTTTTTCTCATATTATACTCATATAAGATAATCTGTGATGTTTGATAAATCTATGACCTCAAAAAAAATGTGCCATCCTAATTCATAGGTCATTTACATGCAAATACAAAAGCGATGACTAGCAACAGGCACAGGCCCCTATCAGGGGCCCTAGACAGGGCCTATTGAATTTATTAATCCCCAGTGAAGACCAAAAGGTCTCCATTCTTTTACAGGAAACAGCTACTTCTGGTAAAAGATTCCAAATTTGTGCAATTCTATTGATGTAGTAATATTTTCTAGTTCAGATCTTCTTCCAAATCCCCCCCCCCCCCCTCCCCAATTCTCCAATTAAAATAATATATGAATGAACGCCAGAGTCAGTTTTAGAACTTTGGAAAGGACACTTATACCTAGCATTTTTTCCAGCATATAAAGATACTGACTTTGTACAAAACCCAACATCAGAAAAAGAGGAAAAGAGCGAAAATTAACACGACAAATTTGCCAAGTGGCAAAAAACTAACACCCTAGTAAAACGAAAATGAATTTTCACAATAATATTACAATTGCCATTTCAAAGTCATTGATTTATCAACATACATTGCTGATGCATTTTTAATAGTAACATTTATGCCTGACTTATACCAAAAAAGTTGCATACTCCATGTGAATTGAAGGTATTAGTAAAACTTACGTGCTACTTTTTTTTTTGGCATTCAATTAGATTGGTAAAACACTTTGTACACATACTCACATAAATTCTCATTAAAATATTCCCTATAGCAATATCATATAGCAAATGTAAAATAATAAAGATCGCCGTACGAAACATTTTACAAACACAACAGCAAACAGTAAAGACTGACTTTTCCAAAACATACATTAAAAGATAGCCTTAGACACACCTGCAGTTTTAATTTGATCATTAGTTTCATAAACCAAAGAGAAATTTTACAACCAGTTTAAAAATTAAAACAGTGAAGTAACTACAGTAAAACCCTTCCTAGCGGACAATTCTTAATTACCCTGATTTTGAGGTAAATAACGTTATTAAACCCCTGTCTTGCGGACAACCATCTATTGCGAACAAAAAAAAAATCCCGTTAGTGTCAGCATTAGAGGGGTTTTACTGTACAATGCATGCTTTTAGCACCCTTTTAACAGCGGCAATTGTGACTGAAAGCTATTGTGCATTCGTTAATAAATCATCATTTGCTAAATATTAGCCATCTCAAATATGAATGGAAAAATGATATGAGATAATTGGTTTAAAGTAGTGTTTAGTTTATGAAGAGATGTGCTGAGAAAGAGTTTTTTTTTTTTTTTTTTGATCTTTTATGGCTGAGTAACAACTACTACTATATTGATAACAGTGGAAAATTCAAAATAAGGTAGGGGTCAAGGATTGATGAAAAAATTAAGTTTGATGAATTAAAAATGTGTGACTTTCAAATGCATTGACACATTAGGTTCAACACAATTTGAAAATTTTTGTTGTTTTAAACATTAAAACTTTCCTGGGTATAAATTTTTTACAACTTATAGCTTTCTAATCGGGTGATTATTTGTGAGTTCATTTGCTTAGATTTTAGAAATTCCAAAAAACTTCTTGGCAAGTCGCCATTTTTCTCATGAGTGTTACCTTTATAAACCATTCTGTAATTTCTTTTCTAAAAATAAATGATTCAACAAATCTTTATTAACTATTTTAAATACTCAGTTTCAAGTCAAAATGGTATAAATATTTATTTAAGACATTTTAAGTATTTTAAAAAAATTTCTCACGAGTGTTACTTTGCTTCCTAAATAAAGGGTTAAGTTTACGATAAAAATATATTAAATTAAACATTAAATGTTTTCATTGAAATTACCAAGAACAGCTAAAAACATTAATATTGAAACCAATTTTTAAAGATTCAAGAAAAAGTTAATTAATACAAATGCTAAATTTTAGCTATAGTAACACTAAAGAGAGTTGGACTCATTAAATTATTTATGGTAGAGTTTTAGCAATAATTCTTCTAAAATATGTAGTTCTTTGAATACTGTATCGTGAGAATAAGTCTTTCCTAAACAACCCATATGAATTTCATTTTTGGAAACATTAGCTTTGTGTCAGTATTCACTCTTCAATTTTTAATAAAAGTGTTTTTTTTATACATATATGTGTGAAAAAATATATCTCTTTGATAAAAGTATGAGTTAAAGGTAATACAGTATCTATAACTATGGATCTACTCATTATTTGGGTCTCTTTTATCATGAGTGTTACTCCCTTATCATGAATGTTACCTGTTAAAAGTAACTCATGAGCGGTAACACTCATAAGATTTATAGACTTCTTTGCCGAAATAAATTCTATCAGCATTTTTGAAAATTTAACTGGGTTTTTTGTTTCCTTAACAAAAAATACATTACTGCCTAATTGCTTATTTCTATGCTTTAAAAAAAAATCCAAAATAAATGGGTAACACTGATGAGAGATGATTAAAACACGTTTCACATTGAATTGTACATTTCAATATGCAACATATTATAAGAAATAAATATATCTATTTTTATATTTACACATTCTAAGAAGAAACAAATATGGCTTAGCTAACACTGCTGTTAACAAAGTAAATATTTAATTCTCTGGGGTAACACTCATGAATTGCACATAACGACAAACTTCATTGAAATTTCAAACCATTAGATGAGCAGTTCAGTAAAATCTATTTCAGCTGTGTATAACTAACAAATATTACTTAGTTCTTTAATGCACAAAAAATAAAAAAGTTGTTTGAAAGCATACAATTATTATTAAGGAATTAATGCTAAGGAAATAAATTTTCTAGTCAGGACAAGAAAATTTCTGTTACTAACTAAAGTAATAGAAAAGGCTTATTAATCAACAATTATGAAAAAAAGCACTGAATGCAATGAATTAAGGGCAAAACAATGCCTTTTACAAGCTTTTACATTACTTATTACAAGCTTTTGCAATGCAAAAAAAAATTATCAACAGGAAAATGAATGGATAAAGTCAGGACACCAAAATGTCAATCGTTCTAAAAATCACCCAAATACATTATTGACAAATTCCTCTGGGAAAAAAATTGCCATAAAATGAAATTTTATTAACTATATTTGAATCATATTAATCAAATCTCAAATTTATAAGCCATTGTGAAGTAAATTAAACATTAATTTTCACTCAGTCTTCATTAAGACTAACATGGTTGAGAAGTCATTTATGATAAACAAAACAAGTGTCCCGAGCAAAAGACATCAGATCAGACCCAAAAGAAAAATCTAGTGAATCCAAAATATGATCAAAAGAGAACAAATCACCAAATGTTTGGTGTTGTGTGGTTTGGATAAGTTGAAGATTTGAACTTGATAATGTTGTCTTATACATGTATTAGAGAATATACACAGTCCAGTCACATTAATGTGACCACCACGTACTTTCCACGTCAGAGTTAAATAACCAATCACAGAAGGCAGGTGGCAGCACAGTGCAGTTGAGCGTATATAAAGGGTGTGTGAGGGCTTCAGAAAGCATTTCAATCGTTGGCGTAATGCAGAAACGAAGCGATTTATCCGACGTCCAAAAGGGCATGATCATTGGCTTTCGGGCCAAGGGTGGAAGCATTTCCGAAACGGCTGAGTTTGTGAACTGTTCGCGTGCCGCCGTGGTAAAAGTGTACCGTGCATGGCAAAATGGGACTGTCCAAAATCAGCGACGTGGCAAATGTGGTGCACCACGGGCCATAGATGACAGAGGCGAACGACGGTCGCGGAGATTCATTCGGGCAGATAGACGGGCTACCGTTGAGCAACTGACCACCAAAATGAACCAAGGGGATACCAAAAGTGTCTCACAAACTACTATTCAGCGAACATTGCTGCGTCTGGGCCTCCGAAGCAGACGCCTGGTTCGTGCACCTATGCTGACTGCTGTTCATCGACGACGAAGGCTAGAATTTGCACGCCAGTACAGCAGCTGGACGTCCACTGAGTGGCGACAGGTAGCGTTTTCAGATGAATCACTTTTTATGCTCCATCGGACAGATGGACGTTAGCGTATAAGGCGTGAAATCTCTGAAAGGAACCACCTGCAACCATTGCCGGAACGGTCCAAGCTGGAGGCGGGAGCATTATGGTCTAGGGAATGTTTTCCTGGCATTCTCTGGGTTCACGGATCATTGTGGAAGGCACGATAGATCAATACAAGTACGCATCTGTCCTTGCGGACCATGACCACCCCTACATGCGCATTGTTTTTCCTCTGGATGATTGCAGCTTCCAGCAGAACAATGCAAAGTGCCATACAGTGTACGTGCGTGGTTCGAAGAGCACCAGGATGAGTTTACCATCCTCCCCTGGCCAGCAAACTCACCTGACTTAAACCCAATCGAGCATCTGTGGGACCATCTTGATTGAGTTGTTCGCACCATGGATCCTCAACTGCGTAATCTAGCGCAGCTGGCCACGGCATTAGAGTCGGCATGGCTCAACATCCCAGAGAACACCATCAGGGACCTAAGTGACTCTCTTCCTGCATGTCTCGCAGCAGTCCGCTCTGCGAAAGGTGGTTATTCTGGCTTTTGACAGATGGTCACATTAATGTTACTGGACTGTGTAGATAGTTGGTGCAGCAAAAAGTGAGAGGGGAAGGAGCAAAACAGATGTGAGAGAGGTGCAACGGCCTTTAAGATGATTTTTCCCCATTTTCTTTTCTTTAAACTTTACTTTTTTAAATATAATAGGGATTTTAACATTACTCATTAAATTAACTCTAAAAATGGAATATATCATAAAAAAACAGAATAAATGGGCGCCGTAGACTTTCCCTAGCAATTTGAAATTCTTATGAAATCTCATGAAAAAAAAGATTTTTGTATGGAATTTTTAGCTTTTACTTTCGAGAAATGAACCTATCTACGTCAACGTTTGAAAATATCATGATATTTTCAAGCACCACAAATTAATTCTTCAAAATAGTAATTGTCTTTAAATCACTCTTTATTTTCTTATATTGTTATTACAATATTGTCGCCTCAGAGCAACAGTAAGATATCTTAGCGTTATTTCAGGGATTAGATATCTTAGTGTGAGGCGACAATATGTAGACTTAAAATAACGGTTTCTTTCATTATTTATTTAACTAGAAAATCACCCGTCAAGGTATAATGGGTGAAAATTGCCTGTTTGCCTTCTACTCCCTGTTTGGTGATATTTTGATAGTTGAAATTGTAACCGTAACTTCAGTGGATGAACCTTAAACTCCAGTAGGTAGCATTCATTGTTGATCATTTTTCCGTTTCATCATTCCCCTGAAATGAGTCTTTCCAGTAAAACTGTTACGTTGCCGGATCGAGATCAGCCTTGTCACAATAAAGCCTTTCAATGCATGTTAAACATTACCACAACATATTATCAAATTATCATGCCGTGAGTTTCATTGTAGAAACATGCGCGTTACTCAATCATCGGCCATTATATGACAATATTTCATTTAACATTTTTATCAATTTTAGTGGTGTTAATTTAGCATTAGCTGTTTTACTCATTTTTCTTCTGTTAGCTACTTTTACGCAGTTATATTTTCAAATAAAACATATGCATTAGTCATAACATTTTCTTTTTTTCTGACCAATGTTTAATATTTAACAGGCACTTTTAATATAATTTAAAGCTTACATTACTAATAATTTTATGAATATAAAAAAAAGGAATAGTATATTACTTTGTTGTATCAATGCATTATAAAAATATAGTACATGACTTTCTGGTTATTTTTAACAATAAATGAATAATATTACTATGATTAATATAATTTTTTTAATGAAAATACCATCATTGATAAAATAAATATTGAAAATATGAAAATATCATATTTTCAAAATAAATATCGTACATATATCATGATATATATCGGCGAACCCTGATCTACAGGCAAAAAATCTTTTTTCAATTAATCATTAATTTTTAGCTCCAAAAAGTAAAGGGGGACAGTTGTCTGAACATATTGAACTTAAAAATCAATGCTTAAAATTCTGAGCAAAAAGTGTAAATATACGCGTAAAGATGTCTCTTTTTTTGAAAATAGATTTAAGCATACTATAATATTGTGAAGTCAATATAATCATACTTTAAATAATTCTTACAGAAAACTGAATTAATAGGAAATATGCTTGCATCTATTGAAATTTGTGAACTAAGCTTGAGTGCAAAATGATACATAATTACGCTTGCAATAATCACTTTCATTTGTACAGATTTTGTGGTTAAAACATTCGATCCATCATTAATGACTGGATAAAGTTGTGTAAATGTAAAAAAAATTCTTTTCGCATATAAAAGCTACAATGTTATGATAGAAAGCCAGCCTACTGTGAATGTCAATAGATGTTTATGGTAAATTCTGGCTGAACTAGTGAGCAAAGAAATAATGTTTGGTTGGAAATTGAATACATCACTTCTGCTTTCCTGCATTTGAAACCACCTGTTCACTGCAGTTTGAAAATCAGCTACGCCTAATTCTTAAAAATTCAACACAGCATGAAGACTATGTTAGTAAATTATGAGAGATTTACGTATAGAACTCAACATGTATATTTCTATCCATTTCAAACCATATTTATTATTAAATGGCAGAATTCATTTGTACAAAAATTGTGGAATTCCAGGGTAGCCCCAGAAAAGTTTCATCTTGTCTCACTAAAAGTTGGACTACCAAGAAAGTACAGTATTGAATATAAGATGTCAGAGTTTGTACTCAGTTTCAGAAATAAAATGAAGGAGTTTTGGAGGAGTTTTGAAGGAATAAAATGAGATTTTGAAGGGGTACTAATGGAGTGTCATTAAATGATGTCACACTTTTTTTCAATATATTTGAAAATCAGCACCCTTTATCACAAAGTATCACACTTCACCCCAAACTTCTCTTGTCACGTCATATTTTTTACAAACATATTGTTACAATACCTGTGTGATGTCATTTTTTATCACCCACTCTCTTCCCCTTGTCACAATTTCATGAGTCCGTCTCCTCCTCAAAGCATGACATCACTTGTGGATCACCCTTTTTACAATATCATAACTGCAATTAACTAAACAATTGTTATTTTTTAACGCAATCACTTAATGTAGTACATTTACTTATGTAGTTTTAAATATTTAAATAATAATTAGACAGCTTGACTTTTGCTGCTGAGAGTGTGGTGGAGAAAAAACAATTAACATAAAACTTGGAAAAGTAGCCAAGCACCATTTAAGCATGTTTTACTTCACTTATGAAATGTCTTAGTCTTCTAATAAAAAAATTTCACCTTCAACTTTTATAAATTAACTATGATCAATTTGTAAATCGAAAAAAAATAAATGCATGAAATTACTACATTAAAATTGCCTTAGTGACGAAGTTAGTTGTCAATCAAAATATTTTAAGTTTCTGTTATAGAGGAAGATTATGTAGTATTGAACTAAAAAAGAAGGAGTTTTGAAGGAGTTAAAACCAAAATGAAGGAGTTTGAAGGGTCCCTTCAAAAAATTTTTATAAATGAAGGAGTATTGGAGGAGTTTTGAAGGAGCATATGAATCCTGGATGTGTGAAAATTGACTGGAAGAAAATGTGAGCCCTTATAGGGAAGCAAGAAATTAAAAAGGAAAATTTTAATTCAGAATGAAAACAATAATCTTAAAAGCGAATGGTTTGAAAAAACATCATGATGGCAAAAACTGCATTTTTCACTTTCAATGTGTTTATTTATTTCAAACAATCTAACAAGCATGTTTGTTTAATATTGGTATTGATACTAACTTAAAATCCAAGAAAAATAAAATATAAGTAGAAAAAGGTAAAACAAAAATTTTTAATATTTAGTAAGATGGATATCATGAATGGAATTTAGGGCATAGTTTAGTAGTTAAAATATTTCTAACAATTATCTTTCTAAACAAATGATTTGTTTTGCAGAAAACATAAAATAGATTAACTACAAAAATATAGTTCTCATCAGAAGGACGTAATAAATACCTTCAATTTAACTGTGGAAATCAGCTCAATGTAGGTTAAAGACTTGCATATTAATAAACACAGGATTTTTTCTTCAACAAAACAGCCTTTTCCTCAAACTAACCTATTTATAAAAAATTTATTTTTTAGATTAAACAACTGCTTCAATATCTAAATACATTTAACAGCATTATTCTTTTTCAACCAAACAAATGACAAGCATGAACTCTTGGTACATATTATATAGAATATGCAATCTGAATTCTACCTGAAAAAAAATTAGTTTATTATATTATGAAAACACTGAATGAAACTTTAGCACCTATTCATAAATAAACATCAAAATACGACTATATACAGAGGTAAGTTTATTCATATTGAATGTTTAAAGGATAATTCTTCACACAGATACATAACAAGACATGCATAATATACATAAATTTACACCACTCAAAGTCTAAGTCTTGAGGTTACTGTTTTATTTACATGACTGATATCAAGAGTTCTAAATTGTCCTTACTATCAAAAGGATTGCAGCACAAAAGTAGACTAACAAAGTACCAGTAGTAGTATACTTCGTCATCTAATATTTCCATGAAATTTTAAAAAAGGGATTATATACAGCAAGCACTCGATGCTGCTGGGGTTAACTTTGGGGCTAAATCCAAAAATAGTGAACAAATTGTGCCAACAGTTTATTTCTTATGATATCTTTGAAGTTTATTTTTCAGGTGCAGTTCTGACAATTCCAGAAATGGTACGAAGAACAATATTGTAGTTTTTACCATAAACTTAACTATCACCCGAATTGCTAGCAGGGTGGCATATAAACAACCCTTACTTAGCTAAAGACCTTATAACAGTTTTGGTACCCCTGATTGGACAGTTTTCACAACCAATGCGTGTAAATTAATGCAGACCTTCAGAATTCATATTTGAATGTCCCCCCCCCCTCACACACACATTCAAATAAAGTCTAGATTTAGTTTTGAGATGAAAGAATAATTAGAGCAGCAAAACAAGCTATAAAAGACATGGATACAGGCCTTAGCCAAACAGCAGTCTCCAAATTTTTATATGGCCTCTAGCAGAGAAAAGTTTGTTCATATGCAGCAGGCATTTGTACACCATACTTGGATATACCCAGCTTTGGCACTGAATGAAATTTACAAATATTACAAATCCTCTAAATAAACAAGGAGAGCTTAACAACCAATTCACATACCAACTTGTTTACAAAAACATACATCCAAAACAAATGCCAATCCACTCCTTATCCCTCTGGAAATCAAAACAGATCTAGCAATTGGATACTGGCATTGGTACTTCTATGTTTTTGGTACCTCATGTGGCTTGGCAAAGTCTCTACTTTTTACCTTGGCAAAAATTGAAAAATTACATTTACATCATATGTTTGCTTCTCTTCCTACAATTTTACATATTATATGGAAGTGTTAATGTTGACTCAACATAGTATTTAGCCCATTACTTCAAGAGGAACTTTTTATGTTATTTAACAGCTTGTCACTTTAGTTGGCAGATTTTTAATGGCTTAATTTTATTATTTATCCGATTATTTTTCATTTATTGGAACTTTAAGTCTTGCTTTGTGTAAGAGTTCTTTAAAAGGACAAAATAGTATAGTATTGCCAATGAGAATTTTCTATGTAACTTTGACCAAACATGGGGACAATAAATGAAATGTAAAATAATCTTCAATATCAAAAATGCATTGTGACGTAACTACAACCGAAAAGTACCCTTGTGTCACAAACTGCTGATAAGCAAACTAGCATGTTAACTCACATTATGCACAAATGGTACTTTTCCGTTAAAGGTACGTCACTCGCCCAATTTTTCATTTTCGGCAATCTTTATTTACCGCTATTGCAAATTAAAATTATGCAGTTGGCAACTTGTCCAACAACTTGAAAATTCTAGGGTTGCCATTACACTCGTAAATATCGCAAACTGCTCTAAGCAATTTTTCTGCAGTTGCCGAGGTAGAAAGTAAACGAGCCGCCAAACCGAGCTTTCGGAGGAAAAGTACCGCACAAACACGCCCGAGTTATCCTCAGTGATAAGATTTCTGGTTTGAAGGGGCCGGATCGACCGGTTTGAAAGTACCGTAGGGAGAGTTCATGCAGCTGGAGATGGAATCCGTGCTCCTGCGGGAATCGCTCTGATCAGAGCTGTTGCAAGTGTCCATCGAATTGAAAGACAAATTTTGGATATGGGGGGGATTGCCCCCTATTTCCGTCTCGGGAGAAGACATCCCAGTGTTTGGATGCTTGCTGGGAAAATACTCGCCGTCGTCGCTGTCCATGTCGAATTTTCTCTTCAGCGACAACTGACTAGGTCTGAGAGAAATGGGACTCTGGCTGCAACGGGTGAAGTTCTTGCGTGTGGGGCTGGGACTGGGGGTAGAGGAAAAGGCACTGTGCTGAACGGGGAGGCAGGTGGAGGGAGAAAAGCACTGGCGCCCCGTGTTGGTCGGCGAAGGAGAACTGCAAGACATGACGATATGAGAAGTGTGGATTCTCAGGGGATCCGTGACCGCCTGACGACTTTTGCCGCCGCTTTCGCCGAAAGACGCTTCGTCCAGAGTCAGGTCTTCCAGCGAGTGGGAGATCTGGAGTTTCGACTTGGTCTCTTTCTCGTGAGCGGCCTCTCGAAAGACGACGTCCATGGATTCTTCCTGTTTGATCTGAGACACCCGATGGAGGACGAGAGGAGACAGGGGCGCAGTGGGAGAGTGGGAAGATCGACTAGGGCTGAAACTGCCGCTGAACCTTCTAGTCTGGGTCATTCTCGGAGTGCGTTGGACGACCGGAGTGCTGCAGCCACGGGATCCGAGTCCGCCTTGGGAGCTAGTAGATGCATTGCCCAGTTCATTGATCATGGGGGCACTGTTGGACCTTTTCAAATTCGAGCACAAGTTGGGTGGATCGATATCCATGGTACAGATGGAAGAATCTAATATTTTTAACAAAAGAGCAAAACAAATTCACAACTTTCTACTTCTAGAGAGTGTTATAGAATGTTCCCAGAAATGCGGAGTATGAGTATTATTCGTTTACATTATCACAAATGAGCACTTGCGAAATACATGACGAACTGGTTTCAATGGGGGAATTTAAATAATCATAAAATGCAAAAATAGAACATTTGAATCCTCATGTATCAGACAAGGGTAAGGTAATGTAAAGTACACAACCATTATTTTTGAAACAATAACTTCATTTTTAAGCTTTGTAAAATGTTTTCAATTTGATGGAAAGAATATATTTATCGCCAAACACAATACCACTATTTGACTAGCGTCATTATTCACATTAGAGGATAAAAAACTAAATAAAAGTGGACGTGATACAGCGATCATAATCAAGAAGTAACCCTTTTAAATGAACATTGAGAACTGATGGCCACATACTACAGCAAAAATTATTCAACATACTCATCAAAAGCCAACCCAACCGCTGGTTCAATAAACAGAATTCGATTCGATTCACTGTTTCCTAGGCCCTCTGTAATCTTCGCATGCAGCGAAGATATAGTTATGGTCAAAGTTCTTAAACGGAGCACAGCATCAAAGAGCTCAAGGCCAGCTCAAGGAGTAAAAAAAAAAACAGTAAACTATCACATGATATATTTAGTGCTGCCTGTCACGAATTTACATTTACACTGGGGTTGCGTTCGACGAACCTCACCGGTCTACCGGTAAGTAACCAGTTACAAACCGCAGCGTTCTATCATCTATCGGTTACCTCACCGGTTACCATTTTAAGCTGTTGATTGGTGGATTGGAGCACGTGATCGGTAGATGTCACGTGATTAACTAACCGGCCGCTACCGGTCGTGCCCGTCGAACGTAAGCAATGATTCAGTGAAACACTCTTTGGTGAAACACGGCCGATCACAATGATTAAAATTGATTGCAATGACAAAAAAAATGCAACTGCTCTCGAGCAGTCATAAGTTTGAAAAATCTCTAAAACCAACACATTTATTGGTTAACAATTTTGAAGATCAAAATATTTTTTAAAATACTTACTAAGGTATGTTGAATTGTTAAGCATAAAAAGAATATTTGATAAAAAATTTTAAATTTAAGAAAGAAAAAAAAATTTTGAAAAAAAAATAGAACCGACTTCAAAATTGCTGACAGCATATTTGACAGCATATATGAGTAACGATATAAATGTTTCGTTCCTAATTTTGGATGATTTTTTTTTTTTTTTTGATAAAAATATGAACGAAGCATGGTTGCAATGGATTTTACTTTTTGTTTTTGCGCCAACTTCAAAAATTATGTTTAAAAGCATTATCGATGGTGTTTAAAGAATAAAATTATTTTTCACTTTTTAGAGCAATTTTGAAGTCGGTTCTATTTTTTTTTTTTTTTTTTTTTTTTTTTGCAATATTTTTTTTATTTCATTCATTTTAGGGTAAATGTAGATATTTCAGTAAAAGTAAGAAGTTACCTAGTAAGAAGTTCGGCGGTATATCACTGTATTGCTTTAGAAAAGCCTTTATTCAAAATTATCATTACAATTACTATTGATGTTATATGGCACCAATCAGTTTCACATTGTCGCGTAGATGAAGATAGCGAAGACAATGTTAAAGCCAAATGAAGCGAATACTCGTTAGTCTCAACTCGAGATCTTTATTCAGAACCACGAATGAACGTTAAATCTCCTTATATACAACTTGAGAAAGTGCTGGAACTTTCCAGACTTGGAAAGATACAGAAATTAATAGAACATTCGAGAAAATACGGGAAACAGTATAAACAAAATTTTAGTAAAATTCACTTTGTCCTAGTCGGGATTTGAACCCGGGTCGCTCGTGTGAGGCGAGAATTCTACCACTGAGCCACCGTTATCCATGGATGAAAAGTGCGAACTTAGCTACAACATCATTTTAATCATTTAATAGGAAAATTGCATAAAATTTACTGTTTTTTTTGCCCATAACTTTTTTTCTAAAGAACAAATATGATCAAACAAAGTAATGGGACCTAAGTTGAGCCATCCCCTGTCCATTAAAAAAACAATCATCGGACTCCATAAAAGATCATTCTTCCATGTTCTATCAATTATAATTATTTTATTTCTCGCTGGCGTTGATCGTCTGCTACGATCAACGCCCGCTGTTGCTAGGATATCCGCCAGTCACATGGTTTGGTTTATGAGCAGCAAAAATGTTGCCATAGCTCGGTCTATTCTTATTACAGTGAAACCTGTGTAAGTTGACCACTCGCGGTGCAGTACTTTGGCGGTCAACTTAGACAGGTGGTCAACTTATAAAGGGCGGTAATGATTTTTTTTTTTTTTTGTCATTTCTTGCACCATGTATTCATTTTTTGAGTAATTCACCCTTACTCTTTTTGTTCAACTCACTTTCATTGTTTAACATCATTGAAAGTGAAATAATTAAAAATATTATTCAAATAATTTTGTTATTTTTTCCTTGTTTTTAACTATGTTAGACACTGTTGTTTTAGAAATTCCATATGTGCCAGCTAATTTTCTCTGGCTTTCTTCATTTTCAAGTAATTTTAATATTTCATACTTTTTATTAATTTCAAGTTTCTTTTTGAAGCCTTTTTATGTAAAACGTATAGCACAAAGAGCAACAAGCTCGACTCTGCGTATCCGCTGTGCGAGGTGTCCGCGTCCTTTAAGGAGCTAACGGCCCTAGAAATTGAAGAAAAAATAAAGAAAAACTAGTACTAAGGCTTATTTACTTTACAAATAGAAACTACTAGACACTAGGGAGGGGTCCCACATATTTTGTAGCAGAGGGGCCCAAAATGTATAGGTCCGGGCCTGCTCTTTGTAGCCCAATTTCTGTGTTGCCAGAACATATTGCAACTGAAAGAAAATACTTTAAACTTTTCTACTGACACCTATTTTCATTGAACAGAGTACAAAAAGCTATCTCAAATAGAACAACAAATGAAAATCAAGTCTGGAGAATAAAGAGCAGCATAAGCTTTATGCTGCTCTTTAAATGCTGCTATTTAAAATGCTGCTGTTTAAATGCTGCTATTTAAAATGCTGCTGTTTAAATGCTGCTATTTAAAATGCTGCTGTTTAAATGCTGCTATTTAAAATGCTGCTGTTTAAAATGCTGATGTTTAAAATGCTAGTCTGTCATCAAAGCATTAAAAACATTCTTTGAAAGCTGTCAAAAAAATTATTATTATTATAAATAAATAAATAATAAAATAAAATAATATGCTGAAGAAAGTTAAAAAAAAAAAAAAAAAAAAACCAAGTGGTCAACTTACAAAGGGTTTTTTTACAACACTCCAGACCAAATTTGGCGTACATTAGTGGTTAAGATAGACAGGTGGTCAAGATAGAGAGGTGGTCAAGTTACAGAGGTTTTCCTTCATTATATGAGATAGGACTAATTCCGTTCCTGACAAAAGCGGTCAACATAGACAGGTGGTCAACTTACAAGGGTGGTCAACTTTACAGGTTTTACTGTATCAGTCTAGGGCCACTTATCTTCTTTCTTTCTTTTCCTTTTTTTAAAATTTTTTTTTAGGATTTTAGTTGTATATCTGGGGGGTTGCGTTTAATTTTTTCTGGAACTTTTGATTTGCCGTTTTCTTTCTTTGAGAATGTATTTTGATGGGAAATTTTGTAGTATTTTTTTCCTAATTGAAGCATGATTATTGAACATGCGTCATATGGCAAAACTTTTTTTTTCGAAGTAGACCGTGCAAAAAGTCGGGCAATGCAGCTAGTCAAAAATAAACGGAAAAAAAATAAATAAATAAACGCTGATGCATAAACTTTTTTTTTTCGATTTGTATGCAAATGAATCCCAACCCCTCACCCCATATTTGGTTCTGTTGGCGCACATGGGTGTGGTTTACCTTTGATTGTGTCTGATAATAATATTTTTAGAAAAATTATGCTTAATACTTTCCTACAAAAAAAAAAAAACAATAAATAAATAAAAATAATAATAATAATTTGAATTTTGACGACTTGAATTCAAATTATGTTTTTCGCAATTACGAGTGTGTGTATGAAGGGGTGTGTGTTTGTGTGGGGGTATGTGTGTTTATGTGTAGGGGGTATGTGTATGTGTGTGTAGGCATGTGTGTTTGTGTCTGTGCAGGTATGAGTGTGTGGGTAGTTGTGTGCATGAGTGTTTGTGTGGTGGGGAATGTGTATGTGTGTGTAGGCATATGTGTTTGTGTCTGTGTGCAGGCATGAATGTGTGAGTAGTAGTGCGTGTATGTGTATGTTTTTGGGTGTAGGTGTCTGTATGTATGCGTGTGTGTATGTGCTTGTGTTTGTGTATTATGTGCGTGTGGGTGTATGTGTGTGTTTGTGTGTGTGTGTGTATGTGTGTGTGTGTGTGTGCGTGTGTGTGTAGTTGTGTATGTATGCGCGTTTGTGTAGGACATGTATGCAACCTGGAGACGGCTTTCGCAATAGGAGCAGCATCGTGAGGACGAGCCGGTCGATGGTGGGTCGATGGTGATGGTGATGCGGCGGGTGGCGGTGGGAAAATAAAATGATAGCACATCAAAACAGTCAAAAGCAATCGTGATTGCTCAAAAAAAAACAAAAAAACAATGGTTTTTTTTAAACACATTTAGCCATTCATTTACTAAAATTAATCACTTCACTGGTGTTACTATCAATTGGCGTCTAAAGAACTTTTAATAACCCCCCCCCCCCAAAAATAGGATCATTCTAAAAAGATCATAAAAATTTCGAGGAATATCTTCATTCCTGTCCCCTATCTACCCCCTTCTCTAGTCTTGCAAAACAAAGCTTGAAATTGAGCCTATAAGACTTCAATTTTGAAAAATCCCAAAAGAGCCCCGCACCCGCCAGACCCCCCCCCTTTTGTTTAAACACCAGAAATAAATTAAAATTGGGTTCTTAGGACATCATCAGTTTTGAAAAATTTACGATGGAGAAATCCCGAATCCCCTATTATGTCTAGGAAGATTAGGCACCGGGAACATTGGTCGCCGAGCACAGTGTGCTCAATGTTCCTGGCGCCCAAAGTGCTTGTCGTCCAAAGTTCTCTCCGCCTAAAGTGCTTGACGTCCAAAGTTCCCGGCACCCAAAGTGTTCGGCGCCCAAAGTTCCCTGTGCCTAAAATGCTCTGCGCCCAAAACGCTCGGCGCCCAATGTTCCCGGCGCCCAATCTTCCCATTTCGTGTGATTCATCCCCAGGGCCAATAAGAAAAGTCGTGTCAGTCAATAGCAAGAAACTTGGGGCTCTGGCACTTGGAGTAGTGCTATTGTTTACATAGTTTTATGGGGAAACGTAACCTAGGCATCACCGTACTAGAGTACTCTAGTGCGGTAATGACCTTGGCCTATTGTCTCTCAGTATGCCTAGAGTCCCTATATGAAAACGTTCATTTAGGGACTCTAGGTATGCCCCGTTTGTCCTCGTTTAGCATTTATAATGGAACCCCATACGTTCAATATAAAGCATTGAACAAAGTAAAACTTGTTCTAAAAATCGTAGAAAAAAAATATCAGTTGTAAAAATCATCAAGTTGGCGCGATTGCCCCGGCTTAGAGCTCCTTTTCATATACCCCGGCCAAAGCTAGAGTCCCTATATGAAAACGTCAAAGCCACCCCAAGCTCTAGGCCTCAGAGGTTGATGAACTCTAGAAATAAACTCAGCCGATAATGCTCAACTGTAACTGTAGTGTTATACAACCGGCCAGCGTTTTCTGTCTGTTTACTTTTTACTATTGTTTTCGTTTTATTTTTAGTTGCTCTCTGTGGTTTTGTAAAGGGCAATTTAAGATCTCATTCTTTTTCCCTTTTCAGAAGCAAGAAGCATAATGCCAAATATTAAAGTATTTAGCGGAACATCTCATCCTGAGTTAGCCCGGAAAGTCGTTGATCGTTTAGGAATACCATTAGGAAGAGCAGTGCTGAAAAAATTTAGCAATCAAGAAACAAGGTATGCGATGGAAACTTCCTTAATTTAATCCCATTTAACTTTCAAATGTAAAAAAAAAAAAAATTAAGACGCAATTGTGTTCCCAGTTCAATGAAAATCTGTTTTGTTTTGTTTTGCTAAATTCTCATTTGCTTTTAAAGATTGGAAAGGGTCAATGGTATATTTAAGGGGGCGGAAGGGAACTACCCCTCGTCTTAATTTAAAGATACCTACTATGAATTCAATTTTCCAACCAATTCGGTTTTTTGTATATTTTTTAAGACAATTTATTCAAATGTGACTTTTAAATATCTTTGTATGACGTTGCTGATGTTTGATTTATGAAAAGGAAGACACATTTTTTTTCTCATCAATTTGCATTCAAATGTGCGTTAGTAAAATTTAATTCCTCTCAAGCTTTTAATATTCATGCTTTTAGGTGTTATATTTCACATTTTCCTCATCAAATCGTAATTCAGTCAAACCTAAATAATGCAAAATTGCTTAACATGAAGTACTCATTGGTCAACAATCACTTAATAATTTATCGGATAGCAGACCTGCCAAATTTATGAAAAGAAAAGAAGCAGGGGATTGGGTCTGAGCCTGGGGTCCTTTTGCTCAAGAGCCACATTGTAAATTTTTGAAGGCAAGGCTGGCCAACAATCCAACAATATTTCAATTTAGATGATTTAATTAACACTAGCTCTTCACTCCCCACTGTTTTTTTTTGAGCAATCACGATTGCTTATTGTTCTCATTTGACTGTTTTGATGTCCTATCTTTTTATTTTCCCACTGCCACCCTCCGCACCCTGTCGCCGTCGACCGGCTCCTCACGATGCTGCTTCTATAGCGAAAGCCGTCTCCAGGTTGCATCCATGTCCTACACACACGTGCATACATACACAAATACACACACACGCACACATACACATACACACAACTACCCACACAATCATGCCTGCACACTGACACAAACACATATGCCTACACACACATACCCCCCCACACACATACACACATTCATATACACAACTACCCACACACTTATGCCAGCACACAGATAAACACACATGCCTACACACACATACACATACCCTTACACGCAAACACACATACCCCCACACACAAACAAACACGCCTACATACACACATTTGTGATTGCGAAAAACATAATTTGAATTCAAGATGTCAAAATTCAAATTAATTTTTTTTTTGTTATTTTTTTTTAATTTCAAAAAGCGCTCAGTCGCATGAGTGTAGTCAGGATTAAAGTTAGGGTCGGGCAAGCCAAGGTACGACAAGATGGTGGTTTTTAGTTGCCCCTTTGCCCAGTGCCAGTTTTAGAGGCCAGGCAATAACTTGATGCTGCCGCCCTTACCCATCTTGCTTTAATTTCGTATACAAAAATTCAAAGAAATGAGTGAATTTATGAAATGTATTGGCTTTGAACAAAAGATAGATACTAAAAGTTATAAGTCCTAAAACATTTTATGGTGTCTTTGAATAAGACAAAAGACTGAGATGAGAGGATTGAGCCATACCCCTCGGAAGTTTTTTCAAATTGAAGCCTTAAAAATGCAGTTTTATTCAATTTTTGGTGGTGTTAGAGATGGTTAGAGGAGAAGTTTCGCAGCCCATCTCAGAAGAAATTTTCAACATTCACATCAAAATTTGCATTTTCAGGCATTTGTAGTCAAATTAAGGAAAAGAGAGGTTAGAGTTAGCGCTCTCAAATTATTTTTTCAAAAATGAAGTCAATGTTAGGTTATCTTTTGTAAAGTCAAAAGTTTTTCATCCTTACAAATTTGGGTACAGACGTGATATACCCCCCATTTGACGACATTCGATTTTTTTGCACAAAGTTAAAATATTTTTCTCGCCAATGAGGCGATAATTTTTTATGCATGGCATCCCTGCCCAAACAAACCTGTGTTTAGCAACCCGAAGGCAATCTTACAGATCTGTTCAAACTTGTTTACTTGGGTTGTTTGGGTTTCACGCAGGAGAGATACGTGGTGTTGTTTCGTGCAATATACCTTACAGGAATGCTTATTTTGTGTTAGTTTAAATTCAGTAGTTGTGTTTTGAAGTAAAAACATTAGAAAATGCCAGTTTCTTCAAACTTGAAGGTTAATTAAAAGTTAACTCCAACGTGGTGTGTATCTGTAACGTGCCATTGTCATATGATGTATTGTTTTAGACTGAGTGTGAATATTTATACCATATAAAAAGGTAAGTTCTTTATTTTAGAATTCAAAAAAAACCTCTCACTTCCAAAATTCTTTGTTTTTACAAATCCTTGAGGGGTTCTTGTAGTTTTTAACTTTATTTTTACTGTATGTAAATTAATTTTACAGAAATAGTACGGTTATTTTGTTCTAAAAGTTAATTCTTATCGATGCCACGAATTATTTAGATATTCTATTAACTTGCCTCCTTTAGGTACTGAATTTTATGTTAACAATTGAAAGTTCTTTCGGTTGTACTCTTAAAAATGCTGAATTTTATTAATAAATCTGCACAATAATGGTGCATATTTCACACTTAAAACAGTCATTATTGTACACTGAACGGAAGGAGCCACCCTTGGGTGTCTCCATGAAAATATACATAACTGTGACCATACTCCGACTGTAATGTATATTAACAGTCGGAGGGATAACCTGGCGAGCCAGAGGTCTCATAGTACTTTCGTAATGAGACCGAGGCAGGGCCGGCGAGCCGAGGTCTCATTACGAAAGTACTATGAGACCGAGGGCTCGTATCCCGGAGAAATGATGAAAAAAAAATTAATGCATTAATTTCGACTTGTAATTAATACAATAATTTATTTCATTGTATTTTAATATGTTTACAAAAACCCCCGGCCCTGTACATTTTTGAAGCATATATTCGTGATGTTTTTTGTTGTGATTTTATGTTGTTTTTATATATATTGTGTTCTGAAGTGCTTTGATCATGTTTTTTTATCTGATTTTTTCCTGTTGGCGCTAAAAAAGCATCGCTAAGAACGATGTATGACATATATCGTCATACATTGTTTTCTTGGCGACGCTTTCTTGGCGCCAACAGGAAAAAGTCGCCAAGGGTGGGGTATATCACATCAGTTCCCAAATTTGTTTTGAAAACATAATTTTAGATTATCTTCAAAGATAATAAACACGCATCACAAATCACCAAATGGTGATTTGTGATGCGTGTTAATGAAATGAGAAAGGTTCAGATCCTCTTTTCTAAAACTTTTTGGGAAAGTCATAGAAACATATTTCAGGATATCTTTGATGATGTTAAATGAATGGTAAGAATTCAAGACTTGTTCCAAAATTTTTTTTTTAATTTAAAAACCGCTATTTTAAGCTATGTATGTTGAGACATTTGGAAAGTACAGCTTGGAATCTCTCCCTGGAAATTGTTTGAAATTTAAAACACTATTTAAGGATATTTTTTGACAAATGAACAACCTCTTATCTTATAAAAGAGTGCTGTTTTACTATTATGTAGAGTAACACACAGGACATAACGCACGGGACAAGAAATTATAATATTTAATTTGCAGTTAATAAACAATAAGTTTACTAAAATAATCAGTGTTTTATATTGATATAATAATCCAAAATATATTTTTAAATTGTCTTGTGATAAATTTTCTACATTTTGTAAATTGCAACCAAAAAATGTTTTGCTTTTATGTGCAGCAAAGCAATACCAGCAGATCAATGCAAGTGTATGGTGTGTGAAAATTTTTTCTCGCAACTGTCAACATTGAAAATTGAATGCAGTCCTGATTTTTGGAAAGCTAATCTCTGTGATGATGTTGTAAATTCTGACTGTCGGAATGGAAAGTGTGAGGTATGCAGCATGGCCAAAAGATTTACATATTCAAACATTGAGTTGGCCAAAGAAGTTACATGGAAAGAGTAGGAGACAGCAGAAAACAAAAGATTGATATGTTCAATGAAAAGTGGATCTACTGGAGAACTCCTTGATCATCTCAGGAATACATTCCATATATCAGCTCACATATGAATGTCAAAAGATTTCAGGCTGAAAATTGTTCCAAAAATAAGGAAAATCCTTATGTGAGAATACTACAACTTGACCTCGCAATGAATTACTGCTGAGAGTATCAGAATGAGATTCGAAGTGCACTTTGGTCTCATGGCAACGTGACTTTATTTAAAGGTGCTTCAATACATTGTGGTGAATGTAAGACACACCTCATATGCTCAGATCCAAAAAAGGGAGAAGAACGCGGTCAAGGTGTTTATGGAACATCTATATATGAACATGAATTGAAACCAAATTCACCTGACACGATTAATGTTGAAGAAGTTATTTGGACTGATAGACCAACATCAGAGTTCAAACACTGATTCATGGCCAAATTATTGACATAACTAAGTGAAAAGTATAGGAAGACTATTGTCTGGAAATACACAGCCAATATGACATGGCAAAGGTATTGTTGATGGAATTGGCGGGAGATCAAATTCTCTAATGAGAACAGCAGTGATGTGCAAGGGGCCAATCTGCAGTCATAGTTCAGAATGCCAATGATTTTGCACGTGTTGTAAGGGGACTAATAACAAGTACCACTGTCATTTTAATTGAGGATAAAGAAATTCCAAGAAGTGACAAGGTGTGGGAAGAAACTGACCCTATTCCTAGCATGAAAATATGCCATGTTATCAAATCAGTGCCAAATCAACCCCTACGTTAATACCATAATTCAATCAAATTCCAACAATTCAATCAAACTCCAACTTCTGATATCATTGTAGGGAATTGCGTGTTAGTGACTTACGACTCCCAATATTTTCCCAGGAGGAATTATTGCCATTAAGGATGATGAATTTGAAGTAAATGTTATGGTCAAAGCTCTTTCTAACACATGGAAATGGCCAGAGAAAGAGGACAGGTTGTGGTTCTAACACAAGATTTGATGATAAATATTTTTCTGTGTACTGTTAGCTCTATATTATCTGGATTGGATTTTGAAAACGAAAATTAAAATGTTTCAATTATGAGTAAAATTTTTACCATGAAACAAAAGAAATTACACGCAACATAATACAGACAGATTAATTATCACATCGAGAAATTTTTTAAGTTGTAAGGGTGATTTTGAAGAGCAAGATCTGAAAAGTGTTCTCATACATAACTTTGTTATTTCAATTATTTTTCAACTATTACAATCAACTCAGCTAGTCGAGACAGATTTTTTTTATAATGTCTCAGGTGGAAAGAGATTTATTTTCGTAAAACAATGGGCAAAAAAATTTCTTAGCTGTACTTGCAAAAGAGCACGAAACTGAGTTAGATGATACCCTGCTCTACCGATGGGTAAGGGGGCCCCGGCCGAAAGGTCTGTTCTCTGGAAGCCCTAGATGGCATAGCAGAGCGGGGTTCCCTATTCTGTACCCTGCTCTACCGGATTCCTAAAATCATATATTTAAACTTTACTAAAAGGTATAAAAACATAAGTATCAAGAAGTTTTGTATGATAACTTATTTAAAAAATAAATTAAAAATTTTTTGTCAAGTTTTCTAAATGTTAAACCCATTTTATGACCACTTTTTATGTTAGCCAATATGTGTTCAGTTTCGTACTGTGGTAATTCATATTTAATGTTGCCCCTGGGCTCAACCTCGTACTATATAGACATACCAAAATAGCATTCATGGCTCAAAATTAGGAAGATAAATGCTAATGAATTAAGCAGCAGTGTATCCATTAATTAGCATCAAGTGTTTTCAGTGTAAAAAATTGCACTTTTAAATAGCATGTTTGAACACAATGCAATAATATTTCCTTTCAGATAGACAACAAGATGCATTGCTTGTTTTAATAAGCAGTATAATTTTACCACCACCATTAGATTTTATGAAAAATTTAATTCAATTTTTTGGTTCGAGATTTTTTCTCCCCATTTGAGGCATTTTTGAACGGTAGAGGATGGCTTTTTTGCCTCTGGCGCCGCGCGACCTTGCACATAGGGACAATGTGACCCTGAGTGAACCATAAGATGATGGCAATGCACGGGACAAAAACGTTGTAGTTCTTACATGTTTGATTTAATTTATGTTTATCCTAAAACATATTTTTGAAGCATTACATAAATGTCTTTTGTACCAAGATGCATTTTGTTTATTTCATTGCTATGAAGTTCATACAAAAACAAACTACTCTTAAAAGTAATGCATGGCACATTTTGGTTAGAGATTTTTTTGAATCATTTTTTCTAATGATAGTTAGCTTTCAAATGCAATTTGTTTTTTTGTTTAAGTGATACATAGACCTTACAAATTTAGATAAAAATCTTGACCAAATATGACAAGGAATTTAAATAATAAACATTAAAATTTGCTCCTATGTCTGTATTATTTAAAATTTAAAAGTCTTATAATATTTTTTAAATCATAGATAATAAAAAAATTACTGTAAAAATTATAAAATATTGTTTTCATATACTTTAGAATGTATTTTTTAAAAAAGTGTGTAAAAAAATTATATTCTATTAAATTAAAAAGTGCCCTTAAGAGGCTCATTTTTTTGAGAATCACCCATTTCTGCTTTTTAAAACAATTTCTGGTTTTGGTTCATAAATCAAAATAAAATAAATAAATGAATCTTAAGTAGCTGTCGAGAGTAGCTGGTGGCAATTCGGGGGGCGGTTGCCACCCGAATTGATAGTTTCATTCTTGCAATTGTAATTTAGAATCATTGTTGAGTAAATGTATATATTTTTAAATTCTTCAAATTTTATCCGGATAAAGGAGGTTCTGCTGTATTATGCAATTATTAGTTGTTGAGATTTGGTTTTGGTCAGGAAGAAAATGTTGCCTTGTGCTGTCACTAGATTTCAGTTGCATTAAACCCAAACTTTCTTAATTTGAGTACTAATTAATGTGCCTATGTGTGAGGAATTGGCATCTTTATTCAAAAATAAATTTCAGTGTTGAAATTAAAGAATCGGTGCGAGGAGAAGACGTGTACATCATTCAGAGTGCCTGCGGAGAAGTGAATGATAACCTGATGGAGTTGCTGATCATGATCAATGCGTGCAAGATTGCTTCTGCATCTAGAGTCACTGCTGTCATACCTCTTTTCCCATATTCTAGGCAAGACAAAAAGGATAAGGTAATACAATAATTAGATTGTCTTTTATCATTGATTTTAATCATGGCTTGCATCCATGTTTATTTAAAACAATAATTCTTGACCGGTGGTCCGACAAACTGGTACCTGTTTGCAGAGAAAATTGACTGGTCCTCAGCCATTTTTTCTTTTTACGTTAAAAGAAATTTCTTAAGTAAATTAATTTAAAAAAATGATAATAATATGTAACAATAACCGGTGCAAAATTTTCTACATATATTTTCATATTTCTCTGTTTTATCACAAATATTTATTTGTTTTTGAATGATCATTATAATTACTTATTTTTACATTAAAAGAAAAGAGCTCTTTCTTGAGTTGAACCAGGAAGCATTTATTTATTTATTTATTTATTATTACTTTGTAAAGAAAAACAAACGCTTTAACAAGTGTTCAAAAGTTTTTAATGTCTGGTCCGAGAGTCAAAAGTTTGAAAAAAAAAAAAAAAAAAGTAAAAAATTTAAATCTCATCGGTCCACAATTTTTTTCAAGAGCTTTTGTCGACCCGCAGGTACAAAAAGATTGAAAAACGCTGTTTTAGAAGACATTCATTAAAGTTATTAATTAGATTCTTTAGGTATCTTCTTTTGCTTTGTAACTTCCAATGTCATCCATCTATTACATATAATGTTATTGTTACTAACAATTAATTATTGCTTTTAATGCAGAAAGGATTTATTCAAAACTGTAAATCAGATTCTAAATTGCTGGTCTGCAGAAATCCTCAGAGATCTTTATATGTCCAAGCTAAACTATTTTCTTTTATTTAAATTGAATAAGTGAATAATAAAAATCAGAAATTAAATCTTTTATGAGATATTTTTGCATTAATTTTATGATTACTTATGTATTTTTGTGATTTTTCTTCAACTGCTTACTTATTTATGTGTAATAATTACAATAATTACTTTTCTTTGCATAAATGTTGTTGTAAATAAATTATACTAAAAATGTTGCAATGAATTTATGTAACAAGTTCTTAAGTGCATAGTGTTTTTTTTTTTTTGTAAATTTTTACTGGCTTATTAGTTAAAAAAGGTGGACAAACGGTACTCTTAATTAAAAGAATTGATCAATCAACCCAATTTTTTAACACGCTTTTATTAGCTTCACCTGTATGTATGTATCTTGTAACGTAATCTTGCAGCTCAAATTTCGCTCACTTGCTGCGATCGGATTCTTTTGAAATTTGGCATGCAACCTCAGACCCGATGACAATGCAATATTCTATAATCACATTAATTAATTAACTCTTTTAATTGTTAGTTTCCTCCAATTTTAATCAATATTTTGGCATAAATCCAACAATGTGAAAAGGAAAAATTTTTAAAAATACATAAAAAAAGTGCTTGCAAAAATTATTTAAAAATATCTACAAAAAGCTTTAATTTTTCTGCATCAGACAAAATTTGTTCCAATGTTCCAAGGTAATTAGAACATGAAATATAATTGTTTTTAACTAATTTCATGCCAAAATTTAGGTGAGCCTTCAATTGGAAATCCATTGCTGATCAGACCTTGTTGAACAAAACTTCTATTCAAATGCATCTCAAATTTTCAAAGTAATATAAATATGATTTCCGCAAACATACATCGATGACTCACAGTAGCTCCCCATCGGGGTGCCCTTGTCTTAATTTTAAGACATTACCTCACACTCGTTTTATAAATAATTTCGTCGCCTGATAATTCTCCAACATAAGACTAAAAAAGAGAAAAATAAAATAATAGTTTAAAAAACTAAAAAAACATGCTTTCGTAGCAAAATGAACTAAAAAGTGAAAAAAATCTTTGGATGATAGTAGTTGACCAATCACTTAATTTTAATGTAATACAAAAAAGCGTGAGATGCTGTCTATTTACATTTTTGCTTGGACAACAAAGGGAAGAAATTCAAGACAACTGATAAGAAGCCCCCCACACTTTTTTGTATTACATTAAAATTAAGTGATTTTTTTTCACTTTTTAGTTCATTTTGCTATGAAAGCGTGTTTTTTTAGTTTTTTAAACTATAATTTTTCAATAGAAATTTCATAAGTTAGTAGATTTGATATTCATTCTTGAAAAATAAATGATCTGATTGTTGATTAAAATACTGTTATGCAACCAATTTTGTGTCTTCTTTTAGTATAAAAATGTTATGTCCTCACAGAGCAGAGCACCCATCACTGCAAAACTTGTTGCTAACATGCTCACCGTGGCTGGAGCTGATCACATTATAACTATGGATCTACATGCCTCACAAATACAGGTATTTCATTTTTCCTTCGCACAATTAATTCCCATTTCATAAAATCTGCATCTTTGTTCAAATCTATAGTTGGAGCAAAGCTGACCTGGCAGCATCTTAATGCTGAGATTGGGATCTGCACAGCCTTCACAATGCTGCCAGGTTAGGCTTACTGCGGCATCCATGGCAACGAGCAAGCCGACTTGTTGGCTAAAGAGGCTTCAACATTAAATCCACCTTGCCTCCCGATCCATCTTCAAAACGCCAAGTGAAATCTTGGGAGCAAAATTAGGCTCGAAAGAATTTCATCGCTCCGTGGCATTGCCAGTGGAAAATTTTGGGCGTGTCTTCTTCAAGACCAAACAAGACTGAAATTTTCCTTTCTCCCTACAGTTGAAGGGGTTACATCTTTTCGTCTCATTACTGGTCACGACTACTTACAAGCCCATCTTTTAAAATCGGACTGACCAGATCCCCGCTGTGCCCACTATGTGAAGGGACTAAGCAAATGACAGGGAAGCATCTTTTTGATTGCCCCGTTCTTCTCGACGTGCTGAAGGATGTCGTCTCGAGGGAGCTTTCCCGCTCTGCTACTGCATCTCTGTTGTATTGGATTGCAAGGCACCTTACGTCTGAGAGAACGTTGGTGGGTGTAAATTAAAAAAAAAAAAAAAAAGGTTAGGCTTGCTCCAATTACAGTTCAACATTGTTGTACTGCTGGGGTGGGAAGTAGGTCATATGTCTCAATCCATATATTTTTGTATCCATGACATAACTTCTGAAATGAAACAATTTTTACCAAATATAAATAAGCCTCAGTATTAGAAACAGTTTGAGCAGAATTGATCCCATATCCTCTATTAAGCAGCATCTAAGGCATGGCAATACTAAAGCTACTATGCCCATGAGGCCCGACCTGTGGGCTATATCAGGCCCACAAAGCTGATAACTATGGCTCATTATTATGCTCAATGTGTGGATACAAAGTATGTTCTGAACCCTTCAAAAAATGGATCATCTTCGCTAAATATTAAAAATAATTATTCCAAATATGGAGCCAAATTTTCAGGAATTGATTTCTAAAAAACAGATGGTAACTTTGAATTTAATAAAATAAGTATCTAGCAATGATGGCTTCTAAGCAGTGTCGTAAAAGGTGGAGAACTTCTGTCCTAGCCTATTTAAATTCTATTGTCTATTTTTAGGTTAATAACATTATTTGCATTATTGATTTCCAACTTGTTTAAATCACAGGGCTTTTTTGATATTCCTGTGGACAATCTGTACGCTGAACCAGCAGTAATAAAGTGGATTCAAGAAAATATTCCTGAATGGAGAAACAGTATTATTGTGTCCCCAGATGCTGGGGGAGCTAAAAGGTAAAAATATTCAATTAAAAAAAATATTTAGAAGAGCACTTTTCGATGCTTCTAAGATATTTGAAAATTTTGTATGCAATCAGGGACTTCTGAGAAAGAGAAATCAGGGTTCGTATGCTCCGGGAAAACCTGGAATTGTCAGGGAAAATGATTGTTAAAAATGTCAGGGAAAAAGAAAGGGAGTTTTCCAAATTTGCCCCCAAATTTTTTTTTTTTTTTCTTCAATTTTTCCCAAGGGAATTTTGTACCATGAGGTCTAATCTTCATTTTTATTGATGTTTCCTGGAAAATATAGTACAAATTTTGAGACAAATCGTTTTTTGATCAGAAAGTTTTTTCAGCTACATGTGAAACGTAGGCGCCATCTTTGGTCATTCACAAGATGGAAGTCGACTCGATGCTTCAATGCCAAAGTTTCCAAAAACAAAGCATAACTGAATGTTTTCGTTAACTGCAAACTAATGAAAATGGCACAATGTACTGCAAATTGTTTTTTTTTTTAATTATTATTATTATTTTAAATAATTTTCTTGAGAAATGAGAAATTTTGTTTGTAAAACTTAATTTTATCCTCATTGCCTTGGAGATATCAGGGGTCTGGCCAGAGGATATTTGGGTCCGTTAACGAACCCTTCACAAAAATCCGATCAACCAAAACGGACCTTTCACAAAATCCCGATCAAACAAAACGGACCTTTCACAAAATCCCGATCAAACAAAACGGACCCTTCACAAAATTCTGATAAACAAGATCGGATCTGTCACAAATTGTCTGCATATTTCTGTGTATAAACCGCATATTTCTGTGTATAAACCGATAATTTTTGGAACCTTTTTTTAAGTCAAATTAGAGGGGTCAGCTTATGCAAAATCGGCTAATTTTGAAAAAAAAAAAAAAGCGCTCTTGTGATGCTCCTGCAAGCGATAAATAATTGCTACTGCCAAATAAATATAATGGTTGTTTTGTAGTAAGTTACCGCCCTAAAGCTCCAGATGGAATAACTGAGCAGGCGGTGTATTTTATAATGGTTGTTTGTTTTATCACAGCTAATTAGCAGCGGTGTTGTTGTAAACTTTTCTGAAAAGGCATTGGTAAGTACTTTTCTCTGCTCATGATTTAACAAACAATAATAATATATATCTGTGAAATGAACTTAGAACTGCAAAGGGATAGTAAGGGTGAGGAAAAAATATGATCGCTTCAGATAGGGTTACCAACTTCGAAATTATCACCACTTAGCGTCTGGCGTTGAACCTTTATAATGACTTGATTAGAAAATATTCTCATCATTTTGCCAGCTTGTCAATATTTGCGTTTTTACGGTGCGGTGCCATGTTTAATTGTTATTTTGGGAGAAAATTATGTATGGGTTTTGATTTTTCGATGCTAACAAGGATGATTACCTTAAAATAAACTCTTTTAATTACCTATTTTTTTTCTTTAGGTGTCTACATTTTGAAATATGCAATCTTTTAACATCCAATATGAGAATCATATTTTGTTCTTTTTTCAAGCTAACTTCGCTTTATTAGGATTCAAATAAATGAAAAGTCTCTTTATTTCTGTTAGAACTCTCATTTCAAGTTTTTAAAGCAAAATTCCATTCATGAGTCAAAAATGAAAATGCTGAATAGATGGTTTATTTTATTTTATTTTTTGGGTCAACTGTGTCCACAGATATTAATGAAATGGTTATCATAGGACTCTAAAATGCAATTTTAAAATAATTTTATCAAAAATATTTCTTTTACCAGCCGTTTTTCTACTTTTGATGCCTTCACTTTGAGAATTGCGATCTCTTTGCATCTGATATGGGAATCCGATTTTTCGAATTTTTTATGATTATTACGCTTTGTTAAGAGGTAAACAATTGAAATATCTTTTTATTTTTGTTAAAATCACGGAATTTATAAGTTTTAAACGAAATTCTGTGCTTTTTAAGAGTGTCTTGGGTCAAAAAGTTGAATGCTGAACCCTATTCTGAATTTTATTTTATTTATTTATATTTTTGTTACAATTATTTTAAATACTGTACAGAAATATATCTAGTATAATTTAACATAATGTAGAATGGTAGATAAATATTGATACTTGAAAGATACTGATACTTACCCCCCCCCCCCCCCCGTCAAATGTCAGAAAAAAATCCAGAATGATTTTCTCGACATAGAAGAGGAAAACACTCAACTTTAAGTTTTAATTGATGCAGTTTGTGCCATATCTCTAAGTTCTAAAATTTCGTTTTAACAAGAAAAAAAAAATTTTTTTCTTTTTTTTGCAAAATTTTTTGATTTTTCAAAAAATTAATTCATTTTTCACAAAAGACGGACCCTGTGAAAAATCCTGGACAGACCCCTAGATATGTTAAAAACTTTTCAACTGAATTTTAGTTTCATGAAGATTTATTATTTTAAAATTGTTTTCATTCTACAAATTCAAAAAAATTTGATTTATTCGTATTTTTTGACATTAGCCGCCATATTTGGTCATTCCCAATAAGGAGGTATACAAGACTCTTCAAGTGCCTAAGTTTCCAAAAATGAAATTGAATGTTTATTGCAATGCAAATTATTGAAAGTAACATAAAACTTGGCTTTCGTTTTCGAATTTTTCTTAATTATTTTTTTGAAAAATGCAAAATTTTATCTTCCAAAATATTATTTTATTCTAATTGATATGAAGCTTATGTGCTAAAAACTCTATTTTGTCTTTATTTCAGTTTTTTAAGGATTATTAATTATTTATTGCTACTTTTATGCTACAAATTCAAAAATCTACCTATTATCTTAAACTTTTCATTTAGTCGCCATGTTTGGTCGTTGCACAATGGAAGTAGACATAAATTTCCAAAAACAGAATTGGGTGTTTATCTCAATGTAAACTATTGAAAATAACACAAAATGTGCAATAACTTATGCATTTTTAAAAGTTAATTTTTCTCTAGAAAAGAAAATATTTAATTTTAATGTAAACATCCTTTAATATGCAGGGGTGAAAAATCTGTGCCAAACTGGGCCAATTTTCTAATTTTGATGCAAAACGGCCAAATTCGCGATTTTTGCACCAAACTGTGCCAAAAATGCGATTTTATTATCCAAAAACATTTATTATACAAGGAAAAAATAGCAGTTACTTTCATTTTTTGACATTGAAAGCTAAAAAGAAGCATATAAGTGAAAGGGGTGTAAAGAATTGCTTATATCTAGGACCAGTCTAGCTGGGCCCAGAGCCTGTTGCTGATCGTCACTTTTGTATTTGTATTTGTATATTCGCCGAAAATTGCGTGCTGTGCTATAAATTAATCTTTTTGCATCCTGTAAATTTTTCAACAATTTTAAAAAGTAGAGGTTATTTTCACCTATGTTATTTTAAATTAGCTCATTTTATCTCTTATTTCGTGATTATTTCACGTTTCGAATAAAATTAAGATGTAAGGGAATGTGGGGGAAAATGAAATAGCGGGTCAAAGTGGAATGGGGAAATATTTACTCTACTTTTAACGTCACCTATCTAGTTATATCTTAACTATGTAGTAACATATTTAGTCTACTTCAGTCAAGAAAAAATTACCTCTAAACATCAAAGAATATGATAATACAAGCCATTTTCAAAAATTGTCTCGTATTATCATATTCTATTGTGATAACTAAATATCACAGTATGAGTATTACTCATATTGTGATATTTTGTCGCCAGTAAAAAATTAGTTCTGTCATGATTAAATGATCAAGTTATTGTTATTAGCATTTTAAATATTAATTTAGACATGCCAATATTTGGTGCAGTATTTATTTGCTTACTATTATGCTTAGTTGTATTTTAAATACTTTCTACAGTTAGTCAAGAGAGAGTCCCACATTCCTCTACTTATAATTTAATAATATATGTAGAAAAAGAGTCTTAAGAGTTCATAAAATATTAAAATTTATCTTTTAAAAAACTGTATTTGCGCAGTATTATCTCTACCACACATGAATGCATCCATCACTTTAAAATTATTTTTGAAAAAGTAGTTTCTATAGCACCTTATCTACTGGCTGCCATGCATACCTGCATCTATTTCATTTAAATTATAAAACAAAATATACATAGTTTATTTATTACATTATCTACTAGATACTACTGATAAGTAAGAACGTTTTCTCTGGTACTGGGCAATATTGGAACTAATCAAAAGTAACACATCAACATTGAGCAAAGTTAAATAAAATGCAAATATGTGGTCAAGGCAGGTATTGTGTAAATCATCATACAAAACAAGTCCATATCCTTGTTTTTCATGATTGTTTTGTTCAGCCAATGAAATGTTACTCCTGAAAATGAGCTGCTTTATAAAGTTAAAAATAATGTTAATCCTGAGAAGAATCAGTGTATACTCTTTTTATATAAATGTTGATAAATAAATTCTTCAGTATTTGTGAATTAAAATTTTGAAACATTTTTAGCTTCTTTCTTAAGGATTTTTAAAATCCTAAAAGGTCTAAGTACTGAAAAAGTTTTTAAAGCTTGAGGAATTTTTATTTATTTATTTATTTTTTTTTTTTTTCAAGATTGTATTAGTCTGTGCAGTGGAGACCTATTAATTCAAGTATTAAAAGTAAAATTTCAAATATTGATAGAAGATGAGAAAATTTTAACAACTTCTATAAGTTCGGTCGTGTATTTTACTTTTCAAATCAGCTAATCAATTTCAAAAAAAAAAAAAGTCTCCCCCCCCCCTTAAAAAAAAAACAATGTAAAAAAGAATCTCACATTTTTTCTAGTATATCCCCTGCCCCCCTCTGATTTTTTTTTTTTTTTTTGTAACTGCTTATAAACATTTTTTAAAGGTTTTTTTTCACTTTTGCTTTGAATAATAAATGTTCAAAAGGCATTTTTAAATTGATTTTCTTTAAACCAAAGTAATAAATAATCAAACATTTTTGCACAACATCTCCTCCCCCCACCCTCTCTGTGTGTTTTATATAAATGTTTTTATATAAATTAATTAGAAACTGCTTATAAATATGTTTTTTAAATATTTTTCTTTTTCTCTCTCTTTAGCTTTGAATGTAATAAATATACAAAAGTCATTTTTAAATTGAAATACTATAGTTGTTGTCCGTGTCATGTACTGCTATAAGTAAATATGAGAGATGTTTGCAACAACTGCTATGAAACAACTAAATTAAGATTCTAGTTAAATATGCATTTTGATTTATCGTACATTTTCTAAAAGTAGTTTTTGCGCACTTATTTTAAATGACAATATTGCTACCAAATTGGGTTGTAAAAGTAATTTATGTGTTAAGTAATTTGGCATTGGCCTATGATTGGCAGATGTTGATTTTTGTTATTATGTATTATATGGTATGCCCATCGATGTAACAAGTTAATCATTTTTAAACTGAAAAATATCTTTGTATTTTGCTCAATATGTTTTGTGCTACTAAGAAATTTAAAAGAAGTATTGTAAACCATAAGCGGATGCTAAAATATTGCTGCGTGATTACAACAAAATGCTAATATTATGCATGACAAGTGGCATCAAAGAAACGCAAAAGTAAGGTGAAAGTATTTTGTTTTCAACAAGTAGTAAACGAATGAAAAGAATTTTGAACAAAGTGTAAAAAAAAAAAAAAAAAAACCTCAACATTTGCAGGGGGGGTGGGGGGGGGGAGCCAAGATTTTTTTTTTAACTAAGGGGAAAAGTTTTAGTTCTTCCACATTGATACTTTAAACAATTTTGAGTATTTTGAAAATATTGTTTTTTAATTTAATTTTGAATGCAGCGAGTAACCTGGAATTTTCTAAAAAACAACCTGGAAAAGTCAGGGAATTTTTTTTAACCACAAGTGTATGAACCCTGAAAAAGCCTTTTCTGAAACCATCTGTTTTAAACCACTATGTTCTTTTTCAGAGTCACAGCTTTAGCTGATCATTTAAAGGTGGCATTTGCTTTGATTCACAAGGAAAGAAAGAAAGTAAATGAAATATCCGAAATGATTCTCGTTGGAGATGTAACCGATCGTACCGCAATATTAGTAGATGATATGGCTGACACTTGTGGAACAATATGCCATGCTGCAGATAGGTAACTTTTTTTTTATTATTATTGGAGGGGGACCAATTTCTGTCCAAAATAATAGCAATAATATATCATTGAATAACTTTTAAAAACCACTTCATTTTAAAATTAACAGTTGAATGATGATTAGAATAATTTGCATTACTTTCGGTGTTTTGAACAAATAAAGCTACTGGCTGCTTTTTCCAATAGGTTAAAAGTTAGGTGCTGTTAAAATGAAAACATTATATGGATTGCATATAGGTGTTTTTAATTTCAAACATTTTTTATGTTTCTAACAAAATATAACTAGTAAACTTCATTTTAATTTGTAAAAAAGCAATTTTTCCTTTTTTTTTTCTAGAAATCCCTGAAACTTTTTCTTTTTTTTTATATTTATACTGCATACTACCTATCATGTAAGCCCTTATTGCTAGTTTTATTTCCATTATTATGTAAGCGGGAGAAATAAAACAATTTTAATCTTCATTTCTGAAGACTAATATATTTAGCTTATCTTAAGTTAGTATGACTTGTTTACAATTATTCTTAAAAAAGTAAATTCTTTAGGCTCATTGAAGCTGGAGCTCAAAAAGTTTATGCCGTTATCACTCACGGTATATTTTCCGGATCTGCGATTTCTCGAATCAACAATGCAATATTTGATGCAGTTGTCGTAACAAACAGCATACCTCAGGACCTTCATATGGCTGAATGTTCTACTATTCAGGTAACCTTTCCTTTTCTTTAACAATTCTTTTTTTCTGCAACACTTGATGATTCCAAGGACTGCTTTTACAGAATTTTGTGCATGATTTCAGTTGTCATAATGTATTTTGTTACTAAAAGTCATACATTCATGTGGTCATGATGTTGTTACCCCATGTATGACATCCTACTGTTTTGATTCGTTTTGGCATTGTATGACATTACCACATGTTACTAAATATCATACGATGCCAAAAAGGAGAAAGGCCATTAAACTGAAAATGTTTTTGTTTAAAATTTTTGGCACATAAGTAATTTAAAGTCACTAATAAACATCTTTTATTATTTAGTAGTTATTTTAGATGAAATATTGTAACAGGTTTATATGAGATTAGAAACATGAGAACTAATGAATTACTGAGGTAGAGGTTTGATCAAAATTTTGCTATTACCCGATTCTGAATACCAATAATTCCGGGTACCAATAGTGTTCCAAATTTTAAATCTGTAAGGAACCTGCTGTTTTATTCACTGTTTGATTGATTTCATGATGAATTTGAATTATAATTACAGATAGACTTAACAAAAATTCCTTACGATTCCATATTTTTAGGATATCTCACTAGACTCCTTTGTGACTAGTTAATATGAAGTGTCAAAAATTCACGAATTTGTTTGTATTAGATGTTAATCGTAACAACCGTAAATAAATAAAATGAGGTTGTTTCCTACAGTCAAAAGTATTACTTTTAGTCACTGAAATTGATAGAATAAGCAAAAAATAATAATAAATAAATAAATAAATAAATAAAAATAAATAATAATAATATGACGTCAGAAAAAAAACTTTTATTTACCCAAAGTTATAATGTACTTTGGCGTACTACTCCATTGGCGCTCAGAATTTTTATGCATTGTTTTAAAAAAATTTGCCGTTAAACAGTAATATTAATAACAATCATAATGAGAATGTTAAATGAAGGCTTTTCTGAAGCAAACAGGAAATTCAATAGTATTATTGCACAACAATATTTTTATCTTTATTGATGAGCTATAATTCTCCAGCATATTGCATGAGTAGTAAGAGTCCAAGTTTTACTAATAATAATAATAATTCAATTAGCAAAGTGGGATGCGTAAGTAGAGCAGCCAAACTATCAATTAGAAATTCATTTTCTATTGCGTGAATCATCTTAAACTAAGTGATGAAAAAGTCCTATTATGAACAATAACAAGTTTATTAACAATTAACGATTGTATAAATTAAAATCAAAGAAAAAGTTACTAACTCAAAGCCATATTCAAAATTAAGCTTCACCTAATACTGTATCTAAATTCAATCTTATTTATGTTTACTAATCCCAATTTATTATTACTAAAGATGGTATCAAAAACTATTTCATGATCTGCATTCCTAGATACTTGATACTAACTATTCAAGATACTCAACGAACACTAAGTTCAGACAATGCTTGAAGATTCAATCAGATCATATCTATCGACAATCAAAAAACTTAAGTCTCAGCTAATACATTCTGACAAATACGAACAGGGAACTCGATGGCTTAATAAAGCCAGAGAGTCAAAAAAAAAAAAAAAAAAAAAAGCTAGAATCAGAGAATGAGCCAACGGCTGAATCCTTATAAGTACAGCTATCCCTGATTAGTATAAATTGTCGTCATCTGTCCTCCATGTGCGGAAAGAGACGTGTGCAAATGCTTCCAGAACATTGTAGAGTCCAATGACGTCATCTTATCATTCGATGCCGGAAGGCGAGAGAAGAATTTCACGATCTGCTTTGGTTCTCTTTTTACTTTTTGTAGAATGGCTTTTTATATACATTGATTAGGCATATCCAACACATTTAATGTGAATATTATATTAGATTGCTAAGTTGTTTCACACAATAATTCTTTAAATATGTAATCAAAATACAATTTTTGGGCAAAAATTTATTGTTTTGTATATGGTTGGTTATATATATATATATATATATATATATATATATATATATATATATATATATATATATATATATATATATATATATATATATATAGTGGAATACTTACAGAAAAGTATTTTAGTTGAATATAAATTTTTGACATAAATACCGGGTATATACCGTGGATATTTACCCCTAAAAATAAATACCCAGGTATTTTACATCACTAACTGTATGTGACTGTTTTTAATGCAAATTTGTTTATCATTTAATCATATTAATGTTGTCTTAACTTACTTTATTAATGTAAAATTCTTTATTATTACAGTGCATAGACATTTCTATGATATTAGCCGAAGCCATTCGACGAACTCATAATGGTGAATCGATTTCTTATCTATTCAGTCATGTGCCCATGTAACTTCATCACATCAGTCATGAATATTTATTTACCAGACAAACTGTGATATTGGTCAAAAAAGGGGCATTTGCTGAATGAAAACGTGATCAATGCGAGTGCCATAAAATCAAGAACCTTTATGGATGGTTTTAAAATTTTCAGAAATTGGTCTCAAAACTGAATATTATTCTTACCTGGGAACCACATGAGTAATGTAATAAATGTTCAAATAGGCAGCAATCCAAAGAATATGTTAAGACATTTCTTTGATGCAAAAATTATTTGCCCTTGTGCCCCTATTATTGAGATACTGTCAACTCTCAATAACTCAAAGCTGCAAGGGACAGGCTAAAATGCTCAAGTTATGGGAAGTTTCCACAACAGTCTCGAGAGTATGGGACCCGATGAAAACTTCGAGATATAGGAATATTCGAGTTACAGTCTGACCTCGATTTAACAAACCTTTACTTATAGAAAAATTTCCCAATTTAGCGGATTTTTCTTTTTCCTCCAACTAAAATGAAGGCAAAAAACTCTATTTACCGAATAATAAACCCCAAATTAACAAATTTGAACAGCCGAATTTTTTTTTTTCTTAATTTGAGTTAAGAAATATCCAATTGTTTTCCAAATGATATATCCATCTTGCCCGAAGCAGAAAAAGACTTTTCTTGGAATCAGATATTTTTAATGGGCGAGGGGCACCCAAAGAATAGCGATTCTGTTGCAGAAAGTGATAGTGAAACTAATAAACTTTCTAAATATTTACATGGAATGGAAACTAAAAACATATCTCATGCAGCAGGCTGTAAATGACACAATATTTTCTTCTCTCCATAAAGTTGAAAGAGAACTATTTCGAGTCAAGTATAAAAAAAATTGTCAAAATCTATTACTCAGCACAATAAAATTTCAAATTAACTGGTGTACAATAAGTTGCGGAATGCTGAACAAAAAGTGTACACTTTCTAATTATGGATATTTTTGTGCAGTTGCTTATTAGGGCTTTTGATAAAATAAGTGCAATTTAAAAAAAATAATAATAGTTTGAACTTTGACATCTTGAATTCAAATTATGTTTTACGCAATCCCGAGTGTGTGTTTGTATGTAGGCGTGTATGTTTGTGTGTGTGTGTGGGGGGGGGGGTTATGTGTATGTGTGTTTGTGTGCAGGCATGAGTGTTTAAATAATTGTGTATGTATGCGTGTAAGTGTATGATATTGACGCAACATGGAGACGGTTTTTGCTAGAGGAGCAGCATCGTGATGCGGCCGGCCGACTGTGGTGCTGCAGTGGGAGGCGGGGGGAAAATAAAATCATAGGAATTCAAAACAGTCAAGTGAGAACAATAAGCAATCGTGATTGCTCAAAAAAAAGATTGCACTACGGTATTGCGTATAACCTTGATTTAACGTATAAAACGTTTTAGTCCCAATGAATTCATTAAATCGGGGTCCGACTGTATAAGCTTCAAGTTATCGCAATTCGACTGCATAAGGTTTTAAAGTCTGCCCAAATTTTAAGATAAGCGCCAAATTTAAAGTCTTGCAGAGAAATTGAAAAGACCACCAGATTTCTCCTTTTGCCAGGACATATGTCTTCAGTCAAACTCGCAAAATTTCAGCAGACTTTACGACCTCAGATTTTGGTAACAAGGACACAAGGATAAATAATTTATGCAAGGCCAAATAATTCATGCGCCCAGAAACATGTTTTGCTATAATCTTTCGATAGCTGCTTATTTCATTTTTTTACTGGTATTACACTATTGTATGGCTTCTAGGTTATATTGCTAAATCAAAGTATTATAATACTGTAGAAAATTATTTTATGTGAAAACTCTTAAGGGCATGATCTGTCTCTGTGTTTGTTGTTTTTGTCAAAGCTTTTTGTACAGTTTTTCTGCAAATTGTATTTTAAATTTTACTTCAGCATTATTTCATATCTATTTAAAACTAAATTTTTTTTTTGTCAAATTATCTTAATCTTTATTGTTACTGTTGCAACTTTTAAATTGTTTGAATTGAAAATTAGCAGCAAAACATTCCCGATTTTTTTCAAAAAGTAAAAATCTCGACTTATACACGGATTTTTCTGATTTTATTTCTAAAAGTAGGGAGGTCGACTTATACGCGAGTAGATACAGTATTTGGATAGTAGGAATTCGGAAAATTGGAGTTCTACTGTACTATTATTACATTACTAAAATATCAAAACTGTGCTTAACTGACCAAAAAATTTCTGTGTAGAAAAAAAAAGAAGACTTGAATAACTAACTTCTTCATTGAATGAACTTCATATATATATTTAGATAAATTTTGTTCAAAAAAAAGTCTCTTAAAAAAAAAAAAAAACATGTTTTTATTTGCGTAATGAGTTAAAGTAATTCAAGTGTTTTCAAAATTTTAAACCCATTTTTATTTAGTTCTATTACTCACATCAATTCATTTGATACATGTCTAAAATTATTTTTTTTTTATTGCAGTAGTAATGATATTATTATATCTGACGTCAGTGTCATATGCTAGTATGAGTAATGCTTAAACTGAACCTAAATACCAAATCAATGGCTTGTTTCTCTTGAAACTTTGGAAAATTAATTAGCTTGTTGTTCTCTTGAAACTTTGGAAAATTAATTATTTCTTAAAGCAATTTTTGATTCTAAGGTTGTTAAATGTGTAAATTTCTCTGATTTTGAAACTGGAAAACTATTGCTATTTAATGCATCACTTTGATTGTTCACATGCTCATGTGTTATACCTCAGAGAGGATTTAAAAAAATATATGATGCTATAACATTAAAATCCATGCCATATGATGATCATGTGCTATTAATCAAGAGTACCTCTTTTTTCTCACTTGGTGTAAAAATTAACAAATTTAACTATTACGATTAATGAGCATTTCAACCTCAAATATCACAACAAAGTTTTAAAGCTCTCGGAAGAAAATATTGATAAAAATAAAATTTCCTTTGACATTTCTGTAAAAAGAAGCTTTGCATTTTCACAAATGTTGTGTGACTACCAATTTTAACCTATCACAATCTTACAATCATGTCCAGTTATTTAATTTATTCTAGTGTACGTTTCTGCATTGAAACAAATGTGGTCAGAAAGGGTTCATGTGGTACTTTAGTATACCTTTCTGCATTTATTTTATCTTTTAACTCATGTCCTGAGAAAGTTGGAACACACACAAAAACAAAAAAAAAAAAAAAAAAAATTTTTGAATGTGAGTGCTAATTCGTTCGGTGAAAAAAGCTTATAATATAGTGCCAATGTTTTTTTTTTACTAGTCTCATAGATATTTATGATTTGGAACTAATGTTTCTCAGATTTTAAAGTTGAATATTTATTACTATGAAATATGACTATTTTTGGAAATATGCTCATTTAAGGCCAAATATACATATATTGTATATATATTTTAATATTTCTTTGTTTGAGAAATGCATATTTTGTTATATTAACATTAAAATCATTTTTGTCCTGAAATTGTATTTTCAATATTATATCATGGAAAACCCTTAAAGTAATGCATAGTACTAACTCATGTCAAAAGCTGAATGCTAAAATTAAAAAATATATATTTTTTGTAAAGTGTTTTTAAATGCAACTTTAAATCCAAGATCTGATCTGCTAATTTTCATTTTGTAATAATCTATTTATTATTGTTAAACTGATCTCATGTTTTTAAAAAGTTAATAAATCAAAATTTATTTAAGAGCTTTTTTGAGTTAGTTTATTATTTCTTAACTTCATGGTTGTTTGTCATGAACTACTTTTACTGTAGTACTTCTTACTAAAACAACTGAGGCTAAATACTTGAAAAATACTTTATCAAACTCTTTACAAAATTATTTAACAAATAACATACACATAAAGTTGATATTTACAAACTTAATTGTTGTTCTTCAGATCTTCAATATCGGGCATGTTACGTAACAAGAAATCTGTCATGATTTGAGCACAAGCCTTACCCTAAATTAAAAGAAATTTTATTGTAAACATTAGATATAATACAAATCTAACAACATGTTTCACTCCTAATTATTTTAATTAAAAATACAAATTAAAAATTTTAAAATTAATCTGGATAATGTACATTACCGTTTTATGTGTTGTCCACTTTTATAAACGAAAAGGGAAGCTATTACTTTAAATTGAAATATCAAGAAATACTACTAAAATATTAGCATTTCTAAGAAAGGTATTGACGTAAGGATCTACAACACAAAAGAAAAAAAGACCAAATTTAATCGAATTCCCCAAGATGGATATTTTCTAAATACAGCAAAACCTTCACAACCAAATAATAATTAATTGACTCAACAGAAGTTGTGGGACCTTTTTCAACACTACACTAACATATAGGCAACTCATAAAGACATTGACAAAAAGTTTTCTTTTTAATGTCTAATGGAAAAAATTAATAATTTTTTCCTTTCTTAATTTTCTTATATGTGATCAATATCACAACAGTACCTCAGAGAGTAAAACTGCTTATGGATTGACAACCTGGCATTTAAACACCAAAGATGCTATGTTTGATCAGAAGTTAGTTGTTGAGAAAGACATAAATAGAAGTTTTTTCAATACAATGACTGTTTTAATCATTTTGGAGAAATTTGAATAATTTTCTCCTTGATTCATGATAAAATTTTAGACTATGGTTTAGCATAATACTTTAGTTATGTATTTGGCATATATATAGTACACAAAACTATTATCTCAATTTAGAAATCTTTTGTAAAAAAGCTGTCGAAAACTTTGTACTGTGGAATGAGTAAAATGACACATCATGTATAAAGTACAAATAAAAGCAGTTGCTGAGTTAAAAACTCAGCAAACAGCTGTTTCAGGGCTATCAAATGCAAGCCCCTTCATCAGTATATAAAAAAAAGAAAGAATGGTTCACCAAAGCAAACCAAAAGACAAATGAACGTAAAATGGAAGGAAATAGACAAAGGATCGGAAACTATTACATCACCAGAGTAGCAAGGAGACCTATTCTGAGGAAAAAATGACACAGCCGAAATTTTTTTAAAGATAAGATTTCCAACCACCAGGGAAAGGTGATGATTTGGTACTCGACAAATCATGAACTACTGAATTTTTCCAGGCGTAATAAAATTCCCAAAATTCCAAATCATAAATCGAAAAACACCCATGAATAATTTTGGCAGATGAAAAATCAAAAATATAATTTAAAGACCAACAGTGTTGTGCAGTAGAGGAGCGTTTTGAATTCTGTTTCTTCACATGATTTTCTTTTTCTTTAATACGGAATTTAAGAGAACATCGAGTCTGTCCTATGTAGTATGTCATTTGACACTGACAAGAAATACTATAAATGCTCCATCTGTCAAGTTCCTGAACTGGTTGTTTAAGTTGTAAAAATTAAAGTTTATTGACAGGGGAAAATGAAACTTTTTAAAGATTTTTCTAATTTGATACAACCAAATTAGAGTAACTCACTGGAGCCAGTGCTTAATTTTTATCAGTTGAATTGATAAGTTTCCTGTATATGGTGTAAATGATATCAATTGTAAACCCCCGATCCAATGCAAAACTTTTTAAATAATTCAATTTTGAAGAAAGTAAATTGGAATTGGTACAAATCGTTAATGCCCGTAAATTCACCGTTGAAATGGAATCTAACAATTATCTTTCTTTCCTGGATTTTTCCATCACTCGTTCAGACAATACTTTTATCACTACTGTTTTCTGCAAACCCTTTGCGGTCATTCTTCCCCCACATAAATTACCTGTTCATCCCCCTAAACAAAAATTAGCGGCTTTCAGAATTTTTATTTTTCGGCATTAACGATTTGTTCTACTTCCAATTTACTTTATTTTTTGTTTAAAAGTGATATAAAATTGCCTTATCATAAACATTTTACTTCAAAATAAATTTTTTTTTTATTTTCTATAATATTGATGTTCACTAGCGCCATCTCTCCCCACCCCCCACCCCCCCAAGGAATAAGGGAGAGGTTTCAGTCAAGTTCTAAAGGGAGTGATGAGCCCCAAAAGGTTGGGAACCACTGATTTACAGCTCTGAAATGACGATTTATAGCAAATTGTAAGGTTTTAATGCAATTTTGAAAAATGATAAAAAATGTTATTACTTGTGGATCACTTCTTAGGGAAGCAACTCCTCCGCCTCCCAGAGATTCTTTCAGTAAGAAATTTAATGCATTTATTCCTGGTAATTTGTACCTGTAGAAAAAAAAAATAAATCATGCATGATAAAAATAAATAAAATATGTAGATAATAACATGTTACATTTTTATTAAATGCATTTTAGGATTTATGAAGGAATGATTATAAAATCCTTCTTTAGTAATAAAAAATTGCTTGTACCCCCTGTAAGACTTCAGAGCCTTCAATGTGTTTAATGATGAAATTTGGGCACGGCTATGATCCACATGATTCAAAATACTTCAATGTTCAGACCCAAAAAAAGGAAAAAAACTAAATTTGCCTACCTATTTAAATTATTTTTGTTGTTACACTATTTGTGTGGTTCCCTTGAGAACTGATTCTTGGATATCTCAAACATAGTTAAAAAGTTTTAAATCTTATGATGCGATAAAATAAGATCAGAAAAAATTTAACCCTTTAATGTTTATTATGTTAAGGTTTATTATAATACAGAACTAAAAATACTTCGGAGTTTTCTTCTTTTTACTTTCCTCTATATCTAATATATAGAAGAAAGTATTAGATTAGTGCAATATTTCAAATTTCGACGGATTTGAATGTTTTGAGGTGTGCTGAGTCTATTTCGACCATTTTTGGAAAATGTGTGTGTGTGAATGGTTTTTTGTGGTCGCTCTACAGCAAAAACTACTGCATGAAATTGAACGAATACACATGTGCCCCTATGTGAACTTATGCCCATTGGTTTTTGGCGCCAATTCCTCCTAGGAGGGTGGAGCAATAGGACGTTCCTTGAGTTATGCATGCCAGCTATTCCCCAGAAAGTAACTGGCAGAATCAAACAAAATTTGGTCCATGTGTTACCCCTAAGATGTACAGATGCTGATTAAATTTTAAGGTCAAAAGCTCAAACGGAGGATAAACTATAGAATGTTTTTTTGTAGTCACTTGTGACTGCTATATCTCAAGAAATAACGAACAGAATCAAACAAAAAAGTATCTACAATTAGCCCTCAGAGGGTACAAGAGCTGATTCTATTTTCACGTCAATAGCTGAAAAGGGGTGGTACAGTCGTTCTCTCGTTTTCATTGGGAGTGCTATATCTCCAGAAGTTATGCTTTGTTCTGGATGAAAGTTGGAATAAATGTGAACCTATATTTTAACTGAGTTGTTTCAATTTTGGCACCAATCGCTCCAAAATGAGGGGGGGGGGGCTGATTTTTTTTTGTGCGAATAAAAAGTTTTATTGATGCAGCAATAGGAAAGATAAATCATAATAGACTGTCGTCTGCATACTTTGCGTGATTTTAATTGTTGGAAAATGATCAGAAATATTATCTCTGATTTAAAATGTTTAACTGTTGCCATCTTATGTATGTTAACAAATAAAATATTCAATTGATTCAAGCAAGGCTTTTAAAATAAATTTTAATTTTCGCTCTTTGCTTTGCTTTTACAATAATTTGGAAATTGAGACGATCGACAAATTTTTATGTGCGTGTGATATGTTTTTGCTGGGAATATTGCTTTCTTGTCAAGCATGGGGAGGGACCAGAATTCATAAGAAAGATATAGAAGAAAGTTTCGTGATGGCCACAATATACTAGTTTGAAAAAGGGATTGCTATTTACAAAACAAAAAAATCGAATTAACTCATCTTCCCTGCAATGATGTTGCATTGAACCAGTCGCTTTTAATTTCCTTTTAACTTATATTTTCTGTAGTAACATAGGTGTTCGAGTCCCGCGTAATGATTAGATAATTTCGAGTAGCCAAAGAAGCTTTTAGCAAATACGAAAAATAATTAGCTTTGATTAGATGGTACAATTTGATTGAGTGAGTATCATGCCCAGTTTGAAGTGTTGCCACTCACTCGTTTGCATTCTTAAAACATAATATTTTTCACTCTCGTTTTATTTTAAAATTAAAAAATCATGGATAAAATATATTTATACCTTTCAACTGTTTCAGTACCACAGGTAAATAAATGCTTGAAGTAGGATGCAACACTTTCTGGAGTGAGTTGATCTTCTAGATAAGGAAGAAATGATGGATGTCTCGCAATGACTCCTGAGTAAATAAAAAGGAAAAAATTAAGAGAAGCAACAAAACATTTTTTCGGAGAAAAAAATTTATTTTTACAAATCAGTGACCTTAAATTTCTTTTAAATTTTATTCTTTAAAAACAGAATATTCCCAACAGATAATTTATGCTATATCTGTCTCTAGAACAAATTTATATGATGATTAAGAGTCACTGTTGAAACATATTAAGATGTATGGAAGCATTATATACAGTGAAACTTCTCGGGAGTGATCAGTTCTGTGAAAAATAGATCGTTGAAAAATGTAAACACTTGGAGAATCCACCAAAAAATAAATTTTGCAGCAAAAAACCGCTTTAAAGTGCCATTAAATTTTAAGATAATCCGACAAACACATGAACTAAAAGAAAAAAAATGATACCATGTTACGGCAACCCAGACTTCTTCACGATTCTCAGGTCTAAGCAATCAAAGTTAAAGAAAATTGTGCACTTTCGAAAAATCCAAATTTTTCTAAAAAGTGCAAACAAAGTGAGACATAATCAATAAATTATTAAAAATATTAATAGATTGATAACTATGATGAAGGTTGATAACAGTATTGATAGAGCAAAATTATGCAAATATTTTGAGGTATACATTTTCTTTGATCGCTTTATGGTAAAAAATATTATTCATAAAACTTTACCTCAGTTTAACCCGTTTGCACCCAGCGCCACGCGGACGCTACGCAACAATTCCTCTCTTATCAGCCCAGCGGCACGTAACCGCTACGCGCTCTGATCGACGCTGACGTCCCAGCGTCACATATACGCTTTCTCGAAATGGAACGAATTAAATGAATATTTAAACGATAATAGATGGCGCTAAATGGCTATAACTTTGATCTTATTCGAGTCACATAGTATTTGACCTTCATGTATAGGCTTTAGTTTTTTATTTGGGCCTCTCAATGGGATAGATTTTTTTTTATGTAAACATCAGTGAATCAATGCTCTGCGCGAATGATTTATGAGGTCTCAATTGCTCTTGTTTATATCTTTGCTTCTCTTTTTTTGTTATGAGTAATTGAAAGAGATATACATCTAGCTGAATAAATTATGGGGGAGGGGAGGATGGTTAAAATATTTTTGCGTATGTGTTCCAGACTTTTGGGATTCCCGGTTCGATGAGAGTACAGGAATGATTTCAAGCGGCACTGAAGTTTGTGATTATTTTTGAATCCTTTCTGATATTATTCTTCTTTATTTATTCTTTTTCATTTGGAGACTGGAACATTGCAATAAAAATGGTTAGCGAAGTGAGTGAAAGGGAATGTTTTCGAGAGAATTATGAAGCAATTTTGAGATTTGTTGCGTGGGAATTGAACTATTTTAAATTCGTTGACCTAAGTTGTTTTAATTAAATTTACATATTTTTTTGCTACATTTCTTTTTCTTTGATTGCACACTCAAGATGTCTAACTCTAACTTTGTTTTTGTGCAGATATTATTTAACTTTGTGCACATAGTTAAAGTTTTAGTATTCTACTTATTTCACTCCCTTTAAATAATGTAACAGTCTTTATATTAATAATTAGTAATCAGTAGTAAATTGTTACAGCAAATTTAAAATTTCAAGTCATTATTTTGATATGCTGATTTTATATGAATATTTTTGTTTAGTTAGGCTTAACTGCTGTAAATGCTCGGGCCGATGGCGGCGTTCCATTTCGGAACGTTCGGTCCCGTAGCTGCGCTTCGTTTTACATGCGCTGGTCCTCAAGGGGTTAAATAGCCTTGTAAATATAGCATAAGCACAATATTCCAGCCTAAGAAGAGAAAAATGGTTCATTTCTTAAAATCCTTAAAGTTTTTAACACAATCTTAAATTTTTTGTGTCAAAAAAGTAGGGTTGAATTTTTGATGAAGTTTATCATAAAAATCAAGGTTGTGTGTTTAGGTTAGTAGGAGGTATTCAACAATATCAAATAGACCACATGAATGGTATCTACCAATCATAAAAGCACGAGATTAATGAGACGTAAGGCTCATCTCTTTGATTGTCCAAAAAAAAAAAGATCTTAACCATTCATGTGAAATAAAGCAACAAGTTCCTTAGCTATTTGTTGTGAAAATGTTCAGCATTGAAAATAAATAATTTAATTGTGTAACCTATATTGCAATTGTTCCCTTTATCACCACTTCTAGTATATGCAAGTTCTCCAAGTCTATAGGTTTTGCTGCCTTTCAGAACGGATGGTTTTTCGACTGTGTTTTGCTGCTTTTCAGCCTGCTTTTCAACGACTTCTGGAATGAAAGACTCAATTTTTCCTTCAAAGCTAATTTCAATCTAGAAAGAAAAGTGAAAAATAAATGAACCTATTTGAATATCAAAAAGAATATACAAATACACTTGACACTCAGATACGAACCTTCAGTTTATTTTTTGGATACAAAAATGAATACAGTTTTAGTATTGGAGATCTGCAATACAAAAGAAATACAGTAAGTAATGAAAAATGTAATTTGGCATTCATCGTAATCAAAAGTGATATATTGAAAAAAAATTACGCTTTGGGTCTTCCACCAATCAAGGTTGTAAATCCAGGAGCTAGAATTTAGATAGAAAAAGAAAAAAATCAATCAATCAATCAATCAATCAATATATATATATATATATATATATATATATATATGATTGATATATATATTGATATACATGGCAGTAGTGCTGTCTTTTTAGACTTTCAAATACAAAAATTAATTTTCAATGTTAACTCGTGCGCTGTCGACCTCTTCAGAAACCTGAAAAAAAATTGTTATGTACATCCACTGCTCCCGCATACAGTCGAGTCCCGACTTACGTGAGGGATGCGTTCCAAGACCCTTCGCGTAAGTTGAAATTTCGCGTTGTGGAAAAGGGTATGTGTGAAAACTTTTAGAAACATACCCATATAATTAAAGAAACTTGTAAACACCACCTCAAACTGTTAAAAACCATTTCTTAACTATACATTACTGTTTCTTAAACAAAAAATTGAATTTTTATTTACTGTATTTTAAAAAAAAACGTTTTACTTAACATAAAAAACTGCTACGATGCAAAAAATCAATGATAAATGGGAATGGAAGACGTAAAATAAACCACTACGGTACATACATTATGTAGTAAGAAAAACAAATGCACTATAGTTATTGAAACTTTCTCTTTTTCCTTCCATCTTCACAAACTTTAAATGAAACAGCGCTCATAGGTGTCATTCCATTTCATCAACTTTCCCATATAGAATGAAAAAAATAAATGGAAAATGAGTAGTTATTTGTATAAGCGATGTACTGTAAGTACTAGAACGGTGTGGGAACTTCCGCCCTCAGCGTGCCAAAGGGATAATTCAATTCACGAAAAAACCACGATTCCCTTCGGAACATTTTCATTTTGTGGGTGAAGAATTTGCGCTAGGAATAAAATTCTTTACCGGGGAAAAATCGCGTTATAGCCATTTCGCGTATGTCGGATCACATTGTAGTGGGAGTCGACTGTATATATATATACATACTACTGAAAAGAGCACTCATTAATTCGAACACGCTTAATACAAATTACAGCCAAGACGAACTACACTCAAGGCAAATCTATTTTAAAGATCCCTTTGAATTTGTTTTAATAAGGCTCGACTGTATATAGGCCATTTCACGGAAAATTATTATTTTGTCTCACAGGAGTTGCTTCATATATTTCATTAAAAATAATAATTTTTTAAGGTATTGTACAAAATTTTGTTGTTTAAGAAATCACACACGTATGTGTGTTGTGAGATCAAATAAATAAAAAATTTTGTTCTTCTCTTTTGAAATTATTACTTTTTAATAAAATACGTGAACCTTTATGTGTGGGACAAAATGGCTATTTTTTGGTGGAATGCGCACATGTGTCTGATACCACACAACATTGTGTTGGCATCACCTCACAATCACGACTCTGACAATCTGGCAATTTTCACTTACATGAATATTTTAAGTCATCTTTTGGTCAAGTAGGCAAATTCAAATGGTCAAAGATGCCACAAGTTGACCTAAGACATGAATGTGAAAGTCAAACCTATGTAGTTAAGAGTAAACAATCCCCTACTTCAGAATTTCCCAAACTGTGGTCCGTGGACACCCCAGGGAAACATGAGTCCATGCCAGGGGGTCCACGGTGCTATCTAGCTAAAACATTAAAAATAATCGAGATTGAAGGACGAGTAACGATATTTTAATTCAAAAAGAAATCACATTTATGAGGAATAGGAAAGGTATTGCTTAAGTACTTGCAGAATGCAGCAGCCCCCCCCCCTCGGAAATAAACACACTACACATTAATTAATCTTGTGCGCATGACGAAGTTCATATTGTTTCAAAACTGTATTAAGTAAAATGCAAACACTGAGGCATTTTTTTTCTTGAATAGTTATTTTTTATAAGTAAACTTGTTGCGGAAATTTACTGATAACATTTTTATTCCTAATTGAATTTCCAAAGGAATTTTACTTCTAAAACTCAAAATAATAATGTAGGAAATGAAAACCAGACAAGAACTCTGAAAACCATACAGAACAATGAAAAAAAAAAAAAAAAAAGGAGAAAAAAAAATGTAAAATTATATTTAAAAAAAATAGATTCTAACTGTGTGAAATATTTTTTTTTTTTTGCAGGCCGGGAAAGGGGGGGAGGGTCCGCGAAGTTTGAACGTTTTCCAGAGGGGTTCGCGGAGGTCTGAAGTTTGGGAACCTCTGCCCTACTTCAAAATCCTGATTTTTTTCAATACATAATCGAATCAGTAAAGGCATTTTTCTCAAAAGTATCTTTTCCTACTTCTGTGGTTTTGACGAGGCACTGATGATCTAGCCTGAATATGTTTTCAAACTATTGATTCTTATTATTTTCATTTAAACAAAATAAATTGTTTTCAGATAAAACGCTCTCTAAACCAAATAATTAAATACTTACTAACATAAAAAAATTATAAGGATTCATAATTAATACAAAAAACTGATTTATAATATTTTCGGGAAATAAACGCTACCTCCCCCAGTAGCTGCAGCAGCAATTTCTTTTGAGAATAAAGATATGGCTTCTTTTTTGTCATGATGAACAGCAATCCACATTACAACTTCCCGAGATTCCTGGAATTACATACAACACAATATCAGTTTTATGACAAACAAGAAAATAATACATCAAATTTGTAGTAAGCTAAAGCGTTTATCTGCCTTGACAAGCTATTTGATAGATTCAATATAAGTCTGGAACTGTCCAAACACAAATTATTTAAAAAATTGAATACACATAAAAAGTAACAATTTTTGTAATGTAGACTATGCAGATCATTTTTAGTCCAACCATAATACAATGCAACCATAATACATTTGAATGTAAAAGCTACTGCTCAAGTCACAGTGTAATGCAATTAAGGGCAGTTGGTGACCTACCGATCTTCATAATTTTTTATATAAACTGTTACATTTTTTAAAAGTATAGTAGAAAACAGATTTAGCTTTTTTGCAAGTTGGTAAAAGATTGTAATAAGAAATAAGTATTGAAATGTTAAATTTAAGTCATTAAAAACAATAATATTTTAATAGGTATTTATTTACAATTAAAACTTGAAGCACACATTTAGGAAGTATTTTAAAAAATCAAGTTAGGTTTTGAGTCACGCTAAGTTTTTTCAATCACTAAAAAACTTCATCAAGGCAGTTCTTCAGAATCAAAGCAGATAAAAGTTTTATTTAAATCCATTTATGTAAGCAGTTGAAACAAATGCAACACTCCATTCGACTTCAGAGTACCTTGCAACGTATTTTAAACTGAATAGTAATTTTTAAATATTTTATTAAAAAATCTAGTGATGTCATGCATACATCATATTATTTTACTATAGCATACAATGTTTTCCTGATATCAAATATCATTTCATTATTAATTTAATTTATAGGGAAGAAACCTATATAATATTTTTTGAAAAGGGCAAATTAGGGAACGGCACCAGTGTAACAGACAGTCGTAAGTTTGGACTTCAATAACAAGACTTTTAGGCGGGTAAAACTGATGTTGCTGTGGCTTATGTATACGGTGCAGCCATCTAGTGTTATAAGAATGAATTTCATGAGCCAGTTGGTATTTCGAGGAAGTGGTGGAAGGTTATGAACCACCACGAGGTCAGTTGGTGTTTCATGTTCATTTAAATTTAATAAGGCTTTAGTTCTAAAAAGAAAGAATTTTTAGAGAATCTTAAAGAGAATCTTAAGAGAATTTTGTACATTACTCATCCTTTTCTCATCCTATCTATTACTGGATATCGTGAGATTTATTGATGTCTGATACTGGGGGTCGGACTTTTTTTCGAGCAAATAAAAACAGAATTAACTAATTCAGAGGATACAGAAGCAGCCAAACGTTAGATGAGATGTAGTTGCATAAGAGAAAAATAGTTTCAAAAGTTTAAATAAATTAAAAAGGCTCAAAAAATCAAGTTAAAATGAGAGCGATGTCTTAAGCGTGTCTGTGACTGTTGCCATTACCCTAATTCTTCTTTTCTACCTTTTAAAATATAAGGAAATGAACAATTTTCATGGCTGAATACTGTAAGACACGGTGAAAAGGTCAGAGGTAGACTCAGGGGAAACTCGAGTGGCAAGAAGTGATCTTAGAAGGCAGACTGCTATGACCCCAACTACAAGCGCCTCTGAATCAAGAAAATGACGAGTGTCGTAGATAGTATTGGAGGCTAGGAGAACACTGAATCTCCAAGTCGAAATCACCAACATGGGAGCCAGGTACTACTGAACCTCCAATTAGAAAATGACCAGTTTATAGGCTTTTCAAAGTTGAACAAGTCTTCAGAAAAACCTTTGTCAAGGAAAGACTTATGAAACATGAATAAATCCACCAAGCTGGCAGACCTTAACAGACCCATCTTGTGATTGAACAGATTTCATGGACATAGTTTCCGATTTTTGCCATTTTAAATGCAGGGTTCGCTGATATAGTCGACTCCTGCTACAACGCGATTCAATTTACGCGAAATAGCTGTAACGCGAGTTTTTCTCGAGTAACGAATTTTACACCTAAAGCGAATTCCTCGTTCACAATACGAAAATATTTGAAAAGGAATCGTGATGGTAAGTGTCCTCTTCGTTATTGACTACTAAATGTTGGTTTCGTGAATGGACTTACATCCGTTTAGCATCACTGGCTGCTCAAGTTCCTACACTGCACCAGTCTAAATATTGTTTATTTAGTGTGTATAAAAAACAACTCTGCATTTTTCATAAGTTTTATTTAACTATTGTATCTACTATACAACTGTTATACTGCAGTGCTTTATTATTACTACATATTGTACATACCGTACCATTTTATTTGATGTCTTTCTCTCCCAATGATTTTGAACATCGTAACAGTATTTTATGTTGAATGATACAGCTTTTTACAAAACGCAATAAAAATTCAACTCTTTATGTAAGGAACGGTAATCTATAGTTAATAAAAGGTCAGCAATTTGAAAGGGGTTTAAAAATATCAAATTATTGGATATGTTAACAAAAAATTCGTATTACATATTCTTTTCCATAACTCGAAATTTCGACTTACGCGAGGGGTCTTAGAACGCATCCCTCGCGTAAGTCGAGACTTGACTGTATATATGAGTTGATATGTATCATTTTATATAGGCAATATTTATTTTGGAAATATCATGATATTTTTGATATTTATTTTTTCAACTATGGTATTTTCAATATAAAAATTATTAATTATAATAATATCGTTTATTTATCATTAAAAATAACCAACAAGTTATGTACTATATTTTTATAATGGATATACAGTAAAATCCCTCTAATGCGGACACTAACGGGACAAATATTTTTGTCCGCAAAAGAGGGGTGTCCGTTAGGAGGGTTTTACTGTATTATTAATATAACCAAATAATATAATATTCCTTTTTACTTTATATTCATAAAAATATTAGTAACATAACAATTTTAATTCATATTAAAAGTGTCCAATTAAATATTAAACTTTGGTCGAAAAAAAAAAGAAAATGTCTTACGACTGTGAACGGACTAAACGCATTTTTTTTATTTTTGAATAATATAACTGTGTAAAAGTAGTTAACAGAAGAAAAATGAGTAAAACAGCTTATGCTTAATTAACTCCATTAAAATTGATAAAAATGTAAAATGAAATATTAAATATAAGTAATGAAAGAAACCTTAATTTTAAATCAACATATTGTAATAATAATGTAGGAAAATAAAGAGTGATTTGAGCATGCTTTCTAACCGACGAAAAAACGGAGGAGGTTCTCAAGTCAACCAGTATATATGTATATATATATATATATATATATATATATATATATATATATATATATATATATGTATATATATATATATATATATATATATATATATATATATATATATATATATATATATGTATATATATATATATATATATATATATATATATATATATATATATATATATATATATATATATATATATATATGTATATATATATATATATATATCTGTGGGATTAGAGGAAATGAGCTTGCTGATGCTCTGGCCAAGAGGGGGTCTGCTATTATTCAACTACCAAATGAGCCAGTCTCATTCAATGCAATAAAGTTATATATAAGGAAAAAATCAAGAGTTTTTTTTTGGCAAGACCTAAAAGGTAGAAGCAACCACAAAGTTTGGTTTACAAACCGTGATTTTGTCCCTTCAGCACCAAGAACAGAGTCAGTGGCTTTGTTTCGACTTTTAACTGGCCATGACTGTTTACCAAAACATCTTTACCCCCCCCCCCCGCTTAAGGATTGTGAAGAGTCCCAATTGTCCCCTTTGCAATTCAAACGAAGAAATGGACATTCGTCACCTGCACACTTGCACCCAGCTTTCCAGACGTAGCCTGTGTGACCGTTATTGGGAAGCAAGAGAGCGTATCGGCAGCTAAATATTTCACCCTATTGTTTCTGTATTTTTCCTTGTTCTGTGTATTGTGTTTGTTTCTGCTATTTTGTTCTTTGTAACCTTTTCTTGCTGCCAGCCATTGGAAATAAAATATATATATATATATATATATATATATATATATATATATATATATATATTATATATATATATATATATATATATATATATATATAGTCACAGATTCTTTTGATGCTGAGTTGGGTATTACAAAAAAGAAAAAAAAAAAACTTATGAGCTTCAGACCTGCCTGTTTCTCGTGTGTCATGCTGTGCCGTGGGAAGTATCTGCAGGAATGAGTTTTCGAGATAATTGAAGAAATGTGTGTTGGATTCAATACTAACAGTAGGAAAATGTTGGAATAAGATGTTTTTTTCAGTGGAAACCAAATAAGCATGCTTGTACAACAAAGCTA